>NC_044033.1:534061071-534361071 GCF_901765095.1 Microcaecilia unicolor | reverse complement strand
CTCCTTTAGTGTTCACTCTGGTGGATCCTCTTCTACTTCTATCCCTCTGCCTGTCGGCGTACCTCAGGGTTCTGTTCTTGGTCCCCTCCTCTTTTCTATCTACACTTCTTCCCTTGGTTCATTAATCTCATCCCATGGCTCTTCCTACCATCTCTATGCTGATGACTCCCAAATCTACCTTTCTACCTCTGATATCTCACCTTGCATCCAAACCAAAGTTTCAGTGTGCTTGTCTGACATTGCTGTCTGGATGTCTCAACGCCACCTGAAATTAAATATGACCAAAACCAAGCTTCTCATTTCAACCCCCAAACCCACCTCCCCGCTCCCCCCATTTTCTATTTCTGTTGATGGCTCTCTCATTCTCCCTGTCTCCTCAGCTCGAAACCTTGGGGTCATCTTTGACTCTTCTCTCTCCTTCTCTGCTCATATCCAGCAGATTGCCAAGTCCTGTCGTTTCTTTCTTTACAACATCCGTAAAATCCGCCCCTTTCTTTCCGAGTACTCTACCAAAATCCTCATCCACACCCTTGTCACCTCTCGTTTAGACTACTGCAATCTGCTTCTTGCTGGCCTCCCACTTAGTCACCTCTCCCCTCTCCAGTCGGTTCAAAACTCTGCTGCCCGTCTCATCTTCCGCCAGGGTCGCTTTACTCATACTACCCCTCTCCTCAAGACCCTTCACTGGCTCCCTATCCGTTTTCGCATCCTGTTCAAACTTCTTCTACTAACCTATAAATGTACTCACTCTGCTGCTCCCCAGTATCTCTCCTCACTCGTCCATCCCTACACCCCTTCCCGTGCACTCGGCTCCATGGATAAATCCTTCTTATCTGTTCCCTTCTCCACTACTGCCAACTCCAGACTTCGCGCCTTTTGTCTCGCTGCACCCTACGCCTGGCCCCATCCTTGGCCACCTTTAAATCTAGACTGAAAGCCTACCTCTTTAACATTGCTTTTGACTCGTAACCACTCGCCTCCACCTACCCTCCTCTCTTCCTTCCCGTTCACATTAATTGATTTGATTTGCTTACTTTATTTATTTTTTGTCTATTAGATTGTAAGCTCTTTGAGCAGGGACTGTCTTTCTTCTATGTTTGTGCAGCGCTGCGTATGCTTTGTAGCGCTATAGAAATGCTAAATAGTAGTAGTAGTAGTAGCAGTAATTTCTTACCAAGGTAAAGTTACAATTGCAAATGCTAGTTTCTCATGTGGAAAGGAGGGGACACAAACATGTGGTCTGCCTCTCCCACATAATGCTCTGATTCAATCGTTTACAGTAAAACCTCGGTTTTCGTTGACGTCGGTTATCGTCGTTTTTGGTTTTCGTCGTTTTTTTCTTCAAAAAATTTGTCTCGGTTTTCGTCGATTGCCTCGGATTTCGTCGGTGTGAGGTGACATCAGATACAGAATTGTCCTTAAGAGAGTTCTGGAAAAACCATTTCAACATTCTCAACTGCATTAGCCTCATAGATAAGGCTTAGCAGGGAGTGACATCCAGGACGATGAACTCTGACTGGAAGAAATTATGGCCAGGATGTGTGCATGAGAGAGATTTAGAAGGGCTTGAGCCTTCACCTGATGACCCTACACGTGTGGTGCAGGCAATTGTTTATTTGGGGAAGTCCATGGGTTTGGAGCTGAGTGGTGAGGATGTGGAAGAGTTGGTGGATGACCACAGTGAAGAGCTCTTCAGAGATTAAGAACATCTTCTCCATGTGGAGTAAAGTACAGGGGTTTGTGGAGAAAAATTACCTTGAAAGTGGGCAGCTAAAATATTTTCCAAATCTAAAAATGCATTTAGAAAATTCTAAAACATTTGCAGACAGTCCTACAAGCCATCAGGAAATCTACAAGGAATTTTCTAGCATCGTAAGAGCTGCAAAGGTGAATTTTAGTAACAGATTTTTACAGTTCCGTAAAATGGAGACAACCCTGTGTTTTCTAACTTCTCCAGAGAGAGCCAAATTTGAAGAACTTGATCTTTCCTGCTTACAGGGGTTAGATTTAGGAAATCTGGAAATGGAGCTATTGGAATTTCAAGTAAGCTCTATCTGGAAAAATAAATTCTGTGACCTGCGTGTAACACTTGAGAAGATAGAAGGGATGACAAATGACAGCACAGTTAGTTCTGAAAATGAAATCCTTAAAGTGTGGAATTCTCTGCCAAATAATTTTAAGTCAATGAAAGCACTTGGGATTGCTTTACTTACTCTGTTTGGGTCATCATATTCTTGTGAGCAGCTGTTTTCAGCTTTGAATTATATAAAATCTGACATCAGAGACAGACTAACAGATGACCTGTGTGCTGCATGTGTTGCTCTCAAATTTACAAAGTATAAGCCAAGGTTAGACAAGTTA
Organism: Microcaecilia unicolor; assembly: GCF_901765095.1. Lineage (NCBI taxonomy): Eukaryota > Metazoa > Chordata > Amphibia > Gymnophiona > Siphonopidae > Microcaecilia > Microcaecilia unicolor. Next base: position 534,358,710 of record NC_044033.1, on the reverse strand, counting down.
CCAGCATGCATGCAACAGCAAAAATCACATTAATTATTCAAAAGAATGCCAACTGCTTTTAAAGTTCTGTTATTTAGGTTAAATTGCCCTGTTGGCACTTTGCGATAAATAATTAGATTTTGGGTTACTGTTTGGGCACTCGGTCTCTGAAAGGTTCGCCATGGCTGCTATAGAGTGTGCCCTGGCCATCCTGTAAAATTTTGATGAACACTAACAGATTTTTATCTGAGCTTGATATGATGTTCTTTATGCATATATTTTCCAGCAGATAACATCTCATCTCTAGAACAATCTCTGTCAAGTGCACAAAGCTCCCACATGAACACTTGTTCCTCAGAGAGGCTTTCCAATTGCTTCTTTCAGGCTGAGTCATGGAGGTTCACATATGCTATTTTTACACTAGAAAAAGAGATATACTGGGGAAAATGTTTCATTTTTCTAGTTTGATTTTGTTTTTGTGGGGTTTGTTTGGCAGTATTTTAATTTTATTTTTAGCACACTAAAACATTTTAACACATAGTAAAAACCATCTATTATATATTAAAACCCATGCGCAGGGTAATATTCTATAAAATGGGTTAGTGTAACTATGCCCATTAATATGGGGCTGCCGAAAAAATCAGTATTTATTTTATAAATAATATGGCAGAAGCCACATATGGGTTGCTATTTACTGGGACTTTCAGGTTTAGTGGTGGGCCCAATCCATGGACAATGCCATTGAACATTTCATAAGAACATAAGAATAGCCATACTGGGTCAGACCAGTGGTCAATCTAGCCCAGTATCCTGTTTGCAACAGTGGCCAACCCAGGTCACAAGTACCTAGCAGAAACCCAATTAGTAGCACCATTCCATACAGTGGCGTACCAAGGGCGGGGGCGGAGGTGGTGGTCTGCCCCAGGTGCACGCTGCAAGGAGGTGCAGGGAGCAGCCACGTACAGTGGTGGAAATAAGTATTTGATCCCTTGCTGATTTTGTAAGTTTGCCCACTGACAAAGACATGAGCAGCCCATAATTGAAGGGTAGGTTATTGGTAACAGTGAGAGATAGCACATCACAAATTAAATCCGGAAAATCACATTGTGGAAAGTATATGAATTTATTTGCATTCTGCAGAGGGAAATACGTATTTAATCCCTCTGGCAAACAAGACCTAATACTTGGTGGCAAAACCCTTGTTGGCAAGCACAGCGGTCAGACGTCTTCTGTAGTTGATGATGAGGTTTGCACACATGTCAGGAGGAATTTTGGTCCACTCCTCTTTGCAGATCATCTCTAAATCATTAAGAGTTCTGGGCTGTCGCTTGGCAACTCGCAGCTTCAGCTCCCTCCATAAGTTTTCAATGGGATTAAGGTCTGGTGACTGGCTAGGCCACTCCTTGACCCTAATGTGCTTCTTCCTGAGCCACTCCTTTGTTGCCTTGGCTGTATGTTTTGGGTCATTGTCGTGCTGGAAGACCCAGCCACGACCCATTTTTAAGGCCCTGGCGGAGGGAAGGAGGTTGTCACTCAGAATTGTACGGTACATGGCCCCATCCATTCTCCCATTGATGCGGTGAAGTAGTCCTGTGCCCTTAGCAGAGAAACACCCCCAAAACATAACATTTCCACCTCCATGCTTGACAGTGGGGACGGTGTTCTTTGGGTCATAGGCAGCATTTCTCTTCCTCCAAACACGGCGAGTTGAGTTCATGCCAAAGAGCTCAATTTTTGTCTAATCTGACCACAGCACCTTCTCCCAATCACTCTCGGCATCATCCAGGTGTTCACTGGCAAACTTCAGACGGGCCGTCACATGTGCCTTCCGGAGCAGGGGGACCTTGCGGGCACTGCAGGATTGCAATCCGTTATGTCGTAATGTGTTACCAATGGTTTTCGTGGTGACAGTGGTCCCAGCTGCCTTGAGATCATTGACAAGTTCCCCCCTTGTAGTTGTAGGCTGATTTCTAACCTTCCTCATGATCAAGGATACCCCACGAGGTGAGATTTTGCGTGGAGCCCCAGATCTTTGTCGATTGACAGTCATTTTGTACTTCTTCCATTTTCTTACTATGGCACCAACAGTTGTCTCCTTCTCGCCCAGCGTCTTACTGATGGTTTTGTAGCCCATTCCAGCCTTGTGCAGGTGTATGATCTTGTCCCTGACATCCTTAGACAGCTCCTTGCTCTTGGCCATTTTGTAGAGGTTAGAGTCTGACTGATTCACTGAGTCTGTGGACAGGTGTCTTTCATACAGGTGACCATTGCCGACAGCTGTCTGTCATGCAGGTAACGAGTTGATTTGGAGCATCTACCTGGTCTGTAGGGGCCAGATCTCTTACTGGTTGGTGGGGGATCAAATACTTATTTCCCTCTGCAGAATGCAAATAAATTCATATACTTTCCACAATGTGATTTTCCGGATTTAATTTGTGATGTGCTATCTCTCACTGTTACCAATAACCTACCCTTCAATTATGGGCTGCTCATGTCTTTGTCAGTGGGCAAACTTACAAAATCAGCAAGGGATCAAATACTTATTTCCACCACTGTAGCTGTTGGCTCTGCTGGCTCCCTGCTCCCTCTGATGTTACTTCCTGTTCCGGGGCAGAGAACCGGCAGAGCCGACAGCCGCTTGGCTGCTCCCTGCACCCCCAGGAGGTGATGCATTGGTGGTGGGGGGGGGGGGGGGGGGGGGGTGAGCATCCTGGTGGTGATATGCTGGAGGGGTGTGGAGATGATGCACTGGGGTGGGGGAGTGACATGCCGGGGGGGGGGGGGTGCAGTGGTGATCTGCCCCGGGTGGCTACCGATTTAGGAATGCCACTGATTCCATGCTACCAATCCCAAGGCAAGCAGTGGCTTCCCCATGTCTGACTCAATAGCAGACTATGGACATTTCCACCCAGAACTTTTTAAAACCCAGATACGCTAACCACTATTGCCGCATCTTCCGACAACGTGTTCCAGATCTTAACTATTCTTTGAGTGAAAAAACATTTCCTCCTATTTCTTTTAAAAGTATTTCCATGTATTTTCATTAAGTGTCCCCTAGTCTTTGTACTTTTTGAAAGAGTATCACTTTTACTTGTTCTACGCCACTCAGGGTTTTATAGACCTCAATCATATCCCCCCTCAGCCGTCTCTTTTCCAAGCTGAAGAGCCCTAACCTCTTTAGCCTGTCCTCATATGAAAGGAGTTCCATCTCCTTTACCATTTTGGTCACTTTTCTTTGAACTTTTTCTAATTCCACTATATCTTTTTTGAGATACAGCAACCGAACTGAACACAATACTCAAGGCGAGGTCACACCATGAAACGATGCAGAGGCATTATAATATTCTTGGTCTTATTTTGCATCCCTTTCCTAATAATTCCTAGCATCCTGTTTGCTTACTGGGCAGGAGATTTCAACGTATTGTCCAGAATGACAGCTAGATCTTCTTTTGGGTGCTGTTACGGTTTGTTATTCAGATCATCAAGAAGGGACACAAGAACTGTCTCTGTTCTGTACCCAATTCAGAAGCCAGATTGACATGGGTCTAGCCAATTGTTTACATTTAACCAGTCACTGAGTTGAATGCAGACTGTTCTATAAGTTTGCCAAGAAAGGAATATTAGAGAAAGGCCAGTAGTTTACAAGCTTGTACTGGTCAAGGGAGCTCCTTTTCAGTAGGGTGCGCACCACAGCTCTTTTTAGTGTTATTGGCAGCTGCCCTTCCACAAGGGAAGAGAACAATTTTAGCTGGCCTTTCAATGAGACCTAGGCTTGCTAGTTGTACTGTTTTTGCTAGGCAGGGGTCAAGAAGGCAGGTTGTTGGCCGTAGATCTATGAGATGCCAGATGCCTATGCACTGTCTATTCTACCTAAATTAAATAAATCGATAATCTAAAACATCCATCTCTTAAAAACCTTTGGGGTCCTTTTACTAAGGTGCGCCAAAAAATTGGCTGCGCTAGTGTAGGCGCGTGTTTTGGGCATGCGCAGATCCATTTTTCAGCGCGCCTGTAAAAAAGGCATTTTTAAAATTTTTGCCGAAAATGGACGTGTGGCAAAATAAAAATTGGCGCGTGTCCATTTTGGGACTGAGACGTTACCACCAGCCAATGACTTAGTGGTAAGGTCTCACACGTTAACTGTGCGGTAATTGTCTACGCACGTAGAATGACGATTACTGCCCGGTTTTTGACGCACACCAGAAAATAAAAATTATTTTCCGGCAAATGTAGTGGATGAATGTCAAAAATGAAATTACTGCAAGGGCCATACTGTAGCCGGGTGGTAACTCCAAATTGATGCGTGTTGGGTGCGCATAGGCACCTACTATAGTAAAGGGGCCCCTTTGTGTTCCAATTACTTTTTTCCCTATTCTTAGACTTTTGTCAGGAATTTGGTCCAGCTTCAGCTTTCTGTCAAATTCACACACAGGCAGTCTAAAGTAAATACACAAAATTTTAAAAATAGGATCTCCTCAAAGCAGATTCTGATGAATCAACTGCTTGTCTAGTTTTCTTTCAGGCTGAATTTAATTTCAGCTGACTTGTAGTCACTTCTTTGAAAAGGAAAGTCCCCTATTTGGTACTGTGGAAAGTTATAAAAAAAAACTTATAGTTCCTTTCCAGTAATTAGTTATGGTTTACTCAAGAAAGGAATCAAGCAGTTTAATTAATTAACTTGCTGTCATTAAGCATATATATACTTAAGCCTTTTAGGTTGCTCACAGGGTTGTAGTTTTTCTATAAACCAAATTCTGTTAATGGAGGCAGAATTCTTCTTTCTTCGCAGAGTATATTTCTTCCTTTCAATATTTTATCAGTCCAAAAACCTAGTAACACTCAGAGGCTTCCAATATTTTATCAGTCCAAAAACCTAGTAACACTCAGAGGCTTCCAATATTTTCTCAATCTAAATAATCACAGTGTGAAATTTGAAATAAATTAAAATTTTCTTCCTCACTTGCTTAATTTTATTATGTCATCCATGTTCTTTAAGTAATATTAATTGTATCTTTTACTCTGGATTGGCGAATGCCATGACGGAACATTGTAAGCCACATTGAGCCTGCAAATAGGTGGGAAGATGTGAGATACAAATGCAACAAATAAATAAAATAAATAATATTATTTTCATATTATATAAGCTTGATTCTCATCCATTCACTCACTGTTCCTATTAATAAATTCAATTTCTACTATATTCATTATTTGATATACCACCTTTACAGCAAAAGGTCAGCAGTGTACAAAATTACAAATTAAAATTAATTGGTAAGAAAAAGAACTACAAAGACAAGAGTGTTATGTCCCCTACCTCAACGCAAGCGGCGTCCTCGGGCTGCGCAGGGTCCCGTCGGCACGAACACTTTACTGGCACAGCCCTGTGTTCTGTCCTCCGACAGCCTCGCACTAGTTTATAACGTGATCCTAAAATGTGTGTAATGCCTTTACTGTTATTCTCAGTCCTAAGGACTATCATTGCTGCAGTTTCTCACTGCAAAAATACATGAGCAATGCACTGTGGGTAATGTAGTTCACAGGCAGTGCAACCACACTTGCTTGGCTGTGTAAGAACTGTTCCACTGGTTGTGAGGCTGCCCAGACCCTCTCTGTCTCTCTCTGCCAAGCTTGGCTCTTTTGTCTTCCTGCTATCATTTCCTGGCCATTCTCACTATCTCTGTCCTGGGAGGTCAGCCAGGTATGACCCTTCCCTCCAATCGAGAGCCGTCCTCTAGGACCACCCCTTGCTACCCAATGGCAGGCTCTGTCCCCATTGGTCTCTATCTGCTCCTCCCTGAGCCTGTGTGAAGCCTCAACACCTCTTTGTCCTTTCAGCCATGAGGCTTTCCACCATCTAGCCAGGGACATGGAGCAAGCATCATCTCATTCCAGACAGCTCTGTCCTGCTGAAACTCCCTGCAACGAACCTGGTTTTTTTACCTTGAAAATATCTCCTCCCAAATGAGATATTGCACATTCCAGTCACCCAGCTTTGGACTATTTCTACCTGTTCAACTATCTTTCCCCCCTGCAATACAGCTACCTCTCCTCGGATCTCCACCCCCCACAGCCTTCAGATTAAGAAGTCTCTGTATCCTGGAGCAGCACCCTTGAACATCTGTCTGTGAGTAAATTATTTGTGATTTATTCAATAAAAGAGGCTTCATAAAAATAATAGAGACTTCAGGTGATTGATGTACCAAGGTTATACTCCAAGGCATTGAGGCCTCAAGTTAACAAGCCTCAAGGGCCAAAACACCCTGAGCCATGTGTGTGTGGTTCTTCTCTGGCTACAGGCTCCTTGATTGCTTTGCTTCCATGCACCTGGCTCTGCTCTCTCTCTGCCTGGCTTCCAGGCTCCTTGATTGCTTTGCTTCTATCCACCTGGGTCTGCTCTTCCTCTGCCTGGCTTCCCTTGCTTCTCTCCTATTGGTCTTCCGGTTACTCCTTCCCCTGCTCTTGTCCTATGGCTGTGCCCTTTCTCCCTGCTGATGTCAGATGCCAGCACTTTATCAGCTGAGCTCTCCCTAGACTCCTTGCTTCAGCTTCTACTTTGGTAGGTGTTACTTGCTCAGTAGTGTGCTTCTCCTCTAATTTGTTCTTCGTTACTGACTCTGCCTGTACCTGGATTACTCTTGTGTCTGCTGCCTGCCTACTGACTCTGCCTGTACTACTACTACTACTTAACATTTCTAGAGCGTGTAAACGATGCTCCTACTGACCACGTCCGTGAAGCCTCTTCAGGTCCAGCACCGAGCTCTCGGTTTTCCTCTTTATGGGTTTCTTCTTCCTTTTCTGGGCCGGTTTTTTGGGCATTGCAACCCCAGCCCCCTTTTCTTCACCAGCTCCTAGGCTGTTTTAAACACAGTCCCAATTACAGCCAGGCTTCTCTCAGCACAGTTCAATGGAGCTAGGCTGTTTCAAACACAGTCCCCAGTACAGCCAGGCTTCTCTCAGCACAGCTCAATAAAGCCAGGCTGTTTCTAACACAGTTCAATTACAGCCAGGCTTTTCTTAGCACAGTTCAATGGAGCTAGGCTGTTTCAACCACAGTCCCCAGTACAGCCAGGCTTCTCTCAGCACAGCTCAATAAAGCCAGGCTGTTTCTAACACAGTCCAATTACAGCCAGGCTTTTCTTAGCACAGTTCAATGGAGCTAGGCTGTTTCAAACACAGTCCCCAGTACAGCCAGGCTTCTCTCAGCACAGCTCAATAAAGCCAGGCTGTTTCTAACACAGTCCAATTACAGCCAGGCTTTTCTTAGCACAGTTCAATGGAGCTAGGCTGTTTCAAACACAGTCCCCAGTACAGCCAGGCTTCTCTCAGCACAGCTCAATAAAGCCAGGCTGTTTCTAACACAGTCCAATTACAGCCAGGCTTTTCTTAGCACAGTTCAATGGAGCTAGGCTGTTTCAAACACAGTCCCCAGTACAGCCAGGCTTCTCTCAGCACAGCTCAATAAAGCCAGGCTGTTTCTAACACAGTCCAATTACAGCCAGGCTTTTCTCAGCACAACTCAATGGAGCTAGGCTTTGCGCGGGCTCAAAGCCTTGGGTCCCACCCTCTAGGTCAGTCTCTATTCTCCTGACCTCCTCCCGCTTTGACCCAGGCCTCTCCCCTATACCTTCCGTGTTGGCTGAGCCATAGCCAAGAGCTCCATGGGTTCCTCTAAGACCAGCTCAGCCTCCTCTTGCTCCATCTCCTCTGGTTCCCTCTCCTCCTCTCCTTCAGCAGTCCAGTCCATTTTCTCCTCCCCCCCACCCCTTTTCCAGCTGATTACACTTTTCTTCATTAATTCTGCTAGGCTGCTTTTCCTTCCCCTGCCACCGGTTCCACCACCTCCTCCACCAGGTGGGAGAATCCTCTTTTCCTTTTTTCTGGCGGCCCTCTTCTGGACCTCCTTGGTACTGCACCCTACTTCTCCTCCCCCGGACCTCTCCTGGGGCCTTCTGGGAGTTGTAGTTTCCCATCTTTATGTCCCTTTTTGGCAACACCTGAGCATCCCTAGGGTCTTCCCCCCTACCCTCCGGCTTTCTTTCCTCCGGTGGGTAGCTGGGGTCCCTCTTCCTTGCAGCATGTTCCTTACAAGCGCTACTAGGGTTACGCAGCGCTGTACAAAATACACAAAGAAGGACGGTCCCTGCTCAAAGGAGCTTACAATCTAAAGAACGAAATGTCAAGTTGGGCAGTCTAGATTTCCTGGGTAGAGGTGTAGAGGTTAGGTGCCGAAGGCGACGTTGAAGAGGTGGGCTTTAAGCAGAGATTTGAAGATGGGCAGGGAGGGGGCCTGGCGTATGGGCTCGGGGAGTTTGTTCCACGCTTGGGGTGAGGCGAGGCAGAAAGGGCGGAGCCTGGAGTTGGCGGTGGTGGAGAAGGGTACTGCGAGGAGGGATTTGTCTTGAGAGCGAAGGTTACGGGTAGGAACGTAACGGGAGATGAGGGTTGAGAGGTAAGGAGGGGCTGCAGATCGAGTACATTTGTAGGTTAGTAGCAGAAGCTTGAATTGAATGCGGTATCTGATTGGAAGCCAATGAAGTGACTTGAGGAGAGGGGTGATATGAGTGTATCGGTTCAGGCGGAAGATAAGACGTGCAGCAGAGTTCTGAACGGACTGAAGGGGGGATAGGTGGCTAAGTGGGAGACCAGTGAGGAGTAGGTTGCAGTAGTCAAGGCGAGAGGTAATGAGAGAGTGGATGAGAGTTCGGGTGGTGTGCTCAGAGAGGAAAGGGCGGATTTTGCTAATGTTATAGAGGAAGAAGCGACAGGTCTTGGCTATCTGCTGGATATGCGCAGAGAAGGAGAGGGAGGAGTCGAAGATGACACCGAGGTTGCGGGCAGATGTACCTGATTACTCTCGTGTCTGCTGCCTGCCTACTGACTCTGCCTGTACCTGGATTACTCTTGTGTCTGCTGCCTGCCTACTGACCTTGCCTGTACCTGGATTACTCTCATGTCTGCTGCCTGCACCTGGATTACTCTTGTGTCTGCTGCCTGCCTACTGACCTTGCCTGTACCTGGATTACTCTCGTGTCTGCTGCCTGTACCTGGATTACTCTTGTGTCTGCTGCCTGCCTACTGACCTTGCCTGTACCTGGATTACTCTCGTGTCTGCTGCCTGCCTACTGACTCTGCCTGTACCTGGATCACTCTCTTGCCTGCTGCCTGTCTGGCCGTCACATTCATCACCCCGCTTCCTTCTCCATCTCGTAAGCCTTGCAGGCCACCCGCACCTAGGGACTCAACCTCTGGGGAATGGCGGTCAGCGCAGATGAAACCTGGGGTTATCCGGCCACCAAGCAGAACCTGGTCCGAGTACCGGGTTCGGCACCGCTCTACTTGGTACAAGAACTCACAGGTCTAACAAAGAGGTCAGTCATACAAGAGCTGCACAAATACTTAAAAAATAAAATAAAAGCAATTGAACTACGCAATGTGCCAGTAGCAGGAGCTTGCTGCCAGGAGATTCAATTTAAAGTGACACTGAAAGTAAGTCTGAAAAGATGGGATTTAAGCTTTGGAATCAATAGCTGGGGCCTAAATTAAGGGGGCAGATCATTCCAGAGTTTAGGTGCAAAGAAGAAGAAAGCAGACGAGTAGATTCATAATAATCAAGCTTTGGAGAGGGAAGAACCAACCTGTGAGCATCAAGAGACCGAAGGGAATAGGAAGGTGTGTAGGGTATAACAAGGGTCAAAAGATAGGAAGGAGTACCGGAATATAAAACCTTATGGGTAATGACTAGGATCTTAAACCATGACCTAAAAGCAATAGGAAGCCAGTGCAACTGTAGAAAGAGTGGAGTGATGTGATTGAACTTAGCATGGAAGAGAAAATGAGCAGCTGAGTTCTGGAGTGCCTGAATGTGTCAAAGTTGAGTTTGTGAGATACTGGCATAGACAGTGCTACAGTAATCAATACATGAAATAATGAATGCATGTATAAGGGTGTGAAGAGATGGAAGGTCAAGCTTACTGATGGGCCAGAGCCAGCGAAGCCAATAGAAACCCTTATTTACCACTTGAGACATTTGGAGGGGCATTTTCAAAAGAAACGTCCAAGTTGCAATTTGGACAACCTTAAAAAACGTCCAACTCCAGGGGCGGGGAAAACCGTATTTTCGAAAAAAGATGCACGTCCATCTTTCATTTCAAAATACCGTCAGAGACGTCCAAATGCTTAAATTTGGACGTCCCTAGATTTGGATGTCCCTAGACAGGGACGTTTCTGACTTTCAGCGATTTTCGAAACCAAAGACGTCCATGTCAAAAACGTCCAAATGCAAGCCATTTGGAGGTGGGAGGAGCCAGCATTTGTAGTGCACTGGTCCCCCTGATGGGCCAGGACACACTGCAATGGACTTCATAAAATGCTCCCAGGAACATAGCTCCCTTGCCTTGTGTGCTGAGCCCCCCAAAACCCACTACCCACAACTGTACACCACTACCATAGCCCTTAAGGGTGAAGGGGGGCACCTATATATGGGTACAGTGGGTTTGTGGTGGGTTTTGGAGAGCTCACTGTTTCCTCCACAAATGTAACAGGTAGGGGGGTATGGGCCTGGGTCCGCCTGTCTGAAGTGCACTGCAGTACCCACTAAAACTGCTCCTGGGACCTTCATGCGCTGTCATGGACTTGAGTATGACATCTGAGGCTGGCACGACATTTTTAAAGATGTTTGTTGAGAGTGGGAGGGGGTTAGTGACCACTGGGGGAGTAACGGGAGGTCACCTCCGATTCCGGTGGTCATCTGGTCATTTCGGGCACCTATTTGTGCCTTATTCGTAATAAAAACACGTCCGGGTGAAAACGTCCGAGTGTTCGTCAGGGACGTCCTTGTTTCTTTTGATTAAGAGTCGAGAATGTCCTAGTGTTAGGCACGCCCAAATCCCGCCTTTGCTACGCCTCCGATATGCCCCCTGGAACTTTGGTCGTCCCTGCGACGGAAAGCAGATGGGGACGTCCAAAATTGGCTTTCGATTATACTGATTTGGATGACCCTGTGATGTCATGTATCCAGGTGCGCCTCCATAAATAATTTTGTGAACGGTCGTGCAGATTTTGAAGGTGATACGTTCTTTGATTGATAGCTAGTGCAGTTTTTCTCGGAGTGGCTGCTGTGTTTTGGGCGGTCTGGAGTTTTTTTTATGATTTGATCCTTGCATCCCGCATAGATTCCATTACAGTAGTCTGCGTGACTTAGTACCATTGATTGTATCAGATTACGAAATATTTCCCTCGGGAAGAATGGCTTCACACGTTTGAGTTTCCACATTGAGAAAAACATTTTCTTTATGGTGGATTTCGCTTGGGTCTCTAGTGTGAGGTTTCGGTCGATTGTTACTCCGAGAATCTTCAGGCTGTCCGAGATAGGGAGGGTGTATCCTGAGGCGTTAATGTTTGTGGGTTTGTATGTATTGTATTGGGGTGAGATGATGAGGCAATGTGTTTTTTATGTATTGAGTTTTAATTGGAATGCATTTGCCCATGAGTTCATGATGTTTAAGCTGAGCTCGATTTGGTTGGTGATTTCTGCCAGATCATGTTTGTAGGGGATATATAATGTGATGTCATCAGCGTAGATAAATGGGTTAAGGCCTTGGGTGGATAAGGTCTTGGCTAGTGGAGTCATCATAAGGTTGAAAAGGATCGGTGATAGTGGTGATCCTTGCGGTACTCCGCAGTCTGGTTTCCACGGTGTCGATATGTTTGTTTTTCATTTCACTTGATAAGTTCTTGTGGTTAGAAAACCCTTGATCCAGTTGAGAGTGCCACCACCGATTCCGAAATATTCTAGGAGTCTTAGCAGTATGTTATGGTTAACCATGTCGAACGCACTTGACATGTCAAATTGGAGGAGGGGAATGCTCTTGCCTATTGCAATTTCCTGCTTGAATTTGGTTAGGAGAGTAATTAGTATGCCAAACTGAGGGATGGCCTTCAGGAATTGGGATAATGTACTGAGTTACTCAGAGGACCGTTTACACCATTTTCTAAAGGAACCTGATGTCTTTGAGAATGATAATGAGGATTCGTTGGCAGACCATTGCCTGTACCATTAGATATCAACTACATTACGCTACCCTTATCCAATATTGTAGGGTGCAACGTATTCCTAGGGGTCTGAGGATCAATAAGGAGCCTCAGCTATTTAAAGACAATAAACCTTTTCTTGACAAATAGTGTTCTATTTTGAATAAATGTTCGTTAGATTTAATGATCCTGCTGATTGAAACATCCAAAGAAAAACTAGATATACTCCAAACTGATATCAGAAACACGAATTACTTAAGAGGGAAGAAATTAATTTTGAAGCAAATTTGACTGCTCTGAACTCCAAATTAGATCATTTAAAAAAAAGAGATTAAGGGGCAGAAATACAACAAATATAAGCAAGATGAGGAAGACTATCGCAGAGGTGACATCTATCCATGGGCAGTACCCAAGAGGAATACTTTTAATAAACGGAGGACGAGTTATCATACGGGACGTGTACCAATCCAGAGACCTAGCCGTGAGAACCATGATGATCAGAGAACTAATCAACTGGCCAATACAGAGAGAGCGCGTAAGAAAGTGCAGAACGATTCTGAAGCATTGTTTACTTCCCCCTGTTCTACACCCATTAACACCCCTATGGTGATCCCTGAGAGAGATCCCGTGCCATCTACTTTTTTTAGACAAAATCTGGGACAACAGAACGAGAGGGAAAGAGAGGATCTTCCAAATATGGCGGAACATGATACAGGAGAGAACAGAGAGAGCCCCCTATCAAAATTACAGGATCGAATTTCGAGGAAGGGGAAGGGGCCGAGGAAGAGGAAGGACTTGGAATACAGGTTACCCACGGCACCTGTCATACAGGGATCAGACATTCCAATAATCAGTCTATCACAACATGTATTATCAGATGTTGAGACATCGGTTCTGCAGAAGGGCCTTAAATTTATTCCCACGGATCATTATAACCCTTTACAGACTCGAATAGATTTATTTAGATTCGAGAGGAAATTAAAAATTACTCATTTTTTTGCTAAAACAGAATCGAATTATAATGACTCATCAATGGTCAAACGGCCTTCAAAATGGATTCCTCCGAGACTCACGGACCCATTAATTTCTGCCTTTCAACAATGTGTCATGCGTGATATAACACAATTGGAAAATAGAAAGAAAAGGAGGTTCTATAATCTATCTAGAGTGGAGAATCTGGCTCTTAATCAACTTCGAGATAATTCTGGTATTACCATTAAACTGGCGGACAAAGGTGGAGGTATTGTGATCATGGACACAGCTAATTATGTTGCGGAAATTGAGAGACAACTTTCCAAAGATGAATTTTACACTCCATTGGATGTGGATCCTACAGATGATATTAGAAAGGAGATCAACTTCTGGGTCAACTTTGGATTCGATTTGGGCTTTCTTACACAGAAGGAGAAGGACTTTTTAATAACACAAGTTCCAATTACACCTGTCATCTATATTTTACCTAAGATTCAGAAGACCTTGGAGAACCCCCCAGGAAGACCAATCATCTCTGGTATAGGTTCGATTCTGGAACCTTATCTACATTTATGGACTCTTTCCTCAAACCATTTATTCCGTTGGTTAAATCTTATATCAGGGATTCCTCACATGCTATAAATTTATTGAAGGAAATTGAAGAAGATCTATCAGATGTCACTCTAGTTACCTTTGATCTGGAATCTTTATATACTAATATACCGCAGCAGGAGGCAATTCACATAATCACTGATATTTTGAATGAGAGAGAACAGAATATGAGAGTACCAACTGCATTTAGTACTCAACTAGCCTCAATAGCTCTTCAGAATAATTTTTTTTGCGTTTCAAGGAAGATTCTTCAAAAAGATAAAAGGGACCGCGATGGGGGCAAGTATGGCCCCTGATATTGCTATTCTATATGTGGCCTCTTTTGAAAAGAAATTCCTGGAGAACCACCTGTATCAAGATGAACTGCGGATGTGGAAAAGATACATCGACGATATTTTGGTACTATGGAAGGGAACGATTGATAGACTTCATGAATTTCACGAATGGCTAAATAGTTTGGATACTAATTTGAAGTTCACGATGAATTTTGATTCCAGTGAAATTCCTTTTCTGGATATTATGATTAAAAAAGGCACACACGGCTTCAATACAACTATTTATAGAAAGCCTACTGACAAAAATAACTATCTCCACTTTCAGAGCTACCATGATAGGAACTTGAAAGAGAATCTTCCAACCTCCCAGTTTTTGCGGCTACGGAGAGTATGTAGTGACTTTTCGGATTTTAGACATCAAGTAGCAGAATAAGGTGCACATTTGCGTGCTCAGCTGCCTTGGCACGGTACAAGATTATATGCAGTTTTCCTCACACAACCACCTCCCTCACCTTTTTTGTTACATTGCATTGTACAGACATAGGTTGGGGGAGGGGTCCATGATCTCTGCTTCTGTGGGATACTTCACCTCTTCTTAGAAGACCTTTAACTGCAGTTGTTCCCTGCAATCAGAGTTAATTTCCTGTCTCACGGGTGCTGGCATTTTCAATTCAGCTAGAAGGGTAAGGGTGGAACATTCTAAGCTTATATGAGTGATGTGCAGTGTTGCCAGATGGGTGGGTTTCCCACCCAATTGGGCTGGTTTTTAAGCCAGGATGCTGTAAATTTTTGAAGGCTGCGGGCTGCGGGAAATTGGGCTTCTTTTTCGTTGCAGTTGTGCGGGGTTTGTGCTCTTTTCCGGGGCTTCTATTGGTCCAATTTGGTCCAATAGAAGCTTTTCCGGGGTAGGGTTGACATCAGGGGCGGGGTTAATGACATCAGAGATGACGTCAGGGGTGGGGCTAACAACGTCAGAGGTGACGTCAGGGGCGGGGGGGTCGGTGACATTGGAGGCGGGGTTTGACTTTGGGTGGGCTTTGGGCTGGTTTAGGGCCGATTTTGGGTGGGGAAACTTTTTCCCATCTGCCCACACTGGTGATGTGCATCCCCCAGTGATCTCTCCACTCTCCTCCATTGGCTAAGGTCATATGCATCATGGTAAGAACCAGGGTAATTTGCACAGACAACTGTTATTCTCCAGGATGCATCACACACCACTTGCATATTTAAGGAATGATATGACTTCCTGTTTCTATATGCTGCCTCACTGCCTGAAGGTGGTCTGAAGGCAACGCAGGTACCATCCAGAGCCGCCAAGAGGTGGGGTGGGGGGGCAAGATTCCCTCGAGCCCGGCCTCCAAGGGGGGCCCAGCACCCGGGTCTCTGTCTCATGCTTCTGAGGGGACCTGGGTGATTGCATCCTGACAGGAGCAGGAAAGCGACAGACCCCAGCACAGGGCCCCCCTTAGAGGTTGGGGAGGAGCAGACACAGGGCTTTGGGGCTTCTGGTTTGGCTGGTGGGAGTCCCCAAGCCCCGCAAGCAGAAGCCTTTCTCCAGCACTGTTCTCCGCCGCATTGTCTGCCCTGCAGTTGCATTTCACCTCATGTCAAGTTGGGGCAGTCTAGATTTCATGAATTGAGGTATAGTGGTTAGGGAGCTCAGAGAGGTTCTGCCGGGTCCTCTTAAAGATTTGTTTAATAAATTCTTGGAGACTGGAGAACAGCGGATGTGGTCCCTCTTCACCAAAATGGTGATAGGGAAGAAGCTGGAAACTACAGGCCGGTAAGCCTCACTTCAGTTATTGGAAAAGTAATGGAAGTGATGCTGAAAGAAAGGATAGTGAATTTCCTCGAATCCAATAAGTTGCAAGATCCGAGACAACATGGTTTTACCAAAGGGAAATCGTGCCAAACGAATCTCATTGAATTCTTTGACTGGTGACCAGAGAATTGAATCAAGGACGTGCTATAGATATAATCTACTTAGATTTCAGCAAAGCCTTTGACACAGTTCCCCACAGGAGGCTGTTGAAGAAACTTGACAGGTTGAAGATAGGACCAATGTGGTGAACTGGATTAGGAACTGGTTGACGCACAGATGTCAGAGGGTGATGGTTAATGGAATTCACTCGGATGAGGGAAAGGTGAGTAGTGGAGTACCTCAAGGATCCGTGCTGGGGCCGATTCTGTTCAATATATTTGTGAGTGACATTGCCGAAGGGTTAGAAGATTTGTAACAAAGTGGACACCCCGGAGGGAGTGGAAAAACATATAAAAGGATCTGCAGAAGCTAGATGAATGGTCTAACGTTTGGCAATTAAAATTCAATGCAAAGTGATGCACTTAGGGAGTAGAAATCCATGGGAGACATATGTGTTAGGCAGTGAGCATCTGATATGTACAGACAGGGAAAGGGATAGTATCTGAGGATCTGAAGGGGAGTGAAACAGTGTGACAAGGCGTTGGCTGTAGCCAGAAGGATGCTAGGCTGTATAGAGAGAGGTATGACCAGCAGAAGAAAGGTGGTGTTGATGCCCCTGTACAAGTCGTTGGTGAGGCTCCACTTGGAGTATTGTGTTCAGTTTTGGAGGCCGTATCTTGCTAAGGATGTAAAAAGATTTGAAGTGGTGCAAAGAAAAGCTACAAACATGGTATGGGATTTGCGTTACAAGATGTATGAGGAGAGACTTGCTGACCTGAACATGTATACCCTGGAGGAAAGGAGAAACAGGGGTGATATGATACAGACGTTCAAATATTTGAAGGATATTAATCCGCAAACAAACCTTTTCCAGAGATGGGAAGGCGGTAGAA
Source organism: Microcaecilia unicolor (assembly GCF_901765095.1). Taxonomy (NCBI): domain Eukaryota; kingdom Metazoa; phylum Chordata; class Amphibia; order Gymnophiona; family Siphonopidae; genus Microcaecilia; species Microcaecilia unicolor. Next base: position 534,342,028 of record NC_044033.1, on the reverse strand, counting down.
CTAGAGGACATGAAATGGAGGTTAAAGGGGGGCAGACTTAAGAAAAATGTCAGGAAGTATTTTTTTCACAGAGAGAGTGGTGGATGCTTGGAATGCCCTCTCGCGGGAGGTGGTGAAGAGGAAAACGGTAACGGAATTCAAACATGCGTGGGATAAACATAAAGGAATCCTGTTCAGAAGGAAAGGATCCTCAGAAGCTTAGCAGAGATTTGGTGGCAGCACCAGTGGCTGGGAGGTGGAGCTAGTGGTTGGGAGGCTGGACTAGTGCTGGGCAGACTTCTATGGTCTGTTCCCTGAAAATGGCAGGGACACATCAAGGTCAGGTATACATATAAAGTAGCACATATGAGTTCATCTTGTTGGGCAGACTGGATGAACCGTACAGGTCTTTCTCTGCCATCATCTACTATGTTACTATATAAATTGTAATCCACTTTGACCCCAAATTTGTTTTGGGGTAATAGTGGGATAAAAGAGTGCATAAATAAATAAAATAATCTTGCCTTTTAACTCTCACAATATTGAACAAATCCAGCACCCCATCTCTGAACTGCTTTCATCTACCTGACCACTCTTCCACCTCTGCAATAAAGGGGGAAAGGGAAATGGGATTTGATATACCACCTTTCTGAGGTTTTTGCAACTACATTCAAAGTGGTTTATATATATTCAGGTACTTATTTTGTACCAGGGGCAATGGAGGGTTAAGTGACTTGCCCAGAGTCACAAGGAGCTGCAGTGGGATTTGAACTCAGTTCCCCAGGATCAAAGTCTACTGCACTAACCACTAGGCTACTCCACTCATTTCACCAATAAGAGTCAACCTCATCAGTGATGTCACAATGGCTTGATTGCCTGATACTTGGCTCACTTCTGATATTGTGATGTCATAAGGGAAAAGGGGAAAGGGAACTGGGACTTGATATACCGCCTTTCTGAGGTTTTTGCAACTACATTCAAAGCAGTTTACATATATTCAGGTACTTTTTTTGTACCAGTGGAAATGGAGGGTTAAGTGACTTGCCCAGAGTCACAAGGAAGTGGGATTTGATCTCAGTTCCCCAGGATCAAAGTCCACTGCACTAACCACTAGGCTACTCCTCCACTCCTTTTCTTTGTGTCTCCATCTACACCCACCAGTACAGTTTTCAGAACTTCTAAGTCTCTTGCCTTAGGGCAATAAATTCTAAGAATCTATGAACTGTGAGTAAATTAGCTACATTTATTGAATAAAGGTAAATTTCAGAAAAAGAAAAGAGACTTCTAGTGTTTGCTCATATGCTGAGGTTATACTCTCTGGTTATTTTAGCACATGTCTGCTTTAAGAGGACATTACGCTTTAAGAGTCCAAAACAGACTTTGCCTCCGAAGGTGATTCTGGGTTCAGGGACACATGGTGAGATGCAGGCTTACTGCTAGTTCAGCCCGAGGACCTTGCCATGGCCTTCATCGTCACAGTCTTGTACTTCTGTGCCATGCCTATATTGAGTACAGAATCAGGATCACTATGGATAGAATTTAAAATTGAAGATGGCTGTAGATTAAATTAGATTTGCTTTGGGTGTAGCGGGAGCCTCAAAGCTAAGCAGCTATTTTGGTCAATGATGACTCTTCGGTTGGAAAAATCTTATTCCCTTTTTCTTGCCTTCCTAAAAACTTATCTGATTCAATTGGCACTTGTCAACGAACAATGCCTGTGACGGGCATGATGGCCTTGAACAAAGAATAGATGCTGGATGATTCTTGTAAATAAAGATAGTAGTGTGTGGGTGTTGCTGTCCTCTTTTGAGTGTCTCTGTTAGTTACTCTTTTCTGTCAATTATGGAGTTCCTTTCTCTCTCTTGATTACTGTATTGTTTTAAAAGATTGTATACCGTTTCAACTTGCTTCAATTAGAGGCGATATATTACGTCAATAAACGATAAACAATTCCCTCTAGTATGTGGGGTTGCTTATACTGGGTTGTGCTTACAGAGGGTTGTCTTAATATTTGGGGTTTATTATCCTGGCCTGTGCTTACAGACAGTTGTGTCAGTATTTGTGGTTTCTTATCCTGAGTTGTGTTGGTATTTGGGGTTTCTTATCCTGGGCTGTGTCACAGGGTGTTGGGTCAGCATTTGGGGTTTCTTATCCTGGGCTGAGCTCACAGAAGGTTGTTTCTGTATTTGGGGTTTCTTATTCTGGGTTGTGTTAGTATTTGGGGTTTCTTATCCTGGGCTGCATCACAGAGGGTTGTGTCAGTATTTGGGGTTTCTTATCATGGGCTACATTACAGAGGGTTGTGTCATATTTGGGGTTTCTTATCCTGAGTTGTGTCACAATTTGGGGTTCCTTACCCACGGCTGCATCACAGAGGGTTGTGTTAATATTTGGGGTTTCTTATCCTGGGTTGAGCTCACAGAAGTTTTTTTTCAGTATTTGGGGTTTCTGTGTAACAGAGGATTGTGTCGGTATTTGGGGTTTCTTATCCTGAGCTGTACTTACAGAGAGGTATAACAAAGATTAATGTTCCCCAGGACTGTGGCAGAATTTGGAGGGCTTATCCTGGTCTCTGCTTAGAAAGATTGCAGTATTTGTTGCAACCGTAATTAATACCATAGTGTTTTCCTTGCATACTATTTTAGAGTCTGCTGAAGGAAGAAAATATTTCTATGGTTCATTTTTCAGAGCTAAAAAACCTTGTGACCCAATAGAAATCAAAACTTAAGGAAACAACAAAACACTAAAATAGACTGCTGAATTTTCTCTTTTGAACTTCACAGAAAGTCTGCATGAGGAAATATTCCTAGCAAAATGTAGGACGTCACTAAAGGAAATATTTATAAAGTTCACCCTTAACAGAATATCTGAATGAAATGGGATGGGAGGGAGCAATCAAGAGTCCGTGCCAGGATTTTAACCCAAACCTGAACCCACAAGCAGAATTAGCGGAGGTTTTTTCCTGAACTGGAATGGAACCAATATTTGATCTTCTCTGTTGAACCAAAACAGGAAATGATCTGGGGTTCAAGAGGAAACACGAAATGAATTACATTAGGTGAATTACCCTGAAACTGTCAGAGTAGAGGAGCATTTCCTGAAACAGTAAGGGGTGTTTCTGTGGCATGGGAAGGGGGGGGGGGTGAAAGAATTTATCTTGGAGAGGTGCTAAGCAAGAAGAAAGGGAAAGCTTTTTCCAGGAGCAAGACTGGAAGGCTGGTAGCAGGGGCCTGTGTAATCCCTGTCTGCTACCACTTGGCATCAGTCCTGCTGATTGCTTAATTCCATTTTCAGTATGTTGAGGATGAAGTCAGTCCTTGATTCTACTAAAAATGAATCTCGTTCAAGTCAAATACTGTTCAGTAATGATGAAGAGAAACCAGGCAAGTGAGCTGGACTCACCCCCAACATCTGTTCAACTTTCATGTTTAAAAAGAAAAAGAAAGAGGAGTCTAGCAGTGAAGGATAGAAACCAAAAAAATGAATCAAACCCCGTTCTGTATGTGGACTGAACTTTGTAAGACAAGAGCAGCAGCAGAAGTCCATCTCAGAGAAATCATACTGCAGCACTTATAATGACTGATCCCATAATCCAAGGTTTTAGAGAGAAATTGGCAGTCCTTTGGGCCAGAGTGGAAGCAGATCTGCAAGCAGCGAATCTGCTAATGTCAGGGACAGTGGCGTAGCCACAGATGGGCCTGGGTGGGCCGGGGCCCATCCATTTAGGGCTCAGGCCCACCCAACAGCAGCACATATTTAGTGCTATCTAGTGGGGATCCCAAGCTTCGCCAGCTGAAGACCTCCCCTTGATGGTACTGAAAGCACTGCTTTCCACTTCAGCAGTCTAAGCTTCCTAAGCTGCTGATACTGGCCTCATCGGATTGGGGGGGGGGGGGGGGGGAGGAGAACACTTGGTGCCCACCTACTCCTTGACTAGGCCCACCCAAAATCTGCTGTCTGGCTACGTCCCTGGGTCAGGGATATACTGCTCTGGATAAGGGTGGCATATAAATATTAATACATGAAATCAAATAAAGATGAGCTGCTTTCTCTAAAGACAGATTTCTAACCCAAATGGATAGATTAATATTTTGAACAAACAGCCAGAGGTTAAAATTTCAGCAAGAAGTCTAACAAATAAATTGAAACATCTATCACTTTCAAATTGTACAATAGTCAGCACTATAGTCCATCCAGTAGTTACACAATCTTAGCTGTGTTTAAACTTTCCCCCACAGCTACACAAACCTGTGCTGTGTTTATACTTTGCCCCACTGCTACTGAAATCTCCTACTGTGTTAATACCTCCCTTCAGCAGTTACACAAATCCCTACTGTTTTTACACTTTCTCCCGCAGTTACACAATCCTCTGCTGTTTGCACCTCCCTTAAGTAGTTACACAAAACAAATCTCTACTGTATTTATACTTTTCCCTGCAGTTACACAAACTTCTGCTGTGTTTACACTTACCCCCACCCCCCCCAGTTACTGAAATCCCCTCCTGTGTTTACACCTCCTTTGAGCAGTTACACAAACCTCTGCTGTATTGACACCTCCGACCAGCAGTTACGCCTCTGTGGGCCGATACACAGAACCTAACGCTAGCATTACTGTGTGCAAAATGTTCAAAGGGCTCTAGCACAGGAAACAACATGCACACCAAAGATTGGAGCAAATAGTATTTAAATGTAGTCAAATGGATGTTAATGAGGTGTGTGAAGAAAGGATTTCCCATGGGGTTTTTTTCTTTAAAATCTGCCAGATTTTATTTAATTTGAAAGCAGAAGAAAGCCCGTGCAAGCCCCTAAGCAGGGCCGCTGAGAGACTAGACCAGGCCCGGGGCAAGGGTGCTCCGCCTCCCCCCCCCCCCCCCCCCCCCCCCCCCCCGCCGCTTCCACCCCCTGTCGCTCCCCCTGCCGCTGCAGTCCCCGGTCTCACCTGCCTGCCTCCACGGCTCCGGGCCCCCTGCATTCAAAGCAGCAGTCATAGATCACCTCTCTTCTGGCCTTCCCTCCCTGTGTCCCGCCCTCGTCTGATGTAACTTCCGGTTTCCGCGAGGGCGGGACACAGGGAGGGAAGGCCCGAAGGGAGGTGATCTGTGACTGCCACTTCAAATGCAGGGGGCCCGGAGCCGAGGAGGCAGGCAGGTGAGACCGGGGACTGCAGCGCCAGCTGCCTGACCCCAGGCTCGGGGAATTTTGTCCCCCCTGCCCCCCCTCTCGGCGGCCCTGCCCCTAAGTGTTTGTAGTGAGACATGAATGTGTGCGAGTTAGAACAAAGTCAAAAGTGGTGTCTGTTTTTGCTTAAATATAAGCTTTCCAGGAGAAACAAAATTTTGAAAAGCTTACATTTAAAGGTGCAGAAGAATGGCACCAATGTGTGCTTTACTTCAGGGTTTGCCTGCTGTATGCATAGAAGACCTCTGCTTACTGTGAAACTCTTGTTCCTCCCCTTGCTTTCAGTCAAACAGTGTGCATATTATTTGCATCTTTCTATGTTTGAGCGTTGGGGAGCTATTTTTCTGCGCTGCTGTTGTGGTGTTGGGTTAGGTGCTGTTCCACATAGCGCCAGAGTTCTGAGCATCGGTGCACTGGTTTGCTTCACTTGAAGGTTTCTCTCCCCCTACCTTCCAAATCTAGGCAATGACTCCTTAGAATGAGACAGCTTTATTTTGATAACTTGGCAGGATCCGTAGGGTCTTCAGATCAGGGATTCTTTAGCCAGTACACTCCTGCCCTTCTCCTTCGGGACTCTGTTTAAAGACCAAGAGCCTTCTTCTAAATGTTTTTCCCTCAGACAGCCGGGGAGCTCCTAATTTAGAGTACCTTTAGCAAAACTGCAAAGACACGCAGTGCATCTCAAGATAAGTTAAAGCTTTTTAAACATTTGATTTATTAGCAAGTATATTGCTAATTTACTGTGGGATATTTGTACTTCAACACTCATTTTGAGTTTGGTGTGGTTTTGAAATGACCCAATGAAAGAAAACAAACTCTTTTCACCTTTTAGGTGTCCATTTGTGGATACTGTATGAGTGAATTTAAAACTTCTGAGGGCATTTCATATACACTATTCTTATTAATGGAGAGACTAGTTAGCTGTTTAGTCATATAAGTATATTATCAAATTTAGCATTGGCTATTACACTGGTTTAGTACTCAGAGATTGTGTTTGTTGAAGACTAGTGTTTATTGAACGATCTTGTTTGTTATAGGGAAACCCTGCATTCTGGTTTCCCTGGCAGGGGCAGACTGACAGGGATCTGGGCCCCCGGGCAATAAGAGGGTCATGCCCCCCCCCCCCCCCGCCTCTGGGTCCCATATCCCTGTCCCTGGGTCCCACATCTCTCCCCTTTCCCAGATCCAACATCTTCCTCCTGTCGCTTACATATCTGAAAAATGTCTTATTCCCCAATTTTATCGTATTAGCTATCTTTTCCTTCATTTGCCTCTTTGCTTTCCTGACAGCTTTTCCAGTTTTTCTTAGCTTATCTAGTTATTCTGACTTGTCTTCTTCTTTCTGAGTCATCTTATAACGGCTAACCTCCTTTCACTTACCTTTTCAGCTACAACGTTCGAGAGCCAGAGCAGCCTTCTTTTCCTCTTTCCTTTATATAATTTACTAGCCGTTAAGCCCGTAAAAACGGGCGAGTATTGCAGCCCTCCTCTCTCCCCTGGCCTCACCCCATGCACCGATCCTCCCCCCCCCCCCCCATATCCAGCGACCCTCCTCTTTCCCTTGGCCTCCCCCCCTCTCCCCATGTCCAGCAACCCTCCTCTGTGCCCTGCTCTCAGCCCAAGTCCAGCAACCATGGCCTCTCCCCCCTGCCCTCCCCCCATGTCCAGCTACTCTCATCGCCGCCGCTCCCTCCCCCCTCCGTGCCAGGCCCCCTGCACTGACCTGACAGCGCCTCTCACCTCCGTGTGGAAGCGCTGCAGGCAGCAGCAGATTGCTCTGCTGCTGCCTGCAGCGCTTCCACACGGAGGTGAGAAGCGCTGTCAGGTCAGTGCAGGGGGCCCGATACGGAGGGGGGGCGGGAGCAGCGGCGGGGGAGGGGGGAGGTTGTTTCGCGCGATGTTCTTTTCCAGGTGGCGGCAGCGGCAGTGTCTGACAATTCAACTCCGTTTCCCTCTCTGTTCCACCCTCTGACGTCATGACGTCTTGACGCAAGGGCGGGACAGAGAGGGAAGTCTGTACTGCGCATTTGCAAGTGAGTACGGTCACTTGCCGTTTATATGTTTGATTAACATAAAGGTTAATTGCCTTTAAAATAGCTCCTTTCAGTCTTGTCCACTGCTGTTCTACTTTCTTCTATCCTACTAACTGTTTCTTGAGAAATTCTCCCATCTCAGCAAAGTTAGTTCTTTTGAAATCCAGGACCTTCAATCAATGGTAGTCACTGCAGATCAAAAGAGGATGTCCCAGCTGAAACTTCCCCAATTTAGTCATTGCCCAAGGGTGGGGGTGTCAACCTTTTTTAAACCCACTGCTGTTACCACATCCTCCAGCAATGAGTTCCAGAGCTTAACTATTCATTGAATGAAAACATATTTCCTCCTATTTGTTTTAAAAGTATTTCCATGTAACTTTGAGTGTCCCCTAGTCTTTGTACTTTTTGAAAGAGTAAAAAATCGCTTTGTTTCTACTCATTCTACATCTCTCAGGATTTTGTAGACCTCAATAATATATCCCTTCAGTTGTTTCTAACCTCTTTAGCCTTTGCTCATATGAGAGGAGTTGCATCCCCTTTATCATTTTGGTTGCTCTTCTTTGAACCTTTTCTAATTCCGCTATATCTTTTTCGAGATACGATGATCAGAATTGAACGCAATCCTCAAGGTGGGGTTGCACCATGGAGTAATACAGGGGCATTATAGTATTTTTGTTCTTTTTTACCATCTATTTCCTAATCATTCCTGGCATCCTGTTTGCTTTTTTGGCCACCGCCACACACTGGGCAGAAGATTTCAGGTTATTGTCTACAATGACACCTAAATCTTTTTCTTGGGTGCTGACTCCTAAAGCGGACCCTAGTATCGGGTAACTGTGATTCAGATTAATCTTCCTAATATGAATCACTTTGCATTTGTCCACATTAAATTTCTTCTGCCATTTGGATGCCCAGTCTTCCAATTTCCTAAGGTTTTCCTGCAATTTTTCAGTCCTTACAATGTTAAGAGACTGGGCATCCAAATGGCAGGTGTGATGTTTAATGTGAGCAAGTATAAAGTGATGCATGTCGGAACATTATAACTCTGAGACTCACAGGGTGAAATCCCCGGTAGCTGCTGACAGTCAGTCTTCCGATGTAGATAAAACAATTACTGGAATAGGAATTATGCCTAAAAAGCAAAGGGTTCTCTTTAATGAAGAAATGATTCTTTGTACTGTACAGAAAGTCCTATCACATCTACTTTAAACTAAAATCCACAGCAGAGAGCTTAACCAGAATAGTGCCCTCATTGAGCTGTTCTCACTTGAATCAAGGCATATACAGTGGGGGAAATAAGTATTTGATCCCTTGCTGATTTTGTAAGTTTGCCCACTGACAAAGACATGAGCAGCCCATAATTGAAGGGTAGGTTATTGGTAACAGTGAGAGATAGCACATCACAAATTAAATCCGGAAAATCACATTGTGGAAAGTATATGAATTTATTTGCATTCTGCAGAGGGAAATAAGTATTTGATCCCCCACCAACCAGTAAGAGATCTGGCCCCTACAGACCAGGTAGATGCTCCAAATCAACTCGTTACCTGCATGACAGACAGCTGTCGGCAATGGTCACCTGTATGAAAGACACCTGTCCACAGACTCAGTGAATCAGTCAGACTCTAACCTCTACAAAATGGCCAAGAGCAAGGAGCTGTCTAAGGATGTCAGGGACAAGATCATACACCTGCACAAGGCTGGAATGGGCTACAAAACCATCAGTAAGACGCTGGGCGAGAAGGAGACAACTGTTGGTGCCATAGTAAGAAAATGGAAGAAGTACAAAATGACTGTCAATCGACAAAGATCTGGGGCTCCACGCAAAATCTCACCTCGTGGGGTATCCTTGATCATGAGGAAGGTTAGAAATCAGCCTACAACTACAAGGGGGGAACTTGTCAATGATCTCAAGGCAGCTGGGACCACTGTCACCACGAAAACCATTAGTAACACATTACGACATAACGGATTGCAATCCTGCAGTGCCCGCAAGGTCCCCCTGCTCCGGAAGGCACATGTGACGGCCCGTCTGAAGTTTGCCAGTGAACACCTGGATGATGCCGAGAGTGATTGGGAGAAGGTGCTGTGGTCAGATGAGACAAAAATTGAGCTCTTTGGCATGAACTCAACTCGCTGTGTTTGGAGGAAGAGAAATGCTGCCTATGACCCAAAGAACACCGTCCCCACTGTCAAGCATGGAGGTGGAAATGTTATGTTTTGGGGGTGTTTCTCTGCTAAGGGCACAGGACTACTTCACCGCATCAATGGGAGAATGGATGGGGCCATGTACCGTACAATTCTGAGTGACAACCTCCTTCCCTCCGCCAGGGCCTTAAAAATGGGTTGTGGCTGGGTCTTCCAGCACGACAATGACCCAAAACATACAGCCAAGGCAACAAAGGAGTGGCTCAGGAAGAAGCACATTAGGGTCATGGAGTGGCCTAGCCAGTCACCAGACCTTAATCCCATTGAAAACTTATGGAGGGAGCTGAAGCTGCGAGTTGCCAAGCGACAGCCCAGAACTCTTAATGATTTAGAGATGATCTGCAAAGAGGAGTGGACCAAAATTCCTCCTGACATGTGTGCAAACCTCATCATCAACTACAGAAGACGTCTGACCGCTGTGCTTGCCAACAAGGGTTTTGCCACCAAGTATTAGGTCTTGTTTGCCAGAGGGATTAAATACTTATTTCCCTCTGCAGAATGCAAATAAATTCATATACTTTCCACAATGTGATTTTCCGGATTTAATTTGTGATGTGCTATCTCTCACTGTTACCAATAACCTACCCTTCAATTATGGGCTGCTCATGTCTTTGTCAGTGGGCAAACTTACAAAATCAGCAAGGGATCAAATACTTATTTCCCCCACTGTACCTCCTAATATCACCTAAGAGTCTGTATAGATGGAATTCATGGTTTTAGGAGGTATTTTAAAATAATTTTGTCATATTTTAGCATGAAGAGTGAGCAGCTGAGTTGCTGAGAAGACATATCTGGGGATAGATGCCCCCTGCTCACTGAGCTGAGACAGCTCTATCTTGTAACAGCGAATTTAGAAGTCACAAGCTTATCTGCCTAAGTGTAGCCTCAGTGGGGAAGTGGTTAGCTGTTAGGTTTTAGCTGTAAAGTCCCTAAATGTTCAGCAGAGTTTAAATGGTATACTGCGTTCCTGACATCATGGGATAGGAAGAGACTTCCCATATGTCCCCTGCAAACTCCTGGCACAGTGTATATGTGTGACCCTCTCTCAGATCCTCTTTGCGGTACTTTTAAGTGCTAACAAAACTGCAAAGTTCCCATCATATATCTGCTCTTGGTCTCTAAGCTATATGGTAAGCTGTATTGTAGAAACTATTTAGCATCATATCCATGTTAGTTGAATGCTCTAATGCATGCTTATTAGGTGTATTATTAGTATTATGTTAACATTGTATTATATCTCTGGTATTTGAATTCCACTGCTGTTAAATGTGTACATTTTTTATACTCTTTCACAGTAGTTCTATTATTAGGTGTCAATTTACTGTTTTCAAGTTTCTCATTTATTGTATTTTTGTTTATTCTTGGTTATTTTACTATTGTTATGCTGTTAAAAGAATTGTAATTTTTTAAGTTAAACTATACCTGCTGTACACCACCTTGGGTGAAACTTTTCATAAAGGTGGTTAATAAATCCCAATAAATAAATAAATAAAAGTGAAAAAGGCAGAAAGGAAGATCCACTCTATTAACTCTACTGACTCCATTCCAGCATGTGCTCCTGTTGCCACCTAGTGGCTGTTCTGATATTCTAGAATATTTGCAGTGCTGACTTTTCATAGGTAGGGTTAGTGCAGTTTGTAATGTAGATTCTGTGTATGATTGTTCTCTTTTTCCAGCTGAGTGGAGGTGTGCTATGAAGTTCTGAGAGAAGAGGACATTTGTCTGGGTAAGCAAACATTATTTTCTCAGTGCTTTGGTAACTCATAGATTGGGGTTTAAAAGAGAAATTGTAGATTATTGATAAAGACAGAATACAAAAAAAAAAGCAAACTTTATTAAGAAGTCTCCATACCCTTTCCCCCATGGTTTTAAAATGACTTTTGTGCCACAGCATTAACAGATAACCTCAGAACAGTGTTTCCCAACCTCTTTAAGCCAAGTACCTCCTAAGTCAAACAAATTGCAATCAAGTACTCCTGACCTCAGATAAGCAGAGATTTTGAAATGTTATTATTAAATAGTTAACTAACTTGGCAACATATATAACACATACAGATTATTGGACATGGCATACAGACCAAGACACAGTTTGCATGATCTGTTATATGTCACTCGCATATAAAGTGCCTGGCCCCTTGACAGATGAGCAAAAACAAACAATGAGTCTTACAGACATGGTCTGTTTATAAAAACCAGGAGAAAAGAAAGTTCTCCACAAAGTGGAGAATTTGCCCATAAAGACCAACTGGATTCTTGTTTCATTTTCCCATTGATTGTTCAATATTGACAATTTCTCCATTTTTTTGTGAAGAACTTTTTTTTTTTATTAATAAGTAGTCCCCAGGGAACCAAGGCACCTTTCCATCAATGCACATACCAAATGAAAACTAAAAATAAATAGCACTTAGTAATGACACAGAAATGCAAACTGTCTTCAGAATATTCAAGGAATGCAACCACAGCCATTTAAACTGAAAATATGGCCTGTTATTATTATTATTATTAGCATTTGTATAGCGCTACCAGACGCACGCAGCGCTGAACACCTGACATACTGTTACCTCTTTTAGCATTCTGTGCTTAGAAAATCAGCACAGTTAGAATGATTTGCTATATTTCATGCCGATGTCTAAACACTAGCTTTTGGCAGATATATGTTCCAAAAACTGACATACTCTAATCACGACACAGAAAATAAAATTACTTTTTCTACCTTTGTTGACTGGTCATTTTTCTAATCAAGTCTCTGATTTATGCTTTCCTCTGTCTTTTTTACTCTTTTGTTAGGGTCTAGCCCTTTGTTCAGTACTCTTATCTCTATGCCCTGGTCTTTTCCTGTTCCCAGGGTCTTCCCTCATGAGGCAATGACCACCAGTAGTGGCAGCCCTTCATCCTGATATGCCGGGTTCTGCCAAGCTCTTCTTATCTTTAAGAAATTACAAACATCTACTGAATCCCCTGCTGTAAATATTACTACATGCCACTGGCAGCAGCAGTAATCACCACAGGCTGCCTCCAGCCACTATAAGACCGCCCCTCTGCTCAGCAGCTTTATTCACCTGACACCTGCCTACCCCCCACACACTCCCTTGTCTCTGCCCCATCGTGCATTCTCTATGTACTTTGGTTTTCCCCACACTTCACACCCTTATTTTGCTCTCTCTCCCCATAAGTATATAAGTATTGCCATACTGCAACAGACTGAAGGTCCATCAAGGCCAGCATCCTGTTTCTATCAGTGGCCAATCAAGGTTACAAGTACCTGGCAATATCCCAAAAAAGTACAATACATTTTATGCTGCTTCTCCTAGAACTAAGCAGTGGACTTTTCCTTTAGGAAGTCATCCAAAACTTTTTTAAACCCCACTAACTGCCTTTACTACATTACATAAGTGTTGCCGTTTTCCTCATTTTTGTTTTCCATTCCTTTCCTAATAATACCTAACATTCTATTTGCTTACTTAGCCGAAGCAGCACACTGAGCAGAAGGTTTCAACGTATTATCAACGACAACACCTAGATCCCTTACTTGGTCTGTGACTCCTAACGTGGAACCTTGCATGACGTAGCTATAATTCGGGTTCCTCTTTCCCACATGCGCTGCGCTGGGCATTTTCAGACTTGGTTTGATTGGTAACTGAGGTTACCTGTGTCCTAGTCCCACCCACCCCTAGGCAAACTCCCTTTATATAGGGTAATCAAGGGACAAGTATCTTCATTACACTTAATTGGTCAATCCTAATTCTTGTTATTCCCTCTCATAGTTCACCTTTTCACCAGGGGCGTAGCTACGTGGGGCCACAGGGGCATGGGCCCCCGTAGATTTGGCCCTGCCCCCCCCCCCGCCACCGACCCCTTTGACCCCGCCTCCCGCCGCCAACCCACCACCGTCGCTGTCAGGTACCTTTGCTGGCGGGGGTCACCAACCCCCTCCAGCCAAAGTCCTCATCTCCGGTGCGGCCGTGTTGCTGATCTGCAAGGCTTCTGTTTCTGTGAGTCTGACATCCTGCACATTCCGTGGAATCTTAGCGGAGATTGGGTGGCGACGCCGGTAAATGGGAAACAAAACGGGAGCTGGGCAGACTTCTATGGTCTACGCCCTGATTGTGACTGAATAGATAGGGATGGGCTGGAGTGTAAATTTTAAGGGGCTTCGATGTTAGCTTCAGAACTTAGTACAAGAACAGTACTGGGCAGACTTCTATGGTCTGTGCCCTGAGGAAGGCAGGGAAAATCAAATTCAGGTATACATATACCTATCACATACGATGTAAAATGAGTTTATTTTGTTAGGTAGACTGGATGGACCGTACAGGTCTTTATCTGCCGTCATTTACTATGCTACTATGTTTAGACTCCCAGTCTCGTAAGGTCCTCTTGTAATTTTTCACAATCCTCCTGCAATTTTACGACTTCGAATAACTGTGTGTCATCAGCAAATTTAATTACCTCACTAGTTACTCCCATATCTAGGTCATTTATAAATATGTTAAAAAGCAGCGTTCCCAGCACAGACCCCTGGGGAAGCCCACTAACTACCCTTCTCCATTGAGAATACTGACCATTTAACCCTACTCTCTGTTTTCTATCTTTTAACCAGTTTTTAATCCACATTATCTGGCAACGAATTCCTCCTGCCTCTATTCCCATTCTGGCCATTCCTCTTTTGCTACCCCTAAATCTACCTTCTGTACCTCATTCCTTCCTCTCCCCATCACTATCTTTCTTGCTGTACCCACTCATCTCATCCCAACCCTACAGTAACTTTTTTTAAATTCTTACCTAGCACTGAGGCTGAAAAATCTGAAGCACAGACAGGAGCAAGGCTGCTGCCCAGCTGGGATTGGGTCTCCTCCCAACTGCGCAGGCCACAAAAAGGTGCTCCGTTTTGGCGGTGGGAGGCCCAAATGCACAGGCCTGGGGTCACAGGAGGCCAGAAGGTGTGGTTCCTACATGGGATGGGGTGGAGGCCAGAGGAAAGTGATGCTTTCCCATGGGGAAGGGGAGGGGAGAATGGAGATATGCTGGGGCAGTGGAAGCAGGAAGCTCTGCACGGCCGGAAGACAGAGGAAGGTACAGCATGGAGTTTGAGGCTTTCCTGTGGGGTTCAGGGTTTCATTATGGAGCTTGAGGCACACTTTCCCCATGCAGGAGGGATTTGGCATGGAGCTCAATGGGCTGTTTTCCCGTGGGGAGGGGGGTCAAAGAAGAAAATGAGTTTGTGTTTTCCTTCAGCGGGAAATGGGGGGAGGGTCAAAGAGACCAGAGGAAAATGCTGTACTGCACAGCAGAGTACACTTCACTGAAGCTAAGAGGCACCCTATAGCAAGACAGCTCCTCTGCACCTAAGTACATAAGTATTGCCATACTGGGAAAGACCAAAGGTCCATCAAGCCCAGCATCCTGTTTTCAACAGTGGCCAATCCAGGTCACAAATACCTGGCAAGATCCCGAAAAAGTACAAAACATTTTATACTGCTTATCCCGGAAATAGTGCATTTTCCCCAAGTCCATTTAATAATGGTCTATGGACTTTTCCTTTAGGAAGCTGTCCAAACAATTACATGTTGAGTGAAGAAATATTTTCTCCGATTCGTTTTAAATTTACTACATTGTAGCTTCATCGCATGCCCCCTAGTCCTAGTATTTTTGGAAAGTGTAAACAGACACTTCACACCTACCCATTCAACTCCACTCATTATTTTATAGACCTCTATCATATCTTCCCTCAGCCACCTTTTCTCCAAGCTGAAGAGCCCTAGCTGCTTTAGCCTTTTCTCATAGGGAAGTCGTCCCATCCCCTTTATCATTTTCGTCGCCCTTCTCTGTACTTTTTCCAATTCCACTATCTCTTTTTTAAGATCCGGCAACCAGAATTGAACACAATATTCGAGATGCGGTCACACCATGGAGCGATACAAAGGCATTATAACGTCCTCATTTTTGTTTACCATTCCTTTCCTAATAATACCTAACATTCTATTTGCTTTCTTAGCTGCAGCAGCACACTGAGCAGAAGGTTTCAACGTATCATCAACGACGACACCTAGATCCCCATCTTGGTCTGTGACTCCTAACGTGGATCCTTGCATGACGTAGCTATAATTCGGGTTCCTCTTTCTCACATCATCACTTTGCACTTACTCAAATTAAATGTCATCTGCCATTTAGACGCCCAGTCTCCCAGTCTTGTAAGGTCCTCGTAATTTTTCACAATCCTCCAGCGATTTAACAACTTTGAATAACTTTGTGTCATCAGCAAATTTAATTACCTCACTAGTTACTCCCATCTCTAGGTCATTTATAAATATGTTAAAAAGCAGCGGTCCCAGCACAGGCCCCTGGGGAATCCCACTAACTACCCTTCTCCATTGAGAATACTGACCATTTAACCCTACTCTCTGTTTTCTATCTTTTAACCAGTTTTTAATCCACAGTAGAACACTACAACCTATCCCATGACTCTCCAATTTCCTCTGGAGTCTTTCATACTTTGTCAAACGCCTGCTGAAAATCCAGATACACAATATCAACTGGTTCACCTTTATCCACATGTTTGTTCACCCCTTCAAAGAAATGTAGTAGATTGGTGAAGCAAGATTTCCCTTCACTAAATCCACATTGACTTTGTCTCATTAAGCCATGCTTTTGAATATGCTCTGTAATTTTGTTCTTTATAATAGTCTCTACCATTTTGTCCGGTACCGACGTCAAACTCATCGGTCAATAATTTCCTGGATCTCCTGTGGAACCTTCTTTAAAAAATTGGCGTTACATTCAGAGGCGTAGCCAGAATCCCAATTTTGGGTGGGCCTGGGCCCAAGATGGGTGGGCAGAAGAACACCATCTTGTCCCACAAGTGATTTGGTCTGTCCCCCTCTCGCCTGCATGCTATATGGTCTCTCAAGCATCCTCCCTCCCCCACATACCTTTTAAATAGCAGATTTTCACTGGCAGCGAGCAGCAACTAATACACACTGCTTATGTTAGCCCCACAGCTTTCCCTCTGAAGCAATTTCCTGTTTCCATATAGGCGGGGATACATCAGAGGGAAAGCTGTGGGGTCAGTACGAACACTATGTATCAGTCGCTGCTCACTGCAGGCGAAGATATGCTATTTACAAGGTATGCAGGAGGGAGAGTAGTTGGGAGTTTTCGGCTGGTGGGGCTTGGGGATCCCTGCCAGCCACATCATAGGTGTGCTGCTACTGTGTGGGCCTGAGCCCAAAGTGGGTGGGCCTGGGTCCACCTGGGCCCACCCTTGGCTAAGCCACTGGTTACATTGGCCACCCTCCAATCTTCCAGTACAATGCTCGATTTTAAGGATAAATTGCATATTACTAACAATAGCTCTGCAAGCTCATTTTTCAGTTCTATCAGTACTCTGGGATGAATACCATCCGGTCAAGGAGATTTGCTACTCTTCAGTTTGTAGAACTGCCCCATTACATCCTCCAGGTTTACAGAGAATTCATTAAGTTTCTCCAACTCGTCAGCTTTGAATACCATTTCTGGCACCGGTATCCCACCCAAATCTTCCTCGTTGAAGTCCGAAGCAAAGAATTCATTTAATCTCTCCGCTACGGTTTGGTCTTCCCTGATCGCCCCTTTTACTCCTCGGTCATCTAGCAGTCCAACCAATTCTTTTGCCAACTTCCTGCTTTTAATATACCTAAAAAAATCTTTACTATGTGTTTTGGCCTCCAACGGAATCTTTTTTTTCGAAGTCCCTCTTAGCCTTCCTTATCAGCGCTTGCATTTGACTTGACATTCCTTATGCTGTTTCTTATTATTTTTGGTTGGTTCCTTCTTCCATTTTCCGAAGGATTTTCTTTTAGCTCTAATAGCTTCCTTCACTTCACTTTTTAACCATGCCGGCTATCGTTTGGTCTTCCGTCCTCCTTTTTTAATACGCGGAATATATTTGGCCTGGTATTCCAGGATGGTGTTTTTGAACAGCATCCATGCCTGATGTAAATTTTTGACCCTCGCAGCTGCTTCTTTAAGTTTTTTTTTCACCGTTCTTCTCATTTTATCATAGTCTCCTTTTTTAAAGTTAAATGCTAATGAATTTGATTTCCTATCCTGCTTATAATCGAAAGAGAAAAACGCCTATATTGCGACCCAAATCGGGAGATGGGCGTCTTTCTCCCATGGGCGCCCAAATTGGGCGTTTCCAACTGCAATCCGTCGCGGAAACGGGTAAAGTTGACAGGGGCGTGTCAGAAGCATGGTGAAGGCGGAATCGGGGCATGGTTATCGGCCGAGGAGAGATGGGCGTCTTTAGCTGATAATCGAAAAAAAAGGCGTTTTTACCGCGATTTTGGGTCACTTTTTGTGGACCCTTTTTTTCACGAACAAGTCCCAAAAAAGTGCCCCAACTGACCAGATGACCACTGGAGGGAATCGGGGATGACCTCCCCGTACTCCCCCAGTGGTCACCAACCCCCTCCCACCAAAAAAACCCACTTTAAAAACAAAAAGGGATCGCAAAAAAAAAACTTATAAATGATTCTAATATACACCTATTTATAATTTTTTTTTGTGATCCCTTTTTGTTTTGGGTCCTTCATGTGACAATTTAAATCAGGGCAGTTCTGCCACATGTGTATATTGTGTATGTATATATATATATATATATATATATATATGTGTATGTATATATATATATATATATATATATATATATACAGTGGTGGAAATAAGTATTTGATCCCTTGCTGATTTTGTAAGTTTGCCCACTGACAAAGACATGAGCAGCCCATAATTGAAGGGTAGGTTATTGGTAACAGTGAGAGATAGCACATCACAAATTAAATCCGGAAAATCACATTGTGGAAAGTATATGAATTTATTTGCATTCTGCAGAGGGAAATAAGTATTTGATCCCCCACCAACCAGTAAGAGATCTGGCCCCTACAGACCAGGTAGATGCTCCAAATCAACTCGTTACCTGCATGACAGACAGCTGTCGGCAATGGTCACCTGTATGAAAGACACCTGTCCACAGACTCAGTGAATCAGTCAGACTCTAACCTCTACAAAATGGCCAAGAGCAAGGAGCTGTCTAAGGATGTCAGGGACAAGATCATACACCTGCACAAGGCTGGAATGGGCTACAAAACCATCAGTAAGACGCTGGGCGAGAAGGAGACAACTGTTGGTGCCATAGTAAGAAAATGGAAGAAGTACAAAATGACTGTCAATCGACAAAGATCTGGGGCTCCACGCAAAATCTCACCTCGTGGGGTATCCTTGATCATGAGGAAGGTTAGAAATCAGCCTACAACTACAAGGGGGGAACTTGTCAATGATCTCAAGGCAGCTGGGACCACTGTCACCACGAAAACCATTGGTAACACATTACGACATAACGGATTGCAATCCTGCAGTGCCCGCAAGGTCCCCCTGCTCCGGAAGGCACATGTGACGGCCCGTCTGAAGTTTGCCAGTGAACACCTGGATGATGCCGAGAGTGATTGGGAGAAGGTGCTGTGGTCAGATGAGACAAAAATTGAGCTCTTTGGCATGAACTCAACTCGCCGTGTTTGGAGGAAGAGAAATGCTGCCTATGACCCAAAGAACACCGTCCCCACTGTCAAGCATGGAGGTGGAAATGTTATGTTTTGGGGGTGTTTCTCTGCTAAGGGCACAGGACTACTTCACCGCATCAATGGGAGAATGGATGGGGCCATGTACCGTACAATTCTGAGTGACAACCTCCTTCCCTCCGCCAGGGCCTTAAAAATGGGTCGTGGCTGGGTCTTCCAGCACGACAATGACCCAAAACATACAGCCAAGGCAACAAAGGAGTGGCTCAGGAAGAAGCACATTAGGGTCATGGAGTGGCCTAGCCAGTCACCAGACCTTAATCCCATTGAAAACTTATGGAGGGAGCTGAAGCTGCGAGTTGCCAAGCGACAGCCCAGAACTCTTAATGATTTAGAGATGATCTGCAAAGAGGAGTGGACCAAAATTCCTCCTGACATGTGTGCAAACCTCATCATCAACTACAGAAGACGTCTGACCGCTGTGCTTGCCAACAAGGGTTTTGCCACCAAGTATTAGGTCTTGTTTGCCAGAGGGATTAAATACTTATTTCCCTCTGCAGAATGCAAATAAATTCATATACTTTCCACAATGTGATTTTCCGGATTTAATTTGTGATATGCTATCTCTCACTGTTACCAATAACCTACCCTTCAATTATGGGCTGCTCATGTCTTTGTCAGTGGGCAAAGGGATCAAATACTTATTTCCACCACTGTATATATATATATATATGTGTGTGTGTGTATATATATATATATATATTCCTCCTATGGATATCTTTTATGACTATATTTATAATTAAATTAAATTATGTTAGATATAGGTATTCATTTGTTTATATATTTGTTCCCGATATCTCTGTTAGCAGTTTTTTTTAGCTGTTTTACTCATCTGACCAACAAGGTATTTCTTGCATCAGACACTTTTAGGTATGGTTCTTAATTCTGTAAACATATAATTATGTTTTCCTGTTTTCTGATTATCTCATTACATCTATGTGGATTATTTTATCATTCCATTCCTTTTTATAGAGCCTCTATATTTTTAGTTTGTTCTTGATATTTTAATTATTTAATTTTGTAATTGTTTGTTTGTTATGTAAGAATTTTTAATATTTTCTTTTTCATGTATATGGTATGTTTATATATTTTATTTTATAGACCCCTGACGCAGGCCTTACGGCCGAAACACGTCACGTGTTGGGTCAGTTGTGCAGATTTGAATAAAGACCTTGTTCAGGAAGACACTCATTGTGAGTGGTTATTTTTGGATCCACTGTACGTTCGCTTGTCTACAGACCTCCAACACAATTGGATGATCTAGATAAAGATCTGGTCACAGATATCCATACGTTGGGAAAGAAGAGAGAGGTGCTGTTGCTGGGAGATTTCAATCTGCCGGATGTAGATTGGAAAGTTCCATCTGCGGAATCAGAAAAAAGTAGAGAGATCGTGGATGCTTTTCAAAGTGCTCTGCTCAGACAAATGGTGACGGAACCCACGAGGGAGGGAGCGACGCTGGATCTGGTGCTCACAAATGGGGATAGTGTGTCAAATGTCCGAGTGGGTGCCCACCTGGGCAGCAGTGACCATCAAACGGTTTGGTTTGATATGACAACTAAAGTGGAGAGCGGCCACTCAAAAATCAAAGTCCTGGATTCAAGCATGCTGACTTTAGTAGAATGGGGGAATACCTAAGGAAGGAGCTGATGGGATGGGAGAATGAACAAGAAGTAGAGGAGTGGCCTAGTGGTTAGGGTGGTGGACTTTGGTCCTGGGGAACTGAGGAACTGAGTTCGATTCCCACTTCAGGCATATGCAGCTCCTTGTGACTCTGGGCAAGTCACTTAACCCTCCATTGCCCCATGTAAGCCGCATTGAGCCTGCCATGAGTGGGAAAGCGCGGGGTACAAATGTAACAAAAAAAAAAAGTGGAAGGACAGTGGTCCTAGCTGAAAGAAGCTATAAATAGGGCCACAAACCTTTATGTAAGGAGAGTAAATAAAAGCAAGAGAAAAAGGAAACCGATATGGTTCTCCAAACAAGTGGCTGAGAAAATAAAGGCTAAACAGTTGGCGTTCCTGAAATACAGAAAAACTCAAGAAGAGAAACATGGGGATGAATACCGGATGAAACTGAAAGAAGCCAAGAGAGAGATACGTCTGGCGAAAGCGTGAGCGGAAGAACAAATGGCTAGAAATGTAAGGAGGGGTGACAAAAATTATTAGTGAAAGGAGGAAGACTAAAAAGTGAATTGTGAGACTGAAAGATGCTGCGAATAGCTATGTAGATAACGATGAAGAAAAAGCAAATTTGCTAAATAGATACTTTTGTTCTGTTTTCACAGAAGAAAATCCTGGAGCAGGACCGCGTTTGACTGGCAAAAGTACATGTGAGAATGGAGTGGATATAGCACCGTTCACGGAATAGAGTGTGTATGAACAACTTAAAAATCTAAAGGTGGACAAGCAGTGGGACCAGATGGGAGCCACCCCAGGATATTGAGGGAGCTCAGAGAAGTTCTGGCGGGTCCTCTTAAAGATTTGTTTAATAAATCCTTGGAGACGGGAGAGGTTCTGTGGGATTGGAGAACGGCGGAGGTGGTCCCTCTTCACAAAAGTGGTGATAGGGAAGAAGCTGGAAACTACAGGCCGGTAAGCCTCACTTCGATTATTGGAAAGGTAATGGAAGCGATGCTGAAGGAAAGGATAGTGAATTTCCTAGAAGCAAATAAGTTGCAAGATCTGAGAAAGCATGGTTTCACCAAAGGGAAATCGTGCCAATCGAATCTCATTGAATTCTTTGACTGGGTGACAGGAGAATTAAATCAAGGACGTGCAATGGATGTAATCTACTTAGATTTTAGCAAAGCTTTTGACACGGTTCCCCACAGGAGGCTCTTGAATAAACTAGACAGGCTGAAGATAGGACCCGAAGTGGTGAACTAGATTAGGAACTGGTTGACGGGCAGATGCCAGAGGGTGGTGGTAAATGGAGTTCGCTCGGGGAAGGGAAAGGTGAGTAGTGGAGTGCCTCAGGGATCGGTGCTGGGGCCGATTCTATTCAATATATTTGTGAGTGACTTTGCCGAAGGGTTACAAGGTAAAGTTAGCCTTTTTGCGGATGACACCAAGATTTGCAACAGAGTGGACACCCCGGAGGGAGTGGAAAACATGAAAAAAGATCTGCGGAAGCTAGAAGAATGGTCTAAGGTTTGGCAATTAAAATTCAATGCAAAGAAATGCAAAGTGATGCACTTAGGGAGTAGAAATCCAAGGGAGACGTATGTGTTAGGCGGGGAGAGTCTGATAGGTACGGACGGGGAGAGGGATCTTGGGAGTGATAATATCTGAGTACCTGAAGGCGACAAAACAGTGTGACAAGGCGGTGGCTGTAGCTAGAAGATTGCTAGGCTGTATAGAGAGAGGTGTGACCAGCAGAAGAAAAGAGGTTTTAATACCCCTGTATAAGACGTTGGTGAGGCCCCACCTGGAGTATTGTGTTCAGTTTTGGAGGCCGTATCTTGCGAAGGATGTTAAAAAATGGAAGCGGTGCAAACAAAAGCTACGAGAATGGTATGGGATTTGCATTACAAGACGTATGAGGAGACACTTGTTGACCTGAACATGAATACCCTGGAGGAAAGGAGAAACAGGGTGATATGATACAGACGTTCAAATATTTGAAAGGTATTAATCCGCAAACAAACCTTTTCCAGAGATGGGAAGGCGGTAGAACTAGAGGACATGAAATGAGATTGAAGGGGGGCAGACTCAAGAAAAATGTCAGGAAGTATTTTTTCATGGAGACAGTGGTGGATGCTTGGAATGCCCTCCCGCGGGAGGTGGTGGAGATGAAAACGGTAACGGAATTCAAGCATGCATGGGATAAACATAAAGGAATTCTGCTCAGAAGGAAGGGATCCCCAGAAGCTTAGCCGAGATTGGGAGGCAGAGCCGGTGGTGGGAGGCGAGGCTGGTGGTTGGGAGGCGGGGCTAGTGCTGGGCAGACTTATATGGTCTGTGCCCTGCAATGGCAGATAGAAATCAAGGTAAGGTATACATAAAAAGTAGCACAAGTGAAATTATCTTGTTGGGCAGACTGGATGGACCATGCAGGTCTTTTTCTGCCGTCATCTACTATGTTACTATGTTAATATTTCAAGCAGTGGAGTTGTTCTTTTGTATTTTGACTTTTTAAATATCAGTCTTGCTGTCATGTTTTGGATGGATTGCAACAATTTTAGTGTGTTTTCGTTACACCCTACATAAGCTATAAGCTGCATTATAGTATTCTAGTTGTGACAATATCATCGATTGCACTATTTTTTTTGTTACATTTGTACCCCGCGCTTTCCCACTCATGGCAGGCTATTATCTGGCATGATTGTCTAGGAAAATAGTCTCTGATCCTTCTCAGTTTCCATAGTGTTCTGAAACATTTTGCTGTGACTGCTGATACTTGACTGTCCAGAGACAGATGTTTATCAAGAATTATTCCCAATATTTTTAGTTGTGTTTCTATTTGGTATGTTTGATGGTTGATTGTGAATTTTTGATGAGATGTGGGGTTGTGTGGGCTATATAGAACCAGGAATTTGGTTTTGTCTCTGTTTAGCTTGAGTTTGAAAACTGTGGCCCAGTTTTCCATAAGGTCCAGGCATTTTTGTTTAATCTTGTCTAATATTTCTGTGATGCTGTGGTTAAAAGGTATGTATATGGTAACATCATCTGTGTATATGAATGGGTTGAAGCCAATTAATTAAATTCTTTTGCCGAGTGGAGCCATCATAAGATTGAACAGAATGGATGATATCGGAGAACCCTGTGGTACCCTACAGAGATCTAGGAGGCTGATTGCTGGTTGGCCTTACAAAATAGGATCTGCTCCTCAAGAAACCATTGAACCATGCTGCCACTGCACCGCTGATTCCTATATTGTCGAGTAGGGCCATTAGTGTTGTGTAGTCTACTAGGTCGAACGTACTTGACATATCGAATTGTAGTAGTAAGATTTTCTAACCTTGGCATATTAAACTTCTGAACTTTGTTATCAGAGTGGTTATGACCATCTCAGTGCTGTGTTGTGGTCTGAAACCTGATTGAGAGCTATGAAGGATTGAAAATTGTGTCAGATATTCCATTAGTTGTTGTGTTACCAGACCCTCCATCATTTTGGTCAGTAGTGGTATTGAGGCCACTGGTCTGTAGTTTGGGATATCGTTGGTGGTGTTTTTAGGAATTTGGGTAAGTATAATTTCGCCCTTATCAGGTGGGAACTGTCCATTCAAAAATATGTATGTGATGTGTTTGATGAGGCATTCGATGCACCAGTCTGGTGGATTTTTCATCATACAGTGTGGGCAGTTATCTAGCAGACAGTTTGCATGTGCGTATTTTGTCAGTAATGTTTTCAATGTGTTGCTTTTGGGCATGTTGAAGGAGGACCAGATTCTGTCTGCTGTGATGTGAGTGACGTTGATTTCACATTCGTGTAAGAAGTCTGATATAGATGTTTGTATTTTCTCGAGATTTGTTCTTGTCCTTATTAATATTTGTTCAAAGTATTGTGCAAGTTCATTTGCTCTTGGTGGCATTTCAGTTGTTTCTAGCACGGCTTGGGTTTTCAATAGATTGTTCATAAGTTCAAATATTTTTTTCATATTGATCTTTTCTATGTTCGTATATATGCTGTAGTATTCTGCTTTTGCTTTCTTTATGTTATGGTTGTATGTTCTTATTGCTTTCCTCCATATTGTTTTGTTTATTTCTGTTTTGTTTTTGGTCCATTTTCTTTCTAATTTCCTGCACAGTTCTTTCATTTGTTCTAGCTCATCATTGTACCAGGGAAGTGATTGTTTTTTTATTTCTTGACATAAAGTTAGTCGCTACCAAGACTTGCAATCACCATTTGCCAAAGAAACCTCCTTTTATACAAAAGGACTTTATTATATATAACATCTTCCTTTCTAGTAAATTTTCTTAAAAAGAAAAAGCACTTTTATAGTGCATCCAACATAGTTCATATGATCAAAACTTCAAGCACACTTATCTTATACTCCCGAATGGGTCCTGTTTCACCCAAAGCTTTATCAAGGGAGTGAAGATGAAAGTAACAGAATGCTGAATCATTTCTGGGCACACTCCCTTGACAAAGCTTTGGCGAAATGAGACTCTGTCGGAGAGTATACGTGTGCTTGAAGTTTTGATCATATGAACTATGCTTGATGCACAATAAAAATGCTTTTTATTCGGAGGAGGAAGTGACGTCACTGTCCGGGATGGAAGCATAGTCGCGCAGCTCCGCAGGGGCTATTGAAAATTAAAGCAATTCCCGAGACATTGCTTAGCTTGTCAGAGTCGGAACTGTTGGGAGAGAGGTTCCAGAATCATGCCACCGAAAAAGAGCTTAGAAAGGTTTCGATACATAGTGGAACAGAGCGAGAAACTGAAGCTGGATCCAGCAGGACCAGGATCGAGTGCAAAAAAGATGGCGTCGATTCCCTTCGACTCGGAGGAGGAAACCTGTAATGAAGTCTCAGTGGACACTGGAGAGATAACTAAATCAGATGTGGTAGGCTGGTTCCAGGAGTTGAAAGCTGACTTGGCGGGGGTCTGTAAGGATGTGCAAGATATTTTGAAAGATATTAAAGCTGAAATTGGAGAATTGGGCACTCGAGTAAGTGAGGTGGAGGATGGGCTCGGGACTCTTAAAAATGATATAGGAACGCTTCACAAAACTGTGTCCATGGATAATATGGAAATTCAGCAGCTGAAAGAGCAGATGGAAGACCTGGAAAACAGATCCCGAAGGTGCAATCTGAGATTTAAAGGGATTCCTGAAATGGATCTTTTCAGTAACTGTGGGACAGTAATTCAAGAGTTTTGCTCGTATTTGTTAAATCCAACTGGTGAAGAACAGCATGTGGAACTTCGTATTCAGAGAGCGCATTGGGCTATGAGTCCCCAATGAGATTCTACCCTGAGAGACATTGTGGTATGCTTTGCAGACTACTCCACTAAGGAGCGGATTCTAGCCAAAGCAAGGCAACAGAAGGAAATTCTATGGAAAAATTGTAAGATTGGGGTATACCAGGACTTGGCACGGTTTACTCTTCAAAAATGCAGATCTTTTCGGGAGGTCACTGAGTGTCTTCACTTTACGCGGTTTCCCTTCCACAGTAAGCCACACTGCAAACGGGAATAGACACCGGTACTCGTTTTAGCATCCACAACATATTGAACATTTTCTTTGTCATAGTTTTTGCGTGATTCTCTTTCTGTAGATTACAAATTGGTTATTGGACAGAAAGCAGAGGGTAGGGTTAAATGACCATTTTTCTCAATGGAGGAGGGTGAATAGTGGCGTGCCACAGGGACGTGCTGGAACCAGTGCTATAAATGGGCCCAGCATTATATTAGATATCTGGGTGTTAATTTAACCCCAAACCCCAACCCTGCTATAAAAAAGTTTTTCTAATGCACCAGAAATGGCATACGCTGGAGGTGGAACTACCACTGATGGCCACGCTGGGCCAGCAATAGTTTCGGGTTAGCATGCAGAAAGCCTGTATTGGGCTTACCGATGCTTTGTAAAAGGGCCCCTTAGTAAATGATGGCAGATAAAGACCTGAAAGGTTCATCCAGTCTGCCCAACAGTCACTATTATTATCAAGTCATGATTAAACCAACAATGAATGTGATATAAATACGTGATCATTATCTCTTTGGTATTTCTGGGACATAGACCATAGAAGTCCTTAGGTTTCAACTACTGAAGTTGCCAAAGCCCACTCCAGCCTACCCAAATCAGTCTTTTCATTTTTAGGACACTGATCGTAAAAGTCTGCCTGGCACTGTCCTCACATTCCAAATTATTGGGGGCATGCAATGAAGATATTAAGTAGTAAATTTAAAACAAACTGCAGAAAATATGTCTTCACTCAACGTGTAATTAAACTCTGGAATTTGTTGCCAAAGAATGTGGTAAAAGCAGTTATCTTAGAAGGTTTTAAAAAGGGTTAGCTAACTTCCTAAAAGTCTACAAGCCATTATTAAGATGGACTTGGAGTGGAGGAGTAGCCTAATGGTTAGTGCAGCAGGCTTTGATCTTGGTGACCTGGGTTCAATTCCCACTGCAGCTCCTTGTGACCTTGGGCAAGTCACTGAACCCCAGATACCAAAAATAAAATTAGATTGTGAGCACTCTAGGGACAGAGAAGTACCTGCTTATAATGTGTACAGTGCTGCTTACATCTAGTAGTGCTATAGAAATGATTAGACAGATAGACTGGAGTGAGCTTTGACAGCAAATCCAGTAGCTGGAACATAAGGACAGGGCCGGGCAGTCTTCTGTGATCTATGTCCCAGAAATGCCAAAGAAAGACCACAATCTAGTAGTTCACATCATATCAGGGCTGCCATGAAACTGAGCCGGGCCTGGGGCAGAGCTGCTGCCCATGCCGCCCCACTGATCGCCACCGCCCCCCCCCCCCCCCAGATTGTCACCGCTCCCGCCTCCTTTCCCCCAGGATCGTTGCTGCCGCAACTGAGGTACCTTGGGGCTGGTGGCGATCCCAAGGCCCTGCCAGCGGAAGAATCCAGTGCTGCTCTTCACTCCATGCCTGCCCTGCCCCTGCCCCTGCGGATGCTTTTTTCTCTCGTCGCACATGCTCGGTTTTAAAGCCGAGCATGCGCCTGAAGGGGAAAAGCAGCTGCTCGGCATGGCAGTAGAAGCGAGCGAAGAGCAGCGCTAGAGGGGGGCCCAGCGCCAGAGTTTTCTTTCTCCTGCTCCTGTTGGGACCTGATCACTTGGGGCCCCTCAGGAGCAGGTGAGAGAGAGACCCCAGCGGCGGGCCTGGGGAATTCCCCCCTACCCCCCCTCTCAGTGGCCCTGCATCACATTCATTGTTATTTTAATCATGAATTGATAATAGGTGTGGATGGACCGTTCAGGTCTTTATCTCCCATCACTTACTATGTTACCATGTAAAGCAATATTACACTCAAACATTTTCTAGATTTATAATTCATACAACTCTTTCGACTTCATTCTGTTTGGAGTGGTAAATTTTCAGCTAGTTCCTAGATTTAGTGAAAATTTGTAGAGGCCTGCCCTAGGCCGCCCCCCTGCACATCCATACCCCTCCTTAAAGAACCCCTTCACCTTAAAGAGCATCCATCTCCCTCCCAAAGACGTCCCACTTCTCTCTGGGGGTGGGGTTGGGGGTATCATGATGAGCAAGTCACACTCCATAAACTACCTCATAGAATGGGATAAAAGATGCAAAAGCATACTAGATGAAATTGCACTCTTACGAACAAGAACCTCACGCAAGCACAACTCGATACCATGGTACAACGATAAAAACACATACCAGGAAACTCGAATGAGCATGGAGAAAAACAAAAGATGAACATACACTCAACACATGGAAACAAATACAAAGAAAATACAAATACTCAATAAGAGATAAAAAGATCATACTACAAAACCAAAATAGGGACAGATTACAAAGACACAAAGAAATTATACCAACTCGTGAACAAACTCCTAAACACCGGCTTGGTCACTACAACGAATACAGACATCCCATCTGCAGAAAAGGTTGCTAAGTATTTCAATGAAAAAATTGTAAACCTACGCAGCACACTATCTCAGGACAACACGGACATCAAAACCTTCCTTAACAAGTTGGACCCAACCACTGGAGAATACCCGGCTGACTGGACTTGGATAAATTTTGCCCTCCTTAACGTCGAAACAGTCACCCAGGCGATTAGCAGGTTCTCCAACACTCACTGCAAACTAGATACCTGTCCCAGCTACCTAATGAAACCTGCCCCTGACCGCTTCATAGCAGACCTCACAGCCCACCTAAATTACATTCTTCAGCAGGGTCTTTTCCCCATGGAAAATGGCAATATCCTACTCACCCCAATACCAAAAGACACCAAGAAAAAAGCAAATGACATCACTAATTACCGCCCAGTAGCATCGATCCCGTTGGTAGACAAACTGATGGAAAGCATGGTAACCAAACAACTTACAGATTATTTAAATAAATTCTCAATATTACATGAATCACAGTCAGGTTTCCGTCCCCTCCACAGCACAGAAACAGTACTACTCACTCTCCTAGCCAAATTCAAACAGGAAATAGCAATAGGTAAAAACATCCTTCTCCTCCAATTCGACATGTCTAGTGCATTCGACATGGTAAACCATAATATACTAATAAGACTACTAGATAAGATTGGGATTGGTGGAAACATACTTAGCTGGACCAAGGGCTGCCTAACCACAAGAACATATCATTTATCATCATCAAGTAAAATCAAATTCCAGCATATCACCGTGGAAAGCAGACTGTGGAGTACCACAAGGATCACTGCTATCACTGACACTCTTCAATGACTCCATTAGCTAAGACCTTATCCAGCCAAGGCTTAACCCTTTCATATATGCAGATGATGTCATAATATACATAATATACATTTCAACTAAAACTCAAGAAAAAACACACTGTCTCATTCTCTCACACAGTGCAGACAACCCCACAAGTATCAACACCCCATACTACACCCTTCCTATCTCAGACAGCCTGAAAATTCTCGGCGTTATGGTGGACCGTAATCTAACGCTAGAGAGCCAAGTGGCATCCACAACAAAGAAAATGTTCCACTCAACGTGGAAACTCAAATGCTTGAAACAATTCTTCCCGAGGGAAACATTTTGCAACCTGATACAATCAATGGTACTAAGCCACGTAGACTACTGCAATGGAATTTATGCGGGATGCAAAGAAGAAACCTTAAAGAAAATTCAGACTACACAAAACACTGCAGCTAGGCTTATATTTGGAAAAACGCGATTTGAAAGCGCAAAACCCCTCCACGAAAAGCTACACTGGCTCCCAATCAAATTTATTTTATTTATTGCATTTGTATCCCACATTTTCCCACCTCTTTGCAGGCTCAATGTGGCTTACAATGTGTCGTTATTGGTAGATAGATTAGGAGATAACAGTTATTGTTACAAAGAGAATAGCATAATCGAAACTAAGCAGGTAAATATAAGTAGAAATCAGTGTTGGTAATAGGAAGGTGGAGATGTCATAGGAAATAACGTAATCGAGTTTCAACAAGCAGATGTTGGGCAGACTGGATGGACCATGCAGGTCTTTTTCTGCCGTCATCTACTATGTTACTATGTAAAATACATTGTTGACAATGGATAAGGTTGCGATGTATTACATTTATAGTTGTTGCTCTTATTGGTATGCCTTGTTGAATAGGTGGGTCTTCAGGGATTTACAAAAATTAGTTAGTTCATAAGTAGTTCTTAAGCTGAGCGGTAATGCGTTCCATAACCGTGTACTCAGGTAACAGAAGTTTGATGCATGCGTTTGTTTGTATTTTAGGCCTTTACAGCTGGGGAAGTGAAGATTAAAGAATGTGCGGGATGACCTTTTAGCATTCCTGGGTGGCAGGTCTACCAGATCTGACATGTAGGCTGGGGCATTTCCGTGGATGATTTTATGGACTAGAGAACATACCTTGAACGTGATGCGTTCTTTAAGTGGAAGCCAGTGTAGTTTCTCCCTCAGGGGCTTAGCACTTTCATATTTTGTTTTTCCGTATATGAGTCTAGCTGCGGTGTTCTGAGCGGTTTGCAGTCTCTTGATAATTTGCTCTTTGCAGCCCGCATAGAGTGCATTACAGTAATCTAAGTGACTAAGCACTATTGATTGTACCAGGTTACGGAAGATGGTTCTTGGGAAGAAAGGTCTTATCCTTTTTAGTTTCCACATTGAATAGAACATCTTTTTAGTTGTATTTTTCACATGATTTTCCAGTGTAAGATGTCGATCAATGGTAACTCCAAGAATTTTCAGTGTGTCCACTACGGGAAGGGATAGTTTTGGTGTGTTTATGGTGGAAAATTTGTTCGTGTTATATTGTGAGGTGAGTATAAGGCATTGCATTTTTTCTGCGTTAAGTTTCAACTGAAATGCATCCGCCCATGAATGCATGATATGGAAACCTTGATTGATGTCGTTGGTAATTTCCATTAAGTCTTGTTTAAACGGGATGTAGAGCGTCATCTGCGTATATATATGGATTGAGGTTTTGATCAGATAGTAATTTGGCCAAGGGTGTCATCATTAGGTTGAAAAGAGTCGGTGAGAGGGGGGATCCTTGGGGAACTCCACATTCAGGTGTCCATGTGTTTGAAGTGGTCGAGTTAGATATCACTTGGTAAGATCGTGTGGTTAGGAAGCCTTTGAACCACTTGAGGACGTTGCCTTCAATTCCGAAGTATTCAAGGATGTGTAGTAAGATTCCATGATCAACCATATCGAAAGCGCTGGACATATCGAATTGTAGAAGAAGTATGTTGTAGCCAGTTGCGATCAGTTGTTTCAAATTTAGTCATGAGAGTAACTAATACTGTTTTGGTGCTGTGGTTAGACCGGAATCCTGATTGGGAGTTGTGCAGTATGGAGAATTTATTTAAGTAGTCGGTGAGTTGGTTGGTCACCATTCCTTCCGTTAATTTGGTTATCAGAGGAGTTGATGCTACTGGGCAGTAATTGGTTAGGTCGCTTGTGCTTTTTTTTAGCATCTTTGGGTATAGGGGTGAGTAAAATCTGCACCCTGGTTCACAAAATCATCTACGGTGAAGCCCTGGGATACATGACAGCCTTGATCGACTTACCAACTAGAAACTCATCCGAATCAACACGAACATTTCTAAGTCTGCACTACCCAAGCTGCAAAGGACTCAAATACAAATCAACTTACGCATCCAGTTTCTCCTACATAAGCATGCAACTGTGGAATGCACTACCAAAAGCCTTAAAAACGACGTACAACCACCTAAAGTTCCGGAAATCACTAAAAGCTAACCTGTTTAAAAAGGCATACCCTACCGATCCAACTTAAATGCCGGATCTCTGCAACACAACAAAACTAAAGTACGTAATGGCCATAACTCAACTCTTTAGTCTACGATTCCCTAATGTGGCTGTGCTACATGAACTCTATCTTACCACAACATCAATTTGTATTTGTTCACATCGAAGTCTGCAAATGCCTCTCCGATACTATGTAAGCCACATTGAGCCTGCAAATAGGTGGGAAAATGTGGGATACAAATGTAACAAATACATTTTAAAAAAATGTTGCTGACAGAACATTGCTTGCAGCGTTTTAAATGGATGTTGAAAGCATATTTGTTCACACTGGCCTTCCCTAATATTAGTTAAGGGCCTTTTGATTCTTGTCTTATAGGGTGCTTTTGGAATGCTTGTTGTGAGTGTTGTGGCCTTTCCTGTACCATTGTATTTCCTTTCTTTTAACTTTTTATTATGATGATTTTATTGTAAACTGCATTGATATCTTGTTATATAGGGCGGGATATAAATAAACTATAATATATCACATCTTGATTCCTTACCCCTTCCTCCTTCCCGTAAATGAGTCCAGGTACTTCTTAATAACATTTTGTGCTGGAAATACTTCCATTGATACATACAGCTTTTCAGATTAGCATTTGATAAAGTGCCACATAATATTATGCTGAAAAGCCACAAGGGGGCGCTGCCATCTCACTAAGAAACTGCCTGCTTAACAAGAGAGTTCAAAAAAGGCTTTTTGTGTCCATTCACTGAAGCTGAAGAAGTGGATTATGCTGGATTAATGCAGTGTTCGTTCAAATTCAACACTGGTTTACACTGCTGCTACTTTAAGGATATCATTGATACTGCAGAAAGTTGTTAGATCAATGAGCTGCAAATTAGTGGGCTGATGCTCAGAACTCCAGCGCTGTAAAGAACAGTGCCAGGAAATACCGCAGGAACAATGCAGAAAAATCTTCCCAATGCTCAACACTAATAGCTGTTAGTGTTGAGCATTGGGAAGTTAAGGAGGAGGAACATGCTTGGTGCAGAAGACTTTCACGTTACGCTCAGCTCTTGTGTGCATGTGCCAGGCAAACCATAAAGTGACGCACACATTAGCACTTGATTTCTGTGCCTTTAAATATAAGCTTTTGAATTTTTTTTGTACTTGGTTGGCTTTTATTTAATCGCAGGAAACAGGTGCCAATGTATGGTTTCAATTTTGGGTTTGTTCTGACTCGCACACATTTTTCTCTCGCTACCAGCGCTTAGGGGCTTGCATGGGCTTCCTTCTGCTTCCAAATTAAATAAAAAACAGCAGATTTTAAATAAAGAATTGTGAGAAATCCTCTCTTCAAACACCCTAATGCCTGATCCGAGCTGGTGTTAGTTTTCAACAGTAAATGCAGCTTTGTTTTGTGAGCTGTTGTGAGAGGGAATTTGCATGGATGAGGGAAAGGTGAATAGTGGAGTGCCTCAAGGATCGGTGCTGGGGCCGATTCTGTTCAATATATTTGTGAGTGACATTGCCGAAGAGTTAGAAGGTAAGGTCTGCCTTTTTGCGGATGATACTAAGATTTTTAATAGAGTGGACACCCATAGGTAGTGGAAAACATGAAAAAGGATCTGCAGAAGCTAGAAGAATGGTCTAAGGTTTGGCAATTAAAATTCAATGCAAAGAAATGCAAAGTGATGCACTTAGGGAGTAGAAATCCACAGGAGATGTATGTGTTAGGCAGTGAGAGTCTGATATGTATAGACGGGGAGAGGGATCTTGGGGTGATAGTATCTAAGGATCTGAAGGCGACGAAACAGTGTGATAAGGTGGAGGCTGTAGCCAGAAGGTTGCTAGGCTGTATATGAAGGGATTAATCGCAACTTCGGTATTGGAATGGAAGCCACCAACACAGATCCTGTTGGTCGCTTTCGTGTGATGGTCACTTACCCTCAAATATCCAATACTGATTCACTTAATCCCTTACTCAAATTTCAGAAGCAAAGATTCCCATTAAGCTCCTCAATGTAACCAGCCTTAAGGAAACATTTGTTCTTGAGGCTGGTTTTGGTGAAGCTAATGTGTGGCTAGATTGGATTCGGTATACTATCCGGAGTTTAAACGTATCTGATTGTTATGTTTGTTCTGCTTCTCGCCCTGAGCCTCAGGCAGTCTCTTTTGCCTTAAATTTTGTAAATGATAATAATGGAACCATGTGTATGTTAAAACTGCTTCAGGGTTCCAGTAAAACTATCGAACCACACTGCCTTTCCCTCAGTCTACTGTTCCCCAATTTACCCAACAGAGCGAAAACACCCCCAGTATTCAGACCACCAGTCCCTGGGACAATTTTTGGGATCTGTCTAACCTGAGAAAAAATCCTGAATCCTTACTCAGTTGGTAATCTTTCACTATGTAACTCTAACTTAACCTCTACCATTGTCCTCGGACGGACATAGGGTGGTATTGTGGAACCAAAACCTTATACTCAATGCTGCCCACCAACTGGCAGGGCAAATGTGGTCTAGTCCAATTAGTGATTCCATTTACCATAGCAACCCAATCAGTTGATAATCCAGTTCTTTCTAGAAAGAAGCAAGAAATCCCTGGTTCCTTTGATGATAGAATTTATATTGACTCTATAGGTGTACCGGGGGGGGGGGGGGGGGGGGGGGGTGCCAGATGAATTCAAAGCCCGCAACCAAATTGCTGCAGGTTTTGAATCTTCTTTTTTTTTGGTGGTCCACTATTAACAAGAATGATGATTGGATTAATTACATTTATTATAATCAACAGCGCTTCATTAATTATACTCGAGATGCAGTTAAAGGTATTGCTGCCCAACTGGACGCCACAAGCTGGATGGCTTGGGAGAACCGCATGGTCCTTGATATGATGTTGGCGAAAGAAGGCGGAGTTTGCATTATGTTAGGAGGACAACGTTGTACATTTATTCCTAATAACACTACACCTGATGGGACTATAACTAAGGCCTTGCTTGCTGAGAATTCTGGTGTGGACAACACCTGAACTGGGTGGATGGACAATATTTTTGGGAAATGGAAAACTTTTATAGTATCTAGTTTAACCACAATGATAATTGTTATTGCTGTATTCGTACTTCTTGGCTGTTGTGTAATACCTTGCATTAGGAGTTTAGTGCAACAATTAATTGAAACTGCTTTAAGTAAGAAAGAACCTATAGGACATGAATATGTTCTATATGAAAGACTACATATTAACGCAGAGATTTAAAATGTTGAAGACAATGTTTAAATTTTTTGTGGTTTCTTTTTCTGCATTATGGTCCTCCTCTAGGATTATTTTGGTGGGAAGGCATTGTAAGTAACATAAGGCCCGGGGAAGGTTAAAGAGGGGCAATATATATATATAGTTCACTATAACCACCTTGTCCTGTTACCGATAGCCCAATACCTGCAAAAAAAAAATATTGTTTTGACATTTTGACTCACATCTACAATCTCTCTAACCTTAATATATACCTGAGAAAGAACTTATCGTTCCCTTCCGGAGCGGGTGGGATTATAGCTGAAGTTCTAAATAAGTGAAGCCCTTGCTTTCACGGTCTTCAAGGGGGGAGATGTAGAATTATGAGCACAGTCATGCACTATGGAATGGGTCAAAAGGCCAGAGATTGATAAGTCTGTGTGACTCTGGAATCTATCAGAGATTGATGAGCCTCCATGACTCTGGAATTTATGATCTCTGGAATTTATGGTCTATTATGATACACTTACGGGCAAGCAGGCTTGGGAAAGAAACTAGTGTAAACAAAAAGGGAGAATGTGGTTTAACATGTTAAGGAAAGCAGATGGTGAGAACCAGATAATAATCTATGAGAAGGTTGATTTCCAGAAAAAGTCATGTAAATCATTGTCTGAAACAAACGATAAAAGCTGTAAAATCAGAACAGTATTTCAGAGACGCAGTCACAGAGAACATCTCTTTTTATGTAACTGTACTGATCTCTCCTGAGAAACTATCAATTGTATCTGTACTTGGTAAATAAATAAACCATTGACTTTCTCATATGCACATAGCCCTGGTTTCTTTTATCCCCCCAAGTTGTTGATGGCTGGTATATGCTAATTTGGGAGGGGTACAAGGGGCCTAAAAACAAGAGGTGTGACCAGCAGAAGAAAGGAAGTGTTGATAACCCTGTACAAGACGTTGGTGAGGCCCCACCTGGAGTATTGTGATCTGTTTTGGAGGCTGTATCTTGCTAAGGATGTGAAAAGAATTGAAGTGGTGCAAAGACAAGCAACAAAAATGGTATGGAATTTGCGTTACAAGATATATGAGGAGAGACTTGCTGACCTGAACATGTATACCCTGGAGGAAAGGGTTGCCAGATGGGAAAAATTTTCCCCACCCAAAATCAGCCCTAAACCAGCCCAAAGTCAAACCCCGCCTCCAACGTAATCAGCCCCGCCCCTGATGTCACCTCTGACATCATTAACCCCGCCCCCAATGTCAACCCCGCCCCGGAAAAGCTTCTATTGGACCAAATTGGACCAATAGAAGCCCCGGAAAAGCTTCTATTGGACCAAATTGGATCAATAGAAGCCCCGGAAAAGAGCCGAAACCAGCACAGCTGCAGCTAAAAAGAAGCCCAATTTCCCGCAGCCTTCGAAAATTTCCCACATTCTCTCTTAAAAACCAGCCCAATTGGGCGGGAAAACCGCCCACCTGGCAACTGGATGGACCGTGAAGGTCTTTTTCTGCCGTCATCTGTATTACTATGTTACTATACTACTACTACTTATCACTTCTATAGCGCTACACCGCCTTTCTGAGGTTTTTTGCAACTACATTCAAAGCGGTTTACATATATTCAGGTACTTATTTTGTACCAGGAGCAATGGAGGGTTAAGTGACTTGCCCAGAGTCACAAGGAGCTGCAGTGGGAATCTAACAGACGTTCAAATATTTGAAAGGTATTAATCCGCAAGCGAACCTTTTCTGGAGACACGAAGGCGGTAGGACATGAAATGAGATTGAAGGGGGACAGACTCAAGATAAATGTCAGGAAGTATTTTTTCACAGAGAGAGTGGTGGATGCTTGGAATGCCCTCCCAAGGGAGGTGGTGGAGATGAAAATGGTAATGGAATTCAAATAAGCGTGGGATAAACATAAAGGAATCCTGTTCAGAAGAAATGGATCCTCAGAAGCTTAGTGGAAATTGGGTGGCAGTACCAGTGGTTAGGAGGCGAGGCTAGTGGTTGGGAGGCGGGGCTAGTGCTGGGCAGACTTCTACGGTCTGTGCCCTGAAAATGGCAGATACAAATCAAGGACTGATACATATAAAGTAGCACATATGAGTTTATCTTGTTGGACAGACTGGATGGACCATACAGGTCCTTTTCTGCCGTCACTTACTATGTTACTATGAAATGACCTCATTAACATACTTTTGACTACATTTGCATGCTATTAGCGCTAATCTTTGGTGTGCACATTGTCTCCCACACTAGAGCCCTCTGAATATTCTGTGCTCACTAACACCTGTGCTGGTCTGGTGCTAATTGCCTCTTGCACTGGTGTTACATTTCGAGCATCAGCTCACTGGAAAGCGGACACTGCTTGTGACCTCGGGCATGTGAGGGGCAATTCTAGAACTTGGTGCTTGCATTTGTGTGCCCCTCATATACATAAAGTTACAGAATATTAGCACTGTGGTGGGTACATGTCTTGTAAATGCTAGAGGACATGCATAAGTGGCATGGAGGGGCATTTTCGATAGAACGTCTAAATCAGAATTTGGACGTTTTACAAAAGCATCCAAATTCTGAACAGGAAAGAAGGTAATTTTCAAAAAAGATAGATGTCTATCTTTTATGTTCGAAAATGCAATGGACGTCTTGTGATTTGGACGTCTTTTTTTGGGTCCATTTTTGTAAAATATCCAGAATCAGAACAGGAAAGGTCATTTTCTACAAAAAAAGTCTATCTTTTCCTTTTGAAAATGCTGTTTGGAAAAATGTTTTGTAATTTGGATGTTTTATTTTTTGGTCCATTTTCAAACAAAAAACATCCAAAAGCAAAACGTACAAAATACACAAGAAAATACACGATAGAGTGAAACCATAGTGTGGTAAAAGCTTTGGTTGTAATGTAAATCTCAAAGTGCATCAGAAAGTCCACACGGGAGAGAAACCATTTGCATGTATAGAGTCTGGTAAAAGCTTTGGTCAGAAGGTAAACCTCACAATGTACCAGAGAATACACACAGGAGTGAAACCATTTACAAGTCCTGAGAGTGGTAAAAGCTTTGGTTGGAAAGAACGCCTTACATGGCATCAGAGAATCCACACAGGGATGAAACCATTTACATGCACTGAAGAGGTAAAAGCTTCTGTTGCATTGGGACAGGTAATTAGGGAATGTACACTCTTGCTACGAAGTATGGAAAAATAGCACTCTGGTATTTAGATATATGTTATGAGACATCCAGTTCATCTATAGATCTGAATTCAAAGCCCAAATCTAATGATAAACAAAATACACAAGGCTCAGATGTTATAGAAAGCTTGGCATCAGGTAGAATAGTGGAAAAGTGACATCCCAGGAAAGCAATAGGGCATCTTTGGGGGCACTGCAGTGGACTTTATAAAATGCTCCCAGGTACACATCTCACCATTGCTCCCTTACCTTGTCTGCTGAGTCCCCCAAAACCCACTACCTCCAACTGTACACCACTACCATAACCCTTACAGGTCAAGGGAGCACCAATATGTGGGTACAGTGGGTTTATGGTGGGTTTTGGGGGGCTCACAGTTTCCTCCACAAGTGTAACAAGTAGGGGGAGGTAGAAGCCTGGGTCCACCTGTCTGCAGTGCACTGCACCACTACTAGACTACTCCAGGGACCTGCATGCTGTTCTAATTGACCTGAGTATAACATCTGAGGCTGGCAAGTAATATTTTTAATCACTTTATTTGGGGTAGGAGGGGGCATAGTGACCACTGGGGGAGTAAGGGGAGGTGATTCCCGATTCCTTCCAGTGGTCATCTGGTCATTTGGGGCACCTCTTGTGTGGAATCTAGGAGTAGCCTAGTGGTTATTGCAGCAGACTTTGATCCTGGGGAAGTGGGTTTAATTCCCACTGCAACTATTTGTTATAAAAACAGGTCTAGCTCAAAACATCTAAATTTTAGTCTTGGATGTTTTTGTTTTGTTCCATTATGGCTGAAAGATGTCCAAGTCTTAGGAATGCCCAAGTCCCGCCTTGAACATGCCCCCTTGAGATTTAGACGTCCTTCTGACGGACTTCAGAGAAAAACGTCTAAATAGAGGTTTTGGAAATACTGATTTGGACGTTTTTGTGAGATAAACAATCAAATGTAGACTTATATCACTTTTTGGACATTTTTCTCTTTTGAAAATGAGCCTGATAGTGTGTGTATTTATTGATTTATTTATTTATTTGTAGCATTTATACCCCACTCTTTCCCGCTCGATAGCAGGTTCAGTGCGGCTTACAGAGTATGGTACAAAGTATCACAGATACAATACAAAGTATGTTACAAAGTATCACAGAGACAGTGCAAAGTATGTTACAATGTATCACAGGTAATACAAAGTATGGTACAATGTATCACAGAGAAACATAGTTATATAGAGTGAGACAATAGTAAAAGATGTGGGGATAGGATTGGAGTGTAGGTAGTACTGGTGGTGTGGTCTATGTTCGAGAATTAAATTGGGTTGTTTGGGTAGGCTTGTTTGAAGAGGTAAGTCTTCAGCAGCTTACGGAAGGGTAGGTGTTCATTGTTTTTTCGGATATGTCTAGGTAAGGCGTTCCAGAGTTGGCTGCCTATAACAGAGAAGTTGGATGCATAGTAGGTTTTGTATTTGAGGCCTTTGCAGTAGGGAAGATGAAGATTGAGATATGTTCGAGAAGATTTGGACCAGTTCCTGGCTAGAAGATTCACCATTGAGGATCTTGTGGATCATTGTGTGGGTTTTGAAGTTTATTCTTTCCTTGATAGGGAGCCAGTGAAGTTTTTCATGAAGCGGTGTTGCACTTTTGAATCATGATTTGCCAAAAATGAGTCTGGCTGCTGTGTTTTGGGCGGTTTGGAGTTTTTTCATGATTTGGGCTTGGCAACCGATGAAGATGCTATTGCAGTAGTCAGCATGGGTAAGTACTGTGGATTGTACTAGATTGCAGAAAGTTTTCTGTGGGAGGAATGGTTTAACTCTTTTCAGAATCCACATCATGTTGAACATCTTCTTCGTCGTGGCTTTTGCATGAGTTTCTAAAGTTAGGTGTTTGTCTAATGTTACTCCTAGGATTTTTAGATTGTCCGATATTGGGATTGTAACGTCAGGGGTGTTCAGGGTGGTTGGGAGCAGAGTAGAATGTTGTGATGAAAGGATTAGGCACTGAGTTTTTTCTTTGTTTAATTTCATCTTGAAGGTGTTGGCCCAGGAAGCTAGGATGTTCATGGCAGTGATTATTTTCTCCGAGTTTTTTGTAAAGTTGGATTGGAAGGGGAGGAATATTGTGACATCATCAGCGTAGATGAAGGGATTTAGGCCAGACTTGAATAGGAATTTGGCCAGAGGGATCATCATGAGGTTGAAGAGGATCGAGGAAAGGGGTGAGCCTTGGGGGACTCCGCATTTTGATGGCCACACAGGTGATATTGATGTGGTTGATTTGACCTGGTAGGATCTGGAGGTGATAAAACTTTTTATCCACTTAATGATGTTTCTGCCGATCCCTAGTTTGTCCAGTAGTTTTGTGAGAATATCATGGTCTACCATGTCAAATGCGCTGGATAGGTCAAACTGCAGAAGGAGTATTTTGTTGCCAATTGAAATTTCTTGTTTGAACTTGGACACCAGGGTAAGTAATACTGTTTCTGTGCTGTGTGCAGTTCGAAAGCCCGATTGTGATTCATGTAGTATGGAGAACTTTTGTATGAATTCGTTAAGTTGGGAGGTCACTCTGTTTTCCGTCAATTTGGTCAGAAGAGGGATGGAGGCTACAGGTCGATAGTTGGTGAGGTCATTCACTGGTTTCTTGGGGTTTTTCGGTATTGGTGTGTGTATAGCATAAAGGCCATGAAAAGGTGCAAACCGTACATATTTCTAGTTTTTATTATAAGCTGTTTTGCTCTTGTTGAGCTGGGAGCAGATCTAGAATTGTAAAACAGCATTTTTCTGGTAACTACTTTCTAAGACTGTAGAAATTTGTGGTTTGACATTTTGGCCTGTGCTAACTTGTGATAAGTTGCTGGTCAGCAACTGAGCCAGAGACTCCTATGACTAAGGACACCTGCTGTATCCAGATAAACAATCAGAAGGAGAAGTGAGTGGGTGTG
Source organism: Microcaecilia unicolor (assembly GCF_901765095.1). Lineage (NCBI taxonomy): Eukaryota > Metazoa > Chordata > Amphibia > Gymnophiona > Siphonopidae > Microcaecilia > Microcaecilia unicolor. The sequence continues at coordinate 534,300,827 of NC_044033.1, read as the reverse complement.
GGCAAAACTATAGCCCTCGCACGAGGGTGGGGGTAGTAACTTGGTAACATACCCATTATCTAATGAAAACTTATGCTTATATGCATGACAGGCCCTAACTGCCAATATAATAGAATACATGATAGAATTTGATTCATAACTGGAAACAGAATATTCTGGAAAGATGTATATTCATTAGGTAGGAAGGGTAATTATAATTAAGATAATGAAGAAAGGAAGAAAAAGTATTTAAGAGGAAACAGAACTGAGGATGGCGAGCCTCAGTGTGTCCACTAGCAGCTGGACATATTGACAGCTCCCTGGGAAAACCCTGTTTTTATTTGCTACATATTATACTGTATTGAGAGTTTATTTGTTACTATTTCAATATTTACTGACAATTTGAACAAACATTTATTATGTCTAATACTTATTTAGTATCCACTAAATGAGGTTAAATCTGGGTGTGGAACAATACACATTCATAAGATATAGCTAAACAATAGTTTCCACGTGTTGAAAATGTATTAAATTACATAGATGTTTACACCGAAGGAAAAAATGGCCTCACAGAGCTCCTGGATTAATGCAATCTAATAGAGCTGAAACGGATCTTTATGATCCTCTGTTCATCATTGGCCATAAAAAAAACTTTCGAGAGTGCTATACATTCGATAACTGTCACTGTAGCAATTCGAATGCTATTTATTATATCCACAGTAACAGTGTTATGCAAAAAAAAATTTATTTTAAGGCTCTCAAATATGCTGAGCTGAAATGTATAGACAATTCATACGATTGAAAGATCTTCCAATCATATGAATTGTCTATACCCTGCTGCAGATAACTAGAGCTAAGCTTTAGTAAACAACCCCCTAGGTGAGACAAAAGCAGATAGTGTTAGTGTGAGGTAAGAGAAAATTAGATATCATTAATGTAATGTATGAGATCAAAAATATTATAAGAAAGGATAGTGGGTGGTAGTAGGAAGTAGAAGTCATACTGGATTATTATTTTATATATTTATTTATTTGCTGCATTTGTATCCCACATTTTCCCACCTTTCTGCAGGCTCAATGTGGCTTATGTTATGCCCAGAAAGTACTGGACAATACTTCAGCAAAAATCTAAACTATAACGTCAATAATAAGCTGAACTTACTTAAACACTTATTAACTATGAAGTGTGGTATCAATTCTTTTTTTCTTATTTTCAATTCAATTCAAAGTGGAGAAAAAGACCTCAGCAGTCTCTGCATGGCGATACTGTGCTCAATGTGCTCAAACGCCAGCATTCCTTGGACTCCGTTATAATCACTGGTCTCAAAAAAAAACTCCACAGATATGTATTAAAATGTATATGAAATACTAAATTGTGATGTTTAATTCTTCTAACAATAATATTATTAGTGTTACTTAGCTTTCAATCTTGCCCAACGGGGCTCTCCGTTTCGCTATGTAATATAAGCTTCCTCAGGGGGCCAAGTAACTGTAACTGTTGGCAAATCACGATACCTACAATCAAAGTGATAATACCACACCGAACGTAATGTGAATAATAACTAAATATTATTTGTAAAAACACAAGACACCCAACCACTAACCTTACAAAATGGCCTCTCTTGCTCCTATGACACCGGCAGTGAAAGCAACAACCGGAAGGAGTCTTGCGATATTTATAATCCCAATAGGGCTGATCATACTTAATTAGCCCCACATTAGAAAGAATCATAGCAATGTATTTAAAGAAATATATTCAAAAAATGTATTCAGAAAAATGCAGACCATTCTATTTGTGAATTTAACCCTCTTTGCTCTAAAGACTGTAATGTATAAATCCACTTCTGTTCTTTTTTTAATTAAGATCTTATTTCTATCCCCACCTCGGATATTATATGGGATATGATCAATCGCAAAACATCCCAAAGAATCAAATGTATGTCCTTTCTCCTGACAGTGCGCTACTATCGGGGCACCTTTCTTATTCAATTTAATACATGAGCGATGCTCTGTAATACGCTGATGTAACCGGCGTTTGGTCTTACCCACATAGATTTTTTGGCAAGGGCAAATGAGAATGTATATGACATATGTTGATTGGCAATCAGTATGAAAGCTCAATTTATACACTTTACCATCTATAGAATTTCTAAATTCGGTCACTTCTTTTGTAATGCTGCATGTTTTACACTGTTGGCATCTCTTATGTCCCTCTAATTCACTATATTGAATCAAGGAAGGCAAATTAGCGGGACTCACAATCTCCTTCAAATTACGTGTTCTAGAGAAAGCAATCCTAACTTGTTGATCATGCAAAATCGGGTGTGATTGCATAATAGACCAATTTCGTTTGATAATATTCCTCATCCCATCTCCTCCTTTAAAGAACTGTATTACAGAGGTATTAATATTATTACAGTCTGTCTGTGATCTTAAAGAACTTTGCAATAACAGCTTACTATTATTATGTTTTGCCCTTCTGTACGTTGTTTTAATCACTCTATCAGGGTAACCTCGTTTATTTAGATCTTTCCGAAAGTTCTTAGCACATATTTTAAAGTCATCCTGATTTTTACAGACTCTTTTAAATCTTAAAAACTGCGAAAAAGGCAAACTGTTCTTTAATTAGTAGGATGGCAACTTTGATGTAGAAGAAAGGTGTTTCTATCAGTAGGCTTTTTGTAAATCTTGGTGTTAAATTTATGATTTACTATGGTAACGTCAATATCTAAAAAATGCACATTCTCAGCAGAACATTCATGCATGAATTTAGTGTTCAGATGATGGGAATTGAGCCACAGCATAAATTGAGTTAACATAGTCTGATCTCCATACCAAAGTAAAAAAACATCATCAATATAACGTTTCCACATGGCTACATGTTGACTAAAAGGAGAATTATTAAGCCATGTCTTTTCATACCGTGCTATAAACAAATTGGCTATTGAAGGGGCAAATGTTGCCCCCATGGCAATACCCGAAATTTGTAAATACAGTCCCCCATTGAATAGGCAGTAATTGTTGGTAAGTGCAAGTTCCACTAATTGTAGCAAAAATTCTGTAGGAATTCTGTGTGGTCTTGTCCTAGTTTCCAAGATCTCAAAAATAGTGTCCAATGCCTTCATTTGAGGAATTGACATGTATAATGCTGTTATATCCAACGTTGATAGAAGCAAATCCTCCTTGATCAAATGATTATGATCCTCTAGTACATTCAAAAAATGAGTACTATCTTTCAAGTATGATGGACAACCACTCACAAAGGGTTTCAAGATTACATCTATGAACGAAGATAATGCTTCTAAAACTGACCCTCTAGATGAAATAATCGGACAACCAGGTGGAGCTTGTAAGTTTTTATGTATTTTAGGTAATGCATAGAAAACAGGTATCGTCGGGTGTTCCTTGTTCAAAAATTTGAACTCCTTCCTTGTTAGGAAACCTTGCTGTACCCCCAACTCTGTCAAATGTTTATATTATTCTGGAGATCTACAGTGGGGTCAGTATTTAATTTACGATAAGTGGTCTCATCTGAAAGTTGTCTATTGATCTCATTGATGTAAGAATCCCGATCTAATACCACAATAGCGCCACCCTTGTCGTCTCTTTTTATCACCAGGTCAGTTCTATCTTGTAGATCATGCATAGCAATCCTTTCCTTTTTACTCAAATTGTCATGAAACCGCCAATGTTCATTATTAAAATGATCATCGATATCCCTTATTACAAGGGTACGAAAAGCTGAAATTAAAGGGTCCATAGGAATCGGAGGGGTCCAAGTTGATTTTGGAACTATGATTGAAGAATCATGCACATTCTCTTTTCCAGCAAAAAAGATTTTTTAATTGTAAAGTCCTCAAAACGTTTTCCAAATCAATCCTAAACTGAAATGGATTATAATTAACCGCTGGTACAAACGACAAACCTCTAGATAGTAGACTAATTTCAGTACTAGATAGCAATTTTGAAGATAAATTGATCACTTCCGACGTGATCCTCTCTGTAGTCTCATTGGAAAATTGCTTCTTCCTCTGTTTCTTGTTTGTTGACTCATTGTACGATTTTCTTGATTGGATCCTAAAAAAACATTGGATGACCCACTACTACTTGAACTCGAACTTGAACATAGTGGCGCTATTGTGGTATTAGATCGCAAGACTCCTTCTGGTTGTTGCTTTCACTGCCGGTGTCATAGGAGCAAGAGAGGCCATTTTGTAAGGTTAGTGGTTGGGTGTCTTGTGTTTTTACAAATAATATTTAGTTATTATTCACATTAAGTTCTGTGCAGTGCCGTAGCGAGGGTGCCTGACACCCGGGGCGGGTCGCCGCTGCGCACCCCCCCCCCCCGGGTGCAGGGCACGGCGCCCCCCCTCCGGAGTGCCCCCCCCCCCGAAACGCACCCTACCATTCAGCGGGGGGCAGGCGGGAGGACCGATCCGCCCCCAGTGCACGTCACTGGGAGCTGCATTGGCTCTGCTGCTTCCCTGCTTTCTCTGCCCCGGAACAGGAAGTAACCTGTTCCGGGGCAGAAAGAGAAGGGAACCAGCGAGCCGACACCCCCCCCCCCCCAGTGCGTGCACCCGGGGCAGACTGCCCCACCACCCCCCCCCCCTCCTACGCCACTGGTTCTGTGTGGTATTATCACTTTTGATTGTAGGTATCGTGATTTGCCAACAGTTACTTGGCCCCCTGAGGAAGCTTATATTACATAGCAAAACGGAGAGCCACGTTGGGCAAGATTGAAAGCTAAGTAACACTAATAATATTATTGTTAGAAGAATTAAACATCACGATTTAGTATTTCATATTGTAGAAATTCTCTTGCTGGTCCAGGCGGTGGAGCCCTGCCCCCACCAGCTAAGAGCTCCTGTTCTTCCTTTTTTCTTTCTTCAGCGGGCTTTTTTCCTACAGCTCACTAGAGCCAGGGCTGTTTAAACACAGGTTAATTTACAGCCGGGCCCTTTCTCACACCTCTCACTAGAGCCAGGCTGTTTAAACACAGTCTCAAAATATAGCCCGGCTTTGCAAACACAGTCCCCAAAATGTAGCCAGGCTTTTCAAACACCTTCTCCAAAATGTAGCCAGGCTTTTCAAACACAGTCTCCAAAATGTAGCCAGGCTTTGCAAACACAGTCCCCAAAATGTAGCCAGGCTTTTCAAACACAGTCTCCAAAATGTAGCCAGGCTTTTCAAACACAGGCCCAAAGTATAGCCAGGCTTTGCAAACACAGTCCCCAAAATGTAGCCAGGCTTTTCAAACACCTTCTCCAAAATATAGCCAGGCTTTTCACCCACAGTCTCAAAATATAGCCCGGCTTTGCAAACCCAGTCTCAATGGCAGCACTGCTTTTTTCAAATACAACCCTACTTGCAGTGAGGCTCCTTTAAACCCAGTCCCAATTGTAGTAAGGTTCTTTTACCCACAGTCTCCATTGCAGCAATGCTCTTTTAAACACAGTCCCCATTGAAGCAATGCTTTTCCAAACACAGCCCTAATTGCAGTAAGGCTCTTTTCAACACAGTCCCAATTGCAGCACTGCTTTTCCAAATACAGCCCTACTTGCAGTAAGGCTTTTTTAAACACAGTCCCAATTGCATTCAGGCTTTGTGCGGGGTCAAAGCCTCGGGTCCCACCCTCTTGGTCAGCCTTATTCTCCTGACCTCCTCCCGCTTGACCCGGGCAGCCCACTATACCTCCTGCTCTGACTGAGTCAGAGCCAACAGTTCCATGGGTTCCTCTGGTACATCCTCTGGTTCTCCTTGTTCCATCTCCTCTGGCTCATCTCCCCCTGTCTCCTCAGGAGCCCAGTCCATTTTCTCCTCTCCCCACCCCTCTTGCAGCTTATTCCCTTTTTCCTCAATAACCGGGCTCTGGGGCTTTTCTTTCCCCGCCCACTTATTCCACCACCTTTTCCACCAAGGTGGAGCCTCAGCTTTCTCCCTTTTTGGTTGGCCCCCTTCTGGAGCTTCTGGGATGCGCACCCTATTTCTCCTCTTTACTAGGTGCTCTCCTGGGGCTTTCTGGGACTTGTAGTTTTCTACCCTTATGTCCCTCTTGGGCAGGATCGGCCCCTCCCCAGTATCTTCTTTCCTTTTTTGGTAGCTGTGGTTCCTCCCCAGCCTATTTCTTCCGACATGCTCCTTACCATACTCCTTACATACCCCCCCCCCCCTTAAGCTCACACTCCCCTTCCTTTTTTCTTCTTCCTCTGGGTCGTCTCCTACCCGGGATAGGGCATCCACATTCCCCAAACACTTCCCAGGACAATGCTCCACTGTGTACTGGAAGGGTTGCAAGGCTAAGTACCAACGCATCAGCCTTCCGTTGTTGTTTTTCATTAAGTTAAGCCACTTCAGAGGAGCATGATCCGTCACCAGCTTGAAGGATCTCCCTTCTATATAGACTGTACATTCCTGCACCGCCCATCTTATGGCTAAACATTCCCTCTCTATGGTAGAGTAATGGATCTCATGAGGTAGGAGTTTTCGGCTTAGATACAGAACTGGGTGCTCCGCCCCTTCATGTTCTTGAGACAGCACCGCCCCTAGCCCCCTACCCGAAGCATCGGTTTGCAGGATAAAAGGTTTATTGAAATCTACGGCCCTTAACACGGGTTCCTGGCACAGGGCATTCTGCATCTGCTCTAGGGCCCGCAACTCCTCCTCCCCCCACCTCAGCTGATCGGGATTCTTACCCTTCAACATATCGGTTAAGGGGGTAGCAATTTCAGAAAAGTGGGGGATGAATCGCCTGTAATACCCCACCATACCCAGGAAGCTCCGCAATTGTTTTTTTCGGTTGGGTCTGGGAAATTCTTGGATGCTTTTAACTTTGTTCAACAAAGGACGCACCTCTCCCCGGCCTACGTTATAGCCCAAGTACTTGACCCTATATTGGGCAAAACAACATTTCTTAGGGTTAAGGGTAAGCCCAGCCTCCCGGAAAGCTTGCAGCACTGCCCCTACCCGCTTTAAATGGGTGTTCCAGTCCTCACTGTGGATGACCACATCATCCATATACGCTGCCGCATAGGTCTGATGTGGTCTGAGTACTTGGTCCAGCAAGCGCTGGCAGCTGGCTGCTGCTGAATTGAGGCTGAAAGGCAGCCTTTTAAATTGGTATAAGCCCATGGGAGTGCTAAAAGCGGTCTTCGCTTGGGCCTCGTGAGACAGGGGGATTTGCCAGTACCCTTTTGTTAAATCTAGAGTAGTCAGATACTGGGCAGCCCCCAACCTGTCCACTAGCTGCTCTATATATGGCATAGGATAAGCATCCGTTTGGGAGATTGTATTAAGCTGCCGGAAATCAATACAAAATCTCCACTCCCCTTCAGGTTTAGGCACTAACACTACCGGGCTGGACCAAGGACTATGGGACTCCTCAATTACCCCAAAGTCTAACATTTCCTGTACTTGGGTAATGACCTCCCTTCTTTTCATCGGGGAGAGTCTATAGGGTTTTTGCCTTACTATCATACCCGGCTTGGTTACTATATCATGCTCTACTAAATGGGTACTCCCCGGACAGGCTGTCAACACATCCTTAAAGCTCTCTAAGAGCCTTCCTATTTCCTTCCTTTTTTCCTGGGGTAACTGGGGGTTAACTCCGGGCTCCCCATGCTTAAAAATCTCCCTTATCTGAGGCCCTAATTCCTCGCCCCCCTTTTCTTCCTCACAGGTTTGATACCCTACCTACCCAAGGTTTCATTAGATTAACGTGAAATGTTTGTACCCTACCCCTCTCATTCGCCACCTCATAGGTGAGGGGACCGAGTCTCCTCCTTACGACCCAGGGTCCTTTCCACCGGGAGGAGAACCTATGGGGATCCTCGGAGATTAAGATCAAGACCCTGTCCCCTGGGGAAAATTCCCTCTCCCGGGTCCCTTTGTCATAATGTCCCTTTTGTTGTTCTTGGCTATGTTCTAGTCGGTCTTGGGCCTATTCTTGTATTCTATCTAACCTGCCTCTTAGATCCTGTAAATACTCCACCACCGTTTGATCGGTTGTTTCGGGGGGCACCCAGTGCTCCTGTACTATATCTAGCATCCCCCTGGGTCTCCTTCCAAACATTAATTCAAAAGGAGAAACTCCTAAGGAGTCTTGCTTCTTCTCCCGGTAGGCATACAACACGAATGGTAACAGCTGGTCCCACCCGGTCCTGTCCGCCCCTAGGGCTTTCTTGAGCATACCCTTTAAGGTCCAATTAAAGCGCTCCACCATCCCATTGGTTTGGGGATGGTAAGCCGCCGTGCGTATATGTTTTATTCCAAAGGCCTCCCATACCTGCCTCAATGTTTGGGACATAAAATTGGACCCCCGTTCCGTCAACACTTCTTGGGGAAAACCTACCTCGCAAAAAATTTTTATGAGCTCCCTAGCGATATTCCTCGCCGAAATATTCCTCAAGGGCAGTGCCCATGGATATCGGGTGGCCATATCCATCACCACTAGCACGTAGAGAAACCCTCTCTGTGACCTTGTCACCGGTCCCACGATATCCATGGCCATTCTCCTTCCAGGTTGTTCTACCCTCGGCAGCAGCATTAAAGGGGCTTTTGGAGGGAACCTGTCAGATACCTTTTGACAGTTGGAGCAGGATTTACAGTACTTTTCTACCTCCCCATAAATCCCGGGCCAATAAAATCTGGCCAATATTTGGTTTAGGGTAGCTTGGGAGCCCTTATGCCCCCCCAGGGGATGATCATGGGCCAGCTTTACCACCGGAGAACGGAAAGCCCGGGGAACTACTAGCTGTTTCCCGCCCCCCGAGTTTTCCCAGCTAGGCACCTTCCTATACAATATATTCCCTTCCACCATGAACCCGGGGCCTGCCTGATCTTCCCCCTGTTGAGCTCTTTCCCACGCATACTCCAGAGTAGGGTCATTGGCCTGCTCTCGGTGAAATTGTGGAAACTGTTCCCTCAATTCCGCTGGGGCCACCGGCAAGTAACTTTCCCTCTGTACCCTCTGAAGAGCCTCCCTCCTATCCTTCTGTTCCTTTTTTTTACCGGCTTTCCCTTTTCTTTCTCTGCCCGGATCTCCCAGGACCTCGCCCTGAAAAGGAAAAATACCCCCTAAGTCTTCCCCTCCCCCCTCTGCCTCACGGTTAGACTGAGCCCTGGTAGTAACCAACACTTTTCTTTCTCCCATACATTCCATAAACTGGGGCCAATCCCTTCCTAAGATCATCTCATGAGGTAATCTGGGCAGAATAGCCACCGCCAACTTTATGTCCCCCAGGGGTCCCTGTAAGTTGACCCTGTGGAGAGCATAAGGCGTCTTAGCCCCATGAATACATTGTATGGACACTTTCCCTTCATAGATCTCCCTCCCCGGGGGTCTCCTCCTCCGTATTTGTTCCCAGAGCCCTCTAGAGATCATGGACTGATCTGCGCCTGAGTCCAACATTGCCGTAATGGGCACCCCCTCCACCTTAACCTGAGTAAGGTACCGGGGCCTACCCCCTTTTTCCACCCGAGAGATCCATCCCTCCCTCCACTGGCAATCCTTTTTTAAATGTCCCGGCTTCCCACATTTGAAGCATACCCGATTCCCAAAAGGGCCAGCCTTTTTACTGGGCCCGGCAACTACTTCGGTCCTCTTACTCCCCACCGGGGGCTCTGGCTTGCTGAGGGAAACTTTGGGAGGAACCTCTTTCTCCACCACCCGAGTTTTCCCTCCCTCCAGCCCTGGGGTTCCCCACTGCTGGGCCTCTAGGTAGCACTCCAACCCCGCAGTCACCCCCTCCACCGTTTTACACCCCCTCTTTATTAATTCAGCCCTAATTCCTTCGGGCAGACCCTGAAGGAATTGCTCCACCACCAGCTCCTGCAATACCTCTTGCAGGCTGTGTTGCTCGGGCTCTAGCCATTTTTTCACTAAATCCATTAGTTTATTTGCTACGGCTTTAGGGGGGGTCCCCTTTTCCCACTTTGTGGCTCTAAACTTACGTCTGTAAGCTTGGGTACTGAGGCCATATCTATCCTTAATAGCTTCTTTCAGTCTGTCATAATTGGCAGCATCTACTGGGGATAAATCCCTAAAGGCTGCCAAAGCCTCCCCGGACAAAGAGGGCACTAACCTCACAGCCCATTGCTCTCTGGGCCACACCGCCGCCCCAGCCACCCTCTCAAAGGCCGTCAGAAAATCGTCCACATTGTCTTGTTCTGACAACTTCCCCCAGTTAAGTGTATGTAGTGATACTGGTCCTACCGCTCCTCCTCCACCGCTCCTCTGTCCATTAGTTCCGGCTCCCTCCTCACGGGGAGCGGCAGCCCCGCTCTGAAAAAACTCCTGTAGCATGTGCAGTACGGGTTGCTGTTGATCCCGGGCGGCGGTTAGGGAGTCCTCGACTATTTTGGCTGTCAGCTCCTGTTGTTTTTGAAACTGCAGAGTCATCCATCCGAAGATCTCCTTGGGATCCATCTCCACCCACCGGCAACCGCACCTGGGGAAGAAACAACAGAAAACCACCTCCAAGTGCGATTACCCCTTTTGGATGTTGAAAGTCTTATTTTTTTCTTTAATCCCTCCAAGTTAGGCCCGCTTACCGGAACCCAAGATGGGTCTGCGCCTTTCTCAGCGTTGGCCCTCACGAGGGCTTCTCCTTCCGTCCGGTCACCGTCTCACCTCCAGCGACAGGTCCTGCAGAAATATCCCACCACTGCCACCACTTGTAGAAATTCTCTTGCTGGTCCAGGCGGTGGAGCCCTGCCCCCACCAGCTAAGAGCTCCTGTTCTTCCTTTTTTCTTTCTTCAGCGGGCTTTTTTCCTACAGCTCACTAGAGCCAGGGCTGTTTAAACACAGGTTAATTTACAGCCGGGCCCTTTCTCACACCTCTCACTAGAGCCAGGGCTGTTTAAACACAGTCTCAAAATATAGCCCGGCTTTGCAAACACAGTCCCCAAAATGTAGCCAGGCTTTTCAAACACCTTCTCCAAAATGTAGCCAGGCTTTTCAAACACAGTCTCCAAAATGTAGCCAGGCTTTTCCAACATAGGCCCAAAGTATAGCCAGGCTTTGCAAACACAGTCCCCAAAATGTAGCCAGGCTTTTCAAACACAGGCCCAAAATATAGCCAGGCTTTTCAAACACAGTCTCCAAAATGTAGCCAGGCTTTTCAAACACAGGCCCAAAGTATAGCCAGGCTTTGCAAACACAGTCCCCAAAATGTAGCCAGGCTTTTCAAACACCTTCTCCAAAATATAGCCAGGCTTTTCACCCACAGTCTCAAAATATAGCCCGGCTTTGCAAACCCAGTCTCAATGGCAGCACTGCTTTTTTCAAATACAACCCTACTTGCAGTGAGGCTCCTTTAAACCCAGTCCCAATTGTAGTAAGGTTCTTTTACCCACAGTCTCCATTGCAGCAATGCTCTTTTAAACACAGTCCCCATTGAAGCAATGCTTTTCCAAACACAGCCCTAATTGCAGTAAGGCTCTTTTCAACACAGTCCCAATTGCAGCACTGCTTTTCCAAATACAGCCCTACTTGCAGTAAGGCTTTTTTAAACACAGTCCCAATTGCATTCAGGCTTTGTGCGGGGTCAAAGCCTCGGGTCCCACCCTCTTGGTCAGCCTTATTCTCCTGACCTCCTCCCGCTTGACCCGGGCAGCCCACTATACCTCCTGCTCTGACTGAGTCAGAGCCAACAGTTCCATGGGTTCCTCTGGTACATCCTCTGGTTCTCCTTGTTCCATCTCCTCTGGCTCATCTCCCCCTGTCTCCTCAGGAGCCCAGTCCATTTTCTCCTCTCCCCACCCCTCTTGCAGCTTATTCCCTTTTTCCTCAATAACCGGGCTCTGGGGCTTTTCTTTCCCCGCCCACTTATTCCACCACCTTTTCCACCAAGGTGGAGCCTCAGCTTTCTCCCTTTTTGGTTGGCCCCCTTCTGGAGCTTCTGGGATGCGCACCCTATTTCTCCTCTTTACTAGGTGCTCTCCTGGGGCTTTCTGGGACTTGTAGTTTTCTACCCTTATGTCCCTCTTGGGCAGGATCGGCCCCTCCCCAGTATCTTCTTTCCTTTTTTGGTAGCTGGGGTTCCTCCCCAGCCTATTTCTTCCGACATGCTCCTTACCATACTCCTTACAATATACATTTTAATACATATCAGTGGAGTTTTTTTTGAGACCAGTGATTATAACGGAGTCCAAGGAATGCTGGCGTTTCAGCACATTGAGCACAGTATCGCCATGCAGAGACTGCTGAGGTCTTTTTCTCCACTTTGAATTGAATTGAAAATAAGAAAAAAAGAATTGATACCACACTTCATAGTTAATAAGTGTTTAAGTAAGTTCAGCTCACATTATACCGCCATGACAGTCGTCATTAGTGAAATAAGAACAGAGTATTATAAAGCAGTCTTTGGGAAGACTACTACTACTACTACTATTTAGCATTTCTATAGTGCTACAAAGCGTATGCAGCGCTGCACAAACATAGAAGAAAGACAGTCCCTGCTCAAAGAGCTTACAGTCTAGTAGACAAAAAATAAAGCAAGCAAATCAATTAATGTGTAGAGGAAAGAGGAGAGGAGGGTAGGTGGAGGCGAGTGGATACAAGTGGTTATGAGTCAAAAGCAATGTTAAAGAGGTGGGCTTTCAATCTAGATTTAAAGATGGTCAAGGATGGGGCAAGACGTAGGGGCTTAGGAAGTCTATTCCAGGCATAGGGCGCAGCAAGACAGAAGGAGCGAAGTCTGGAGTTGGCAGTAGCGGAGAAGGGGACAGATAAGAAGGATTTATCCAGGGAATGGCGTGCACGGGAAGGGGTGTAGGGAAGACGAGTGTGGAGAGATATTGGGGAGCAGCAGAGTGAGTACATTTATAGGTTAGTAGAAGAAGTTTGAACAGGATGCGAAAACAGATAGGGAGCCAGTGAAGCGACTTGAGGAGAGTGGTAGTATGAGTAAAGCGACCCTGGCGGAAGACGAGACGGGCAGCAGAGTTTTGAACCGACTGGAGAGGGGAGAGGTGACTAAGTGGGAGGCCAGCAAGAAGCAGATTGCAGTAGTCCAAATGAGAGGTGACAAGGGTGTGGATGAGGGCTTTGGTAGTGCTCAGAAAGAAAGGGGCGGATTTTACGGATGTTGTAAAGAAAGAAACGACAGGTCTTGGCGATCTGCTGGATATGAGCAGAGAAGGAGAGAGAAGAGTCAAAGATAACCCCAAGGTTTCGAGCTGAGGAGACAGGGAGAATGAGAGAGCCATCAACAGAAATAGAAAATGGGGGGAGCGGGGAGGTGGGTTTGGGGGGGGGGGGAATGAGAAGCTCGGTTTTGGTCATATTTAATTTCAGGTGGCGTTGAGACATCCAGACAGCAATGTCAGACAAGCATGCTGAAACTTTGGTTTGGATGCAAGGTGAGATATCAGGGGTAGAAAGGTAGATTTGGGAGTCATCAGCATAGAGATGGAAGAGAAAGGTTTTTAGCCTCTTCTCGAAGCTATGGTAGCTATTTTCTGTTCTGATGGGAATAGGTAGAGAGTTCTATATTTTGATTCCAAGTACGGGGAATAGAGAGCTGAAAATCTGATTTCTAATTTTCTTTTGAAACGGTGACACATCAGTTGTTGTTTCAGTCTGTTAGACTGGACCAAACATAGTGAAGCAGTCTTAGCAGTTCAGAGGTAAAACCTTATAGGATTTGAAAAAGTAAACAAGCAGCTTTGAACCTGAATCTTTCTGCTATGGGGAACCAATGCAGTTTGTTGAGATGGGTTGAAACACTGGTATAGTTATTTAAACTGTATATTAGTCTAGCAGCTGTATTCTGTATGATTTGCCGTTTTTTTTCTGACATTGACAATGCTAAGAAATAGACCATTACAGTAATCTAAGTGAGGTAGGACTAACATTTGGACTAGTAGAGCAAAAGCTTTGTGGTTGAAGAATGATCTGACTAGACGTAGCTGTCACATTTTGAATAGTGTTTTTTTCCATAGCTGGTTAATATGGGATGAGAAGGTGAGTGAAAAAATCAAGTAAGACCCCTAGTACTCTGGTTTCAGACTCAACTGTAAAGCTTTGACCACTAGACAAAGATATTGATGATTGGGACCTGATTTTGGAACCATAGGACCTTGTTTTTTCTGTGCATTCAATTTCATCTTATTGATCCTGCATTCCTGAGTCTGGTTTTGGGTGATTTCAGCTGAAATTTTGTCTACATTAGTTTATGGTCACTCTAAGGGATTCTTTTACCTCTTGAAAACATTTTTGGGTGGTATTTATAACACTAGTTCATGAGATAGGTAGTCTGATCATTGCTTGATTAACTTTGACTTACAATTGGATGTTTTAAGATGTTCGCAAGTACATGAACCTTTAGACCATAATTATTGTGAGGAAGCATTCAAAGTACTGCCCATGGCAAACTGCTCCACTGAGGAAATTGAGAAGGGAATAAAGAACAGCTAAGCATATATGGAGGAAATTGCAGGACATAGAGTCTTATGAGTTGAAGTTATGGGAGGACATTTCTCTAGCGTCAAAGGGTTTGTCTGAAGCAGTCTCCTTAGAATCCAAACTATGTAAGCTCTTCCGAGCAGGAACCGTCCTTAATTGTTAATTTGTACAGCGCTGCGTAACCCTAGTAGCGCTCTAGAAATGTTAAGTAGTAGTAGTAGTATAGCGAGGAAAGGTCCCATTTAACTTTCTTTCTGAGAAGTTCTGAGAGAAGAGGGCATTTCTGTGGGTAAGTGCCATTATTTTATTCTGTGCTTGGTAACTTAAAGATTGGGTTTAAAAGAGGAATTGTAGGTTATTGATAAACACAGCAAACTTTATTAACTAGGCTCCATAGCCTTTTCCCCATAGTTTTAAAACTTGAATTTTCTGCCACAGCATTAACAGATAGACTCTAGAAGGCACAGCAGGGCCTACTACAGTCCTCATTCTCACCCCTCCCTAGCTCCCACCTACCCCTAGCTCAGCTCTTCATTTATAGTCAATTATTCTAACTAGGACAACAAGATGAAAGTTTTCATTAATTACATTTAATTAGTTTCTGAGAAGCAAACACTAAATAAATTACATATAATCTTAAGGCTCTTTACATTCATCTGATATCCCTATCCCTTAAGAAGTTTTAATTAAACAACTCTATAATACTAAAATGCAGACAGAATTCCAGCAGCAAGAGGGGTGCTATCCAGTCTTTTGCCTTGAGTGTCACATATATGATTGTCTCCCAGTTGGTGAGAGGTTATTTGTGTGTGCTTGATGCAAAGACCTCCTAACTTTCAGAGAATGAATCCATTCTCTTGAGGCTAGAGTAGCAGACTTGGAAGAGCTGAGGGAGACAGAAAGGTACATAGAGAAGGCCTATAGGGACATTGTAGAGAAGTCCCACCTCTAGTCTGGCAGCCCATGACCTTCCTTGGAGGAGGGAGGTCTTATAAAAGGAGAGCATCACCCTAGTGAAGATGGAAGCAATCCTGTACCCAGGACCAGCCCACCAGGGGATGCAATATCCTCTCACAATGAGGATATGTCTCCAGTAATTTCTGCCCAGGAGGGAAGGGTTAGGATGGCTGTTCTAGATGGTGATTGAATTATTAGACTTATAGATATCTGGGTGGCTGGTGGACATTAAGATCGCTTGGTCACTTGCCTGCCTGATGCAAAGGTGGCAGACCTAACACGTCACCTAGATAGGATTTTAGATAATATTTCGAATGAGCTGGCTGTCTTGAAGCATATGGCTACCAATGACACAGGAAAATGTGGGAAGGAGGTTCTGGAGACCAAATATAGGCTCTTGGGTAAAAATTCTAGGATAGCATCTTCAGAAGTGCTGCTTGTTCTACGCACAGGGCCCAAGAGACAGGCAGAGCTTCAGAGTCTCAATGCATGGATGAGGCAATGGTGCAGGGAGGAGGGTTTTAGATTTGTAAGGAACTGGGCAACATTCTGGGGAAGGAGGAGCCTCTTCCGAAATGATAGGCTCCACCTTAACGAGTGTGGGAGCAGGCTGCTGTCATCAGCATTTAAAAAGGAGATAGAGCAGCTTTTAAACTAGAAACTGGGGGAAGGTCTACAGTCACTCAAAAGCAGCTAGTTCAGAACAAGGTATCTTTCAAAGATATCACCAAAACAGGGAAGATAGGGTATCCCCGTAGTGAGGTTGCAATAGAGACCATAATAGACAAGGGAAATTGCAGAGGAAAATTGAAAAATAAACACCTCCAGACTCTAAATAAGGTATGGAAAGTTTATTTAAATGTGTGTAAAGTGCTGTGTGTTGCTGGAAATGTTGTAAATGAATGTAAAATGGGTGATTAGGGTGGTTTGTTCCTGTGCTGGGCTCATGCCATGTATGACATGGTTAGGGTTCTAAACGTTGTAATGTGGCAGTTGAGAGGTAAGAGAGACGCTGAACTGACCTATGTTAGTGGTCTGTGATCAGCTGTGTTAGAAAATCTGTTTTAAAAACGGATTTTGAGTGTTTTAAGGGCTGGTTGTGAGTGGAAAGTGTGACTAAAGTTAATAATTTTAAAAGCCTTCCGCGACTTTAAAGGCTTATGGAGTGGTGTCTGTGCTGCTTGATTAAGCTATGATTCTAGAAATAAAGTAGCTTAAGTCAGACTTAAATATTAATGATTTAGTAGGCTGACAGGATGGGTTCAGCTAATACATAGTCACACTTATTATTTTAAGGAAGGTGCTGACTGAGGTACACATTAAATTCTATTAAACCTAATAGGTTTTCTGAGGAATTCTAAAGTGAAAATTCCATATAGAATTGCTAATTAGATGATTAAATATATATATATATATATATATATATATATATATATATAAAATCATCTACTATAATAATTTGCACCTCCAACGTCCTGAAGCTGACTGCCAGGAAGTTGAAGCCCAGTTCGTAATGTCTGAAGCCTTCTGGTGATGTCACCGTGTTGCCTGGTGATGTCATCCAAGTTGCAGGACACCCCCTCCCTCCCTCCCTCCTTCCACTCCCCTCCAAGTTCCATGCCCCCGCTCTCCTCCAAGTTCAACGCCCCCCCCCCCCCACCTCCTTCCCTCGAAGTGCAAGCAGGACCTGTCCTCTGGCAGACCCTCACCTTCCTGCATGCCGGCTCTAATTTAAAAATTGTTACCCCAGGGTCCGGCGACAGCATTGAAGGCGAGCGGCGAATCACACTGCCTTCCCATCTGTCTGAGCTCTGCCTCTGGTCCCGCCTTCATTTCCTGTTTCCGGAAGGGTGGGACCAGAGGCAGAGCTCAGACAGATGGGAAGGCAGTGTGAATCGCCGCTCACCTTCAATGCTGACGCCGGACCCCGAGGTAACAATTTTTAAATTAGAGCCGGCACGCAGGAAGGTGAGGGGCTGCCTGAGGACAGGTCCTGCTTGCACCTTGAGGGAGGGAGGCGTGGGGGCATTGAACTCGGAGGAGAAGGGGGCCGTGGAACTCGGAGGGGAGTGGAGGGAGGGAGGGGGCGTCCTGCAACTTGAAGGGGAGGGGGGCCTCCAACTCGAAGGGGAGGGGGCCGTGGAACTGGAAGGGCAGGGGAGGGGGGCCTGGAACTCGGAGGAGACGGAGGGAGGGAGGGGGGCTGGAACTCAGACGACAGAGAGGGACAGTGGGAGGGAGGGAGGCGCGGGGCGTTGAACTTGGAGAGGGGGGCCATCTTAGTATTATAGAGTTGTTTAATTAAAACTTCTTAAGGTACTAGGGATATCAGATGAATATAATGATCCTTTTCACTGTTCTAATTTGTAATTTTTTTAGGGTTTGCTTTTTAGAAACTAATTAAATGTAATTCAAACTCTAAAGAAAATTGCCCTTTTGGTGTCTCAGTTAGATTAATGGACTATAAATGAAGAGTTAAGCTAGGGGTGGGTGCGAATGAGGACTGAACTGGGCCCTTCTGTGCCTTCTAGAGACTGTTGCTGTAGCAGAAACTTCAAGTTTTAAAAACTGTGGGGAAAAGGGTATG
This sequence comes from Microcaecilia unicolor, assembly GCF_901765095.1. Lineage (NCBI taxonomy): Eukaryota > Metazoa > Chordata > Amphibia > Gymnophiona > Siphonopidae > Microcaecilia > Microcaecilia unicolor. The sequence goes on along the minus strand of NC_044033.1, from coordinate 534,282,897 downwards.
GAGACAAGCTAATAAAGTTTGCTTGCTTTTTTTTTAAATTCTATGTTTATCCTACAATTCCTCTTTTAAACCCTAATCTTTAAGTTACCAAGCTCAGAATAAAATAATGTCATTTACCCACAGAGCTGTCCTCTTTTCTCAGAATTTCTCAGAAAAAAGAGTGACAATCCTGTCTCTGTGCTGAGCTGCTGACTTCACGGGGCTGAAACAGCTACATCCCTATTTTCTCCAAGAAGGAAAGATTTCCACTATGGCTAATTTGGTATGTACTTGCAATGATTTATTTTTGTAGATGCTTTTTCTATAAAGTTTGCAAAGGCAAATCAAAAAAGTAGTGAACATAGGATTTTATATCGTTGGATGGGGAGATAAGGCATGTCTTCGGTCTGGAGATGGCTTCTGTATGATTTTACATTGATAGATGGAATGGACTGTAGGGCTATGCACTTATAGGAGAACACTCTATCTGCTCTACAGGATTACATATTGGTAGAAGAGAGTTAGCAGGCTAAAGGTCTGCTTTCAAAAGACTGGCCACTGAGCAGCTCAATTTCTCCACCTATTTCACAAGGCAAAAAAAAAGTGGCTCCAGTACATTTCCAAAGTGTGATGAAGACTTAGGAGCCATTTTACTAAAGCTTTCCTATCAGCCATGTTGCACGTAGCGGATGTCAGTGTCCATCACCACACACTGTGGCCCTTTTAGTAAAGGGTTGCTGCGTAGCAATCCAGAAATACCGTCAGGCTGCTGCAGGAGCCCGTTGGTAGTTTCCACCCCCAGCATGTGCCATTTCCAGTGATACATGAATTTTTTCAATTTTGGTAGTGCCAGAACTTAACCGGCGGTAATGGCGCTGCCTGGTTAATGCTGGGTTAGCGCAGGAGTCTCTACCACCATCACAATGGATGGCGGTAAGGGCTCCCCACTGAAATGGCCATGCAGCCATTTCTTTTCATCAAAAATAGACAGCGGTAAAAGGGGGCCTCAGCGCACGTCAAAAACACGCCGACAGTTCCGCAGGTCCCCTTTTACCACAGCTTAATAAAAGAATCCCTGATTTTCAGTTCTAGCTGAAGAAAATGGCCGACGTGGGAAGAGCTCGGTGAGTGAGCTCCGGAGGTCTCAAGTAAGGGAGACCCACCTGGCCGGTCCTACCTGGACTGGAACAGACCGGGAGGCGACAGAACCGGAGTCCGATCCTGTGCTCGCTAACCAGCCGAGTCCAAGGATCAGGGAAGTGGGACAATCCGGTCGAGAGTGCCCCACCACGCGTCCCATCCAACTACGGGCGATCGAGGCCTAGAGGGGCCTGGAGAGAGCGGAGCCGCCGGGCCATCAAAAGTCTACAGACATCCCGACCGCACCGGAACAGCACTGACCGGTCGGGAATCAACTTGGTGCTGAACCGCCGTTGCGCCGGGCATCCAGTCGGCGCGAGAGCAGCGGGTCCAGCGAGGGCCCTCTGTGAGAATCCGAGGGTCATTGAGCTGTCCACGGTGCGGGTCGAGCGAGTGAGGGCCAGTGGCGTTGACTGCAACAGACGGCGAGGAAAAGCGGAGACTGCGCTGCGCGGCTTCAAGCGATCGAACGACCGCTCCATCTGCCCGGTATTGAAATTTGCCTTGTGGCGCCGGCCTCGAGGCCGAACTGGGATCAGAAGAGCTCAACTCGCCCAAGCACACGTGGAGCCAGGGAGAAGGCCGGAGCGCGGAGAGCCGGAGACAACGAACTGTTTGTCCTCACTAACGACCGGCCAGCCGCGAACGGGCAAGAACCACACGACCGACCGAGACCCCTCCCCCCCCCGATACCCGACCACATCGGAGCCGACCACTGCTGGAACGGCGGACAGAAGAATTCCCCTGACCATGGAACAAAGACAACACATGTAATATATAAAATAACTGCTTGCTTTGCTAACGGCATGCGCTGCTTTCAGCTTCACTTAAAGTATATACTTTACTTTGCTTTGCTTTGCTTGCTATAAATAGAAGGCTAAATGCATGCACTGCTTTCAACTTGAATCCAAAAGTTTATACTCTGCTTTCTGCAATTGAGCCCTACACCAATATTACACCATTCCCTGAAATGATTTAATGCAGATACTTTCAAACATCTCAAACAAGTGAACTGTTCAGCCAATATAATATTATTCTCTGCAATGAGTTAAATGCAATTGCCTTGCCTCGCTGTAAAAAGGCAAGGAAATAACTTTGTACTTACATTGTTAACAGTTTAATTTAAATGCAGCTATCTAGCTTGCTCTGACCTCCAGACAAATAAGCCACCTTGGGCAGCAAGACAATCAGATTAATATGCAATACTCACTATTATGCTCTCACTGTAAATACAGGCTTGCTATACTCTGACTATAAACCAAGCACAATCAGTAAGAATTGCTGCTAAGTTCTAACGCAAATGTAGGCTGCTTTGCGGTAAATGGTTGCCAAGCTCAAATGTAAATGTAAGCTCTGCCTCGCTTTGAACTGTAACCAAGCTTAAATGCTGCTGGGACTTTCTGTTACTATGTTTGTCTGCTGCCAGGATTTTTATTAATCCTCCTGCTTGCTTGCTGCATGTTTGCTTTGAATGTATAAGAATAGCGGTTGACGGAGTTAACCCCTCTGATGAAACTAGGTGAAACATGTTCCACGTCGGAACCCGGGCAGCGGCACTGTCGATTTGGAATCCATCATAGGTACAGACTTTACACCCACATCTCGGACTATAAGGCTGCTGCAGTTTGAGTTCTGGGTTGTAGTCACAATCTAGGACCCAATAGACACACCGCACAAACTACACTCTACATCCTAGGCATTGTCAGTTCAGAAATCGCTGCAGTGTCTTCATCGCTGATATGTACCCCTACAAAATAACCTTAATTATCCGTTGCCTCATCATATTCATACAAGCACAAACAATCCAAGACACACCTAAAAATAACCTCATACCGCACAAACCACAAACATCATACACACTAATCATGCCCTCAAGAAACAACAACAAAGTCCACTACAACCCTAACACCCACAGACACCAACAAGGAATGATAAAAAGAGAGAGCTCCGCATCCACACATCAAGAAAACAGACAACTGATAAAAATAAATACAAACCTGAACTCAAGGGAGCAATACCAATTAGTAAATGTGGGCTACGCTAATGCTAGATCAGTAATCGAAAAAGCCACAACGATAACTGACTGGATAACAGCAGAAAACCTTGACTTCCTTCTCATTAATGAAACCTGGACCCATAACGCCAAAGACCCAATAATCCTAGAGCTCTGCCCACCAGGGTACAAATGTATCCATTGGGCAAGAGAACGAAAAAGAGGTGGAGGAATAGCCATAATCTATAAAGACCAATTCACAGTCACAACAACAGCGGAATCAATCCTTCCCCAACTCGAAATAGCCTCAGTCAGGATCAACAACCCCAACCTGCACGACCAACTAAATATAATCCTATTTTACAGACCTCCAGCCAAATGGCAAATCGCCCAGGCACACTTCATGGACTTCATATCAAACACCTGCTTGTCTTACCAAAATATTCTTATAGTGGGAGACATCAACCTTCATTTGGAAAATATAAACATAAATAACGTACACGAATGCAAGGAATTCCTTCAACTTTGGGATTTCCACTGGCCTAATATGCAACCCACCCACAAGAAAGGACATACATTAGACATCATAACCCACAAATTTTCACCAGAAGAGACCATCAGAATAAAAGACACAAACTGGACAGCCATACCATGGTCAGACCATTACAAGGCAAACACATCGCTCCTCTGGAAAACAAAAGCAATACAACAAAAACAAGAAAAAAGAACATACACTACAAGAGGCAAGATAGATCCGTTGAAATTCTGGCAACAAATATACACCGACGAATGGATAACAACTACAGACTCTCCCCAATTTCTACAGGAGTGGGACGAAAGATGCAGAACAGTGCTAGACAAAATAGCACCACTCCAAATTAGGACCTCACATAGGAAAAGTTCAATCCCTTGGTTCAACGAAGAGTTGAAAGAACTAAAAACACAGGTTAGAAGACGAGAAAGAGCCTGGAGAAAAAAACAAGACGAATACACGCTCAGTGAATGGAAACAGACACAAAGGAAATACAAATACAAAATCAGACAAGCCAAAAGAATGCACTACAGAACTATAATAGGACCAAATTACAAGGACACGCACAAACTCTTCTCACTTGTAAACAATCTCCTAGACACTACACTGGTCACCTCAAATAGCATAGAAGCCCCATCGGCTACTAACCTAGCAAAATATTTCAAAGAGAAAATCATAAAGCTTCGACACATGATTCCAATCACTACCACTGAATATACAAGCATCCTTGAATGCCTAGACCCGAAACATGGGGAATATCCAGCGGACAGATCATGGACCAACTTTGACCTGATTACAATGGATGAAATCACACACTGGCTTGGAAAATACGCCAAATCTCAATGCAAGCTTGACATCTGCCCGATCAGCTTACTAAAAGCCGCCCCCAAACAATTCAAAATAGACCTCATGAACCAACTGAATTACAGACTCCTAAATGGTCTCTTTCCTAAGGACAAAGGAAATATCCTTCTCACACCATTGCCAAAAGACGCCAAGAAAAGCACAATGGACTTAACAAATTACCGACCAGTCGCCTCCATCCCGCTCATAACAAAACTGATGGAGGGCATAGTAACGAAACAACTCACGGAATACCTAACAAAACACTCAATTCTACATGAGTCTCAATCAGGATTCAGATCGAACCACAGCACTGAAACTGTACTTGTGTCTGCAATGAACTCATTCAAAAAAACAATTGCAACCGGCAAAAACATACTCGTACTACAATTCGACATGTCTAGTGCCTTCGACATGGTAGACCACGAAATATTACTACACTTATTAGAATATTTTGGAATCGGAGGCCCAGTTCTCAACTGGATCAAAGGCTTCCTCACCACCAGGTCCTACCAAGTAGTAACGAACAATGACAGATCACCAACCTGGACGCCGGAGTGTGGAGTTCCTCAGGGTTCTCCCCTCTCGCCAACTATTTTCAACCTGATGATGACACCACTGGCCAAACTACTAGCAAATCAGAATCTAAACCCCTATATATATGCGGACGACGTGACGATCTACATCCCGTTCAAAAATAACCTAAACGAAATAACCAACGAAATCAATCAGAGCCTCCACATCATGCACTCTTGGGCGGACTCATTCAAGTTAAAACTGAACGCAGAAAAAACTCAATGTCTGGTCCTCACATCCCAATACAACACAAGCAATTATCCTACCATAACCACACCCTACTGCACACTTCCTATCTCAGAAAATCTGAAAATTCTGGGAGTCACTATTGATCGAAACCTCACACTCGATACCCATGTGAAGAACACAACGAAAAAAATGTTCTACTCAATGTGGAAACTCAAAAGAATAAAACCTTTTTTCCCTAGATACGTCTTCCGCACCCTGGTACAATCACTAGTGATAAGTCACCTGGACTATTGCAATGCTCTGTATGTAGGATGTAAAGAACAGACCATTAAGAAACTCCAAACAGCCCAGAACACCGCAGCCCGACTTATTTTTGGAAAACCCAAATACGAAAGTGCAAAACACCTAAGAGAGAAACTACACTGGCTCCCGCTCAAGGAACGAATTGAGTTCAAGATCTGCACGACCGTCTACAAAATCATTCACGCAGAGGCCCCAATCTACATGCTGAACCTAATAGACTTACCACCCAGAAATGCCAGAAGATCAGCCCGTAAGTTTCTCAACTTGAACCTCCCCAGTTGTAAAGGAACCAAATACAAACAGGCATACGCCACTACCTTTGCGTACAAAAGCACACAGCTATGGAACGCACTACCCAAGACCCTGAAAACCACGGACAACTTAACCAACTTTCGCAAAACTTTGAAGACATTTCTCTTCAACAAAGCCTACAAAAATAATCCTTAATGATTCAAACTACAAACCTTTGAAGACCCTTCCCCTCAACATAGCCTACAAAACAATCCTGATGAATCATACTACTCAGTACATCACCCAAACGCTCTAAAACACTTCGACATGACCTTACCCATTACCTTCTAATTAATTCCTCTTTTATTACAACTCACTACCAACTGTACCCAACTCTATGTAACGATCATACCAAATTCACATCCTGTAAGCCACATTGAGCCTGCAAAAAGGTGGGATAATGTGGGGTACAAATGCAATAAATAATAAATAAATAATAATAATAAGAATAGGCAGTGCTGAGATTAGCTTTTTCTGTACCCAGGGCAGATATTAAAAATTACAACCCCCTCCCCCAAACCCGTTTTTTTACAATTTGTGAGGGTGGGCTCTGTATAGATGAGTGGTGCTGGAGCCCACTTTACTTTTTACGCAGCATAACCTGGACATTTACACCAGCCCCAGAGCTCTAAAGAATAGATATCAATGACAAGATCTTAGAGTGGAGGAGTGGCCTAGTGGTTAGGGTGGTGGACTTTGGTCCTGAGGAACTGAGTTCGATTCCCTGCATAGGCAGCTCCTTGTGACTCTGGGCAAGTCACTTAACCCTCCATTGCCTACCACATTGAGCCTACCATGAGTGGGAAAGCGCAGGGTACAAATGTAACAACAACAAAAATCTGTGTGCATAATTCTGTGCTCTGCTGCTCTACTCAGACTCCACCAGCAATTCACTTACTATTGATTCCACACACATACTATTCAACAAATTATTCTATATGGGAGTGAAGTCTGCATTCTCTATGATGCAGTTAGTATACAACAAATAATTCAAACTGTAGTGTCACCTCAGCAATAGTAAACATTTTCCTTCCACTGCCAGACACTTTGCAAAATAACACCAAACCCTGCAAAAAGACTTTCAGAACCTAAATAGCATTCACCATACCATGACAGCCTTAGCTCACAGAGCTCAAACAACCCCATCTTTGAAAAGCCAGGAAATCATCCCCTACTGGTAAAATAGAAGAAGCAAGAGAGCAATGCTAGTAGAAGCTTCACTTCAGTCACACAAACAGAACGTGGAGCAAGGAGCATGGGGATGGGATTTGATATACTGCTTTTACATAAGTACATAAGTAATGCCATACTGGGAAAAGACCAAGGGTCCATCGAGCCCAGCATCCTGTCCACGACAGCGGCCAATCCAAGCCAAGGGCACCTGGCAAGCTTCCCAAACGTACAAACATTCTATACATGTTATTCCTGGAATTTTGGATTTTTCCAAGTCCGTTTAGTAGCGTTTATGGACTTGTCCTTTAGGAAACCGTCCAACCCCTTTTTAAACTCTGCTAAGCTAACCGCCTTCACCACTTTCTCCGGCAACGAATTCCAGAGTTTAATTACATGTTGGGTGAAGAAACATTTTCTCCGATTTGTTTTAAATTTACTACACTAGTTTCATCGAATGCCCCCTAGTCCTAGTATTTTTGGAAAGCGTGAACAGACGCTTCACATCCACCTGTTCCACTCCACTCATTATTTTATATACCTCTATCATGTCTCCCCTCAGCCGTCTCTTCTCCAAGCTGAATAGCCCTAGCCTCCTTAGTCTTTCTTCATAGGGAAGTCGTCCCATCCCCGCTATCAGTTTAGTCGCCCTTCACTGCACCTTTTCCAATTCTACTATATCTTTCTTGAGATGCGGCGACCAGAATTGAACACAATACTCAAGGTGCGGTCGCACCATGGAGCGATACAACGGCATTATAACATCCTCACACCTGTTTTCCATACCTTTCCTAATAATACCCAACATTCTATTCGCTTTCTTAGCCGCAGCAGCACACTGAGCAGAAGGTTTCAGTGTGTTATTGACGACGACACCCAGATCAACCGACTCCCCTTTGTCCACATGTTTGTTCACTCCTTCAAAGAACTGAAGTAAATTGGTCAGGCAAGATTTCCCCACACAAAAGCCATGCTGACTTGGTCTCAGTAATCCATGTCCTCGGATGTGCTCTGTAATTTTGTTTTTAATAATAGCCTCTACCATTTTCCCCGGCACCGACGTCAGACTCACCGGTCTATAATTTCCCGGATCTCCCCTGGAGCCTTTTTTAAAAATTGGCGTTACATTGGCCACCCTCCAGTCTTCCGGTACCATGCTCGATTTTAAGGATAAGTTGCATATCACTAGCAGTAGCTCCGCAAGCTCGTTTTTCAGGTATACAGGTATTTATTTTGTACCTGGGCAATGGAGGGTTGTGACTTGCCCAGAGTCACAAGGAGCTACGGGGGAACTGATGTTGGTTTTCCCAGTTCTTGGTTCATTGCACTAATCATTAGGCTCCTCGTTTACTCCACATAGACAGACCTTCAGCTACTAAAACAAAAATAAGGGGCATAATCTAGAAATAAACATTGCAGACAAAAACTGAAATGGACCCCTCCCCCTCCCAAAAATAAAGCCTAAACTCTAAAAAAGAGAAGTGCATTTCCTCCTAGAGCATATAAAATACTAAAATAGAGGAGACTCATTTCCCAAAGCTGACATATCCCTATACACTTAATACTAGTGGAGGGGCATTTTCGATAAAACGGCTAAGTCTGTTCAAAAATTGAGTGGCAAACATAGCCATTTTCAAACCTGAAAAACATCTATCTTTTTGGTTTAAAAATCACCTTTTTCTAGACATTTCTTTTGGGAACATCTTGGTTAAAAATAAATCCAAGCTAAAAACACCCCCAAACCAGCCATTAGGATGTATGGGGGAGGGGCATCATTCTTACTACTACTACTTATCATTTCTATAGCGCTACGAGATGTAAGCAGCACTGACTAGACATCCTAGCAGAGCAGTGGGACAGACTAGGGGGCACTGCAATGAACTTCTCTTAAAAGTCCTAGGTGCACTTCTCACCATAACCCCCTACAGAAGCAGAGACCAAACTACTGTCAGCAATCAAGATCAGCAATGCAAATATGACAATACAAACAGCAGACCAACAAATGTATATAAAAATTGCAAGGGCTTTAATTCAATCAAACATGCATTAATGCCTTACATGGCCACGTTTTACCAAAAGGCTATATCAGAGACAACTACTACTACTACTTAACATTTCTAGAGCGCTACTAGGGTTACGCAGCGCTGTACAAATTAACAAAGAAGGACCGTCCCTGCTCAGAAGAGCTTACAATCTAAAGGATGAAATGTCAAGTTGGGGTAGTCTAGATTTCCTGAGTAGAGGTGTTGTGATTAGGTGCCGAAGGCGACATTGAAAAGGTGGGCTTTGAGCAATGATTTGAAGATGGGTAGGGAGGGGGCCTGGCGTATGGGCTCAGGGAGTTTGTTCCAAGCATGGGATAAGGGGAGGCAGAAAGGGCGGAGCCTAGAGTTGGCGGTGGTGGAGAAGGGTACTGAAAGGAGGGATTTGTCTTGAGAGCGGAGGTTACGGGTAGGGACGTAAGGGGAGATGAGGGTAGAGAGGTAAGGAGGGGCTGCAGATGAGGGTAGAGAGACAAAACAGCAAAATCATAATTACATACTAGCAGCTAGTTAAAAATTACAAATGGGGGGTCACGTGATGCTGTGAGCAGCGGTGGACGTTTTTCTGGCTTGCTGCTCAGGGATTCTCTCCCTTCACCCTCTTAACTCATTATAACAGCAAACTTTTTAGTTTTGGAGGCTATATCTTGCTAAAGATGTAAAAAGCCTGGAAGCAGTGGAAAGAAAAGCTACAAAAATGATATGGGATTTGCGTTGCAAACTGTACGAGGACAGACTTGCTGACCTGAACATGTATACCTTGGAGGAAAGGAGAAACAAGGGTGACATGATACAGATGTTCAAATATTTGAAAGGTATTAATCCGCAAATGAACCTTTTCCAGAGACGGGAAAGCGGTACAACTAAAGGACATGAGTTGAGGTCGAAGGGGGGGGGGGGGGGCAGACTCAGGACTAATGTCATGAAGTATTTTTTCACGGAGAGGGTGGTGGATATGTGGAATGCCCTCCTGTGGGAGGTGGTGGAGATGAAAACGGTAATGGAATTCAAATGTGCGTGGGATAAACACAAAGGAATTCTGTTTAGAAGGAATGGTTCCACGGAATCTTAGCGGAGATTGGGTGGCAACGCCAGTAATTGGGAAGCGAAACAGGAGCTGGGAAGACTTCTACAGTCTACGCCCTGATCGTGACTGAATAGATAGGGATAGGCTGGAGTGTAAATGTTAAGGGGTTTCGACGTTACCTTCAGAACTTAGTACAAGAACAGTGCTGGGCAGAGTTCTACGGTCTGTGCCCTGAGAAAGGCAAGGAAAATCAAACTTGGGTATACATATCTATTCAGTCACGATCAGGATGTAGACTATAGAAGTCTGCCCAGCACCGGTTTTGCTTCCCAATTACCTGCGTCGCCACCCAATCTTCGCTAAGATTACGTGGAACCATTCCTTCTAAACAGGATTCCTTTGTGTTTATCCCACTCATGTTTGAATTCCATTACTGTTTTCATCTCCACCACCTCCCGCGGAAGGGCATTCCACATATCCACCACCCTCTCCGTGAAAAAATACTTCATGACATTAGTCCTGAGTCCACCCCCCTTCAACCTCAATTCATGTTCTCTAGTTCTACTGCCTTCCCGTCTCTGAAAAAGGTTCGTTTGCGGATTAATACCTTTCAAATATTTGAACGTCTCTATCATGTCACCCCTGTTTCTCCTTTCCTCCAAGGTATACATGTTCAGGTCAGCAAGTCTGTCCTCATACATTTTGCAATGCAAATCCCATACCATTTTTGTAGCTTTTCCTTGCACCACTTCCAAGCGTCAATGAGTACAGTTATAGGAAGAATGGAGGGGTCATAGGAATGCGAAGCAATAGAAGAGGAGAGAGCTGATTTAATACGCTGAAGAGGGCCTAGGGATGATTAAGGGCAGAGGAGGTAGGTGGTGAGTACTACTAGAGTGACAAATGCTAGGAGCAGAAAGGTCCAGAATATGAAAGCAAGCATCATTAAGCTTGATAACCTCATCAGGACAAAAGGTTGGTGATGAAGAGAGGAAGAGTGAAAACATTGCAGAGGTGATGATTTCAGTAGAGGAGTCAATTACAGGATGAGAGGAGAGACGCGTAAAGGTGCAGACAGAATGGGGAGAACAAAAGAAAGAAAATGTAAGGAGGAAGTGGCCAGTCCAGGTTAGAGGGAGGGAGGAAATCAAGGAGGGGGAAAGACCAGAGGCAGTGGAGGAAAAGATGAGGTCAAGCATGTTACTGGACAAGTGAGTAGAACAGGTGACATGCTGGGAAAAGCTGATATCAGCAGTGAGGTCAAGAAAGGAGGTGACAGTGTCTGAAGGAGGAAGGTTGAAATCACTGAGAATGGAGAGAAAATGCAGAACATTCAAAAATAAATGTAGAAAGTTCCTCAGTAGAGGTAGCAGAGGGAGGAGGAGGAGGATGATAAATGAGAGCAATATTGAAATGACTATTAGGAGAGGAAATCCGAAAGCAACATCAGAAATGGAAAATGGCTTGAATGCACAGGGAGTAACCCGAAGAGAGGAGGAATACAGGAATGCAACGCCTCCACTACATTGACAGGTGTAGAGGGCGTGGAAAGAGGAAAAGCCCATCTTGCTCACTTTGAACAGAGTGGCTGTGTCACCCTGACACAGCCACATCTCTGTAATGCAAAGAATATCAAGGAATGAATGGAGATAAGTTCCAATGCAAGGAGACTCACCTGCTGGAGTGAGCAGGCATTAAGCGAGCCAAGTTTGAGTTGGGGTGGAGCAACAGATGCAAGAATGTAGAGTTCATGAGAGATAGGAAAAGCTGGGAAGGTGAATGAGCAGGCACAAGGGACAGGGGTAAGAACACAAAAAGAAGGATGAGGGCAGAAGGGCAAGGGAAATTGTGGCCAACTGGTGGTAGGGATGGCAGAAGAGTTAAGGGAAGAAAGGAAAGGGGTCATGGATGAGCAAGGAAGACAGGAGATAAGAAAAATGAAGAGAGCAAGGGAAAAACATAGAGAGGAGCGCCCCAAGGAACATGATAGCACGTGCCCACGGTGCAAGCGCCTTGCGATAGGGTGGTTGAAGTAGGTGTCCAGAGATAATGTCACCTTGGGGAGGGGGGAGTTGGTAAGTGAATCAGGAGCAGTAAATGGAGTGACAGCAACAGCAACGGTGGTAGGAAACCTGAAGAGCAAAATTGGTAAAGGATGAGTAGAATAAGGGAAGAGAAGTAACAACATCAGTACACAAACAGCATTAATCAAGCACCTTGCGACAGAGTGATTGAAATAGGTGTCCAGAGAAGATGTCATGTGTGTATGTAGGGGGGAGGGGGGATGAGTCAGTAGGTGAATTAGGACCATGGAGTGACAGCAACAGCAGCGGTAGCAGGAATAGGTAATGGAAGAGCAGTAACAAGATCGGGTTCACAAACAGCAGCGGCTTACCAGAACTGCACATTATCAATAGGAATCAAACAAAATAAAACTTGGAAAAGAAAATAAGATGATACCTTTTTTATTGGACATAACTTAATACATTTCTTGATTAGCTTTCGAAGGTTGCCCTTCTTCCTCAGATCGGAAATAAGCAAATGTGTTAGCTGACAGTGTACATAAAACTCAAGTGTGACTATAGAGGCATAATGAAATTGTCAGTTTTCTTCTTCATCTCTTTTACATAATTCCTAATAATTTATTTGCTTTTGTTAGCAGCCATGGCACATTGGGCTGAAAATGTCAACATATTGGACTAAATTCTATATATGGTGCCTAAAAAATTAGCGCTGAAAAAAACCTGCTCAGTGCTAAACTCATGCTTAAAGAAGAAGAAAGACTAAGGAGGCTAGGGATTTTCAGCTTGGAGAAGAGACGGCTGAGGGGAGACATGATAGAGGTATATAAAATAATGAGTGGAGTGGAACAGGTGGATGTGAAGCCTCTGTTCATGCTTTCCAAAAATACTAGGACTAGGGGGCATGCGATGAAACTACAGTGTAGTAAATTTAAAACAAATCGGAGACATTTTTTCTTCACCCAACGCGTAATTAAACTCTGGAATTCGTTGCCGGAGAACATGGTGAAGGCGGTTAGCTTGGCAGAGTTTAAAAAGGGATTAGACGGTTTCCTAAAGAACAAGTCCATAAACCGCTACTAAATGGACTTGGGAAAAATCCACAATTCCAGGAATAACATGTATATAATGTTTGTACGTTTGGGAAGCTGCCAGGTGCCCTTGGGCTGGATTGGCCGCTGTCGTGGATAGGATGCTGGGCTCGATGGACCCTTGGTCTTTTCCCAGTGTGGCATTACTTATGTACTAAGTTAGGCGTAGTTTATAGAATAGTGTTTACAACAGGAAATCGTGACTACATCGTGCAAATGCTCACGTCTGAATTAGGTGCAGATCCCACTTTATTCTATAATTACCCATGCAACTGAAAGGAACGTCCCTGATCCACCCATGACCCTCCCATTTCTGCACCCCCTTTTTTGTCTCACGCATAAATTTACGCTTGTACAATTCCAATTATTACCAATAATTGCTTGCGCTGGGTTTAGCGGTTAAATAGGACCACATAAATAGTCTTATCTTTAACCACTAGGTACTTTACTGGCTAGTGCTGAATATCAATACCGGCCACTGGAATCCGGGCTCAGCGCCAACTGCGGCTGCCTCCTGCTGGCTGATTATCGGCCCCTTAGAGCTTAATTTACTTAGACCTTTTTTGTCTATTTTAGTAAACGAGGATGATAAATGGATGTAAGTTGATCATACTGATTTAGGTGTGGGTGACATTTTTTGCCTTTAATTCAAGCTGATAGAATGGTAGGAAGATTCTCAGAGGGCTTCCTGTGCCTACTTCCAAGTGTTGGTGGTATCAGAAAAGTAATTCTATACACCTGAAAAAGGATAATGAAGATTAGAGGCAAAGAAATAATTCTCTTTCCACCAGATAAGCACGGCTTATGCTTTTACTAAAGTCTGCTAAGTTTTGCCCTTCCACATCTTTAAAGCAAACATTAATGTCAGTAAGTGCAAAGCCTATGTGCTAAATGCATGTGCCACACGGGGCAGGCAGTCACCGTATAGCCACCATGTTACATGTAGTGCTTGATAGCACATGAGCACCCATGCCATCGGACGCTGCACATAATGAGGTGCAGGCCTACTGAGAATAAATAAAGAAATATGGCCTGACTTACCTTCTTCCTCCCCACTTCTGCAGCCTTCCTTTTGATCTGATCCCATTGTCATACTCCTGCATCCCCTAATCCTAACCCTTCACCCCCAACACAACCCCTCCCCTGACCTGTAAACCATGCCCCTGTCAGGAAGGATGACCCCTAGTGGTAGTAGTGTAAAACTATTATTTGGGGTCATCGGTGACATTTTGGATTCAGACTCTGACCTGGGTGGACCACTGCCCCACCAATGCAGACTCCTGGGAAGGCTGAAAACATAAGAAACATAAGACCTTAAGAATAGCCATATTGGGTCAGATCAATGATCCATCTAGCCCAGTACTATGGACTTTTCCTCCAGGAACTTGTCCAAATATTTTTTAAACCCAGATATGCTAACCGCTGTTACTACATCCTCTGGCAACAAGCTCCAGGGTTTAACTATGTTTTGAATATTTTTTCCTGTATCTCTATATAATTTTGTTGAGTGTCCCCTGGTCTTTGTACTTTTTGAAAGCGTGAAAAATCGATTCACCACTCAGGATTTTGTAGTCCTCAATCATATCCACCCTCAGCTGTCTCTCTTCATTTGATAATACTGCCTTTCTGTGGTACATTCAGAGTGGTTTACATGGTAAAATTATGTATCATACCTGATAATTTTCTTTCCATTAATCATAGCTGATCAATCCATAGACTGGTGGGTTGTGTCCATCTACCAGCAGGTGGAGATAGAGAGCAAACTTTTGCCTCCCTATATGTGGTCATGTGCTGCCGGAAACTCCTCAGTATGTCGATATCAAAGCTCCATCCGCAGGACTCAGCACTTAAAGAATTACACCCACAAAGGGACACTCTGCCCAGCTCACCACCGCCGAAACGGGGGAGGGGAATTAACCCAGCTCATCCCCACACAAGTGGGGGAGGGGAATCCGTCCAGCTCATCCCCGCGGAGCGGGGGAGGGACACCACCCCGCCGATGCGGGGGGATCTGGCTTATCCTGCAACCGCAACCGCGGGAGGAGCTGACTGACCCTAACACCGCCGAAGCGGGAGGGGTACAAAGCTGCCCTACAGCCGCACGAAGCGGGAGGGAGTGCCGGCAGAATTTAAGTCTCAATCCAGCCCCGTAAAACGGAGGGGAGAGGAATGCAGCAGCTCACTGTAACACAAACTCGTCTCAACTCTTGAAGGATCCAAGTGAAAAAACTTGAACACGAAGTCCTCCTGAAATAACTGAAGACTAAACTTGAACCTAAAATTCAACCAGAATATAAACAGTACAGATATCTGGGAGGAGCTATGGATTGATCAGCTATGATTAATGGAAAGAAAATTATCAGGTACGATACATAATTTTACCTTCCATATCATCATGCTGATCAATCCATAGACTGGTGGGATGTACCGAAGCAGTACTCACCCAGGGCAGGACATTGAAATCCCTGACCTCAACACTGAGGCTCCAAACCGGGCCTCCGCCCGAGCAGCCACAGTCAAGCGGTAATGCTTGGAGAATGTATGGGCCGATGCCCAAGTTGCCGCCTTGCATATCTCTTCCAAGGAGACGGACCCGGCCTCTGCCATCGAGGCCGCCTGAGCTCTTGTGGAGTGAGCCTTCAGCTGGATAGGCGGCACCTTCCCCGTGGCCACATAAGCCGCTGCAATGGCTTCCTTGACCCATCTTGCCACTGTAGGCTTAGCAGCCTGCAGACCCTTACGAGGACCTGCAAACAGGACAAACAGATGATCCGATTTCCGGAAATCATTGGTCACTTCCAAGTATCTGATGATGACACGTCTCACATCCAGATATTTAAGAGCAGAGTATTCCTCTGGGTAGTCCTCCCTACGAAAGGAAGGGAGACAGAGCTGCTGATTCACATGGAAGCGAGAAACAATCTTGGGCAGGAAGGAAGGCACTGTGCGAATAGTCACTCCTGCCTCAGTGAACTGCAGAAAAAGGCTCTCGACATGAGAGTGCCTGGAGCTCGGAAACTCTTCTGGCTGAAGTGATAGCCACCAAAAAGACTGCTTTCAACGTCAGGTCTTTCAGAGATGCCCTCGACAAGGGTTCAAAAGGTGGCTTCTGCAATGCTCTTAGCACCAGGTTGAGATTCCACGCAGGCACCACAGAGTGCAGAGGAGGGCGCAGGTGATTAACTCCCTTGAGAAAGCGCACCACATCTGGCTGTGAAGCCAGGGAAACACCCTTCAGTCGGCCCCTGAGCAAGTCAGAGCCGCTACCTGGACTTTAAGGGAACTGAGCGACAGGCCTTTCTCCAGACCTTCTTGCAGGAACGCCAACACTGAAGAAATTGGAGCAGTGAAGGGAGAAAGTGAGCCTGCTTCACACCACGCTGCAAAGATACGCCAAACCCTGGCGTAAGCAGTAGAAGTAGAGCGCTTCCTCGCTCTCAGCATAGTGGCGATGACCTTGTCTGAGAAGCCCTTCTTTCTCAGACGCTGCCGCTCAATAGCCAGGCCGTAAGACCAAAGGGGGAGGGATCCTCCATCACCACGGGACCCTGATGCAACAGGCCCTGCACCACTGGCAGCCGCAGAGGATCGTCGACTGAGAGCCTGATCAAGTCCGCATACCAGGGACGTCTGGGCCAATCCGGACCCACCAGGATTATCCGGCCCGGATGCTTTGCCACCCGGTCTAACACCCTGCCCAACATGGGCCAGGGCGGGAACACATAGAGAAGCTCTTGTGTTGGCCACTGTTGGAGAAGAGCATCTACTCCCAGGGATCGAGGGTCCCGTCCTCTGCTGAAAAAGCGCGGCACTTGGCAATTGGCCGATGACGCCATCAGGTCTAGGCTTGGCTGGCCCCAGCGCTTCGTGATGTCCAAGAACGCCTGAGCAGATAGCTGCCACTCTCCGGGCTCCAAGGTATGGCGACTGAGAAAGTCCGCCTTGACATTCATGACTCCGGCAATGTGGGCCGCTGACAGCTGTTCCAGGTTCGCTTCCGCCCACTGGCATAGATTCATGGCCTCCTTGGCTAGAGGGGCGCTCTTGGTACCTCCCTGGCGGTTGACATAGGCCACAGCCGTGGCATTGTCCGACAGGACCCGTACTGGCTTCAACGCCAGTACCGGGATGAACTCCAAAAGCGCCAACCGAATGGCTCTGAGTTCCAGGAGGTTGATAGACCACTTTGCCTCTGCAGGAGACCAGAGCCCCTGCGCTGTCCTTCCCAAGCAGTGGGCTCCCCAGCCCGACAAAGAGGCGTCCGTCGTGACGACAATCCACTCCGGGGTCACCAGAGGCATTCCCGCAGACAACTTGACTGTCTGCATCCACCAGCTCAGCGCCTTGCGCACTGCTGGGTCCAAGGGAAGGCGCACAGCATAATCCTCCGACATCGGAGTCCAGCGCTGCAGCAGAGAGTGTTGTAGTGGTCTCATATGAGCCCTGGCCCAGGGCACTACTTCCATCGTGGCCGTCATAGAGCCCAACAGCTGCACATAGTCCCAAGCCCGAAGAGGAGAGGCTACTCGGAACTGGTCCACCTGAGCCTGAAGTTTGACAATCCGATTGTCTGGCAGGAACACTCTGCCCACTTGGGTGTCGAATCGAACTCCCAGATACTCCAGGGACTGAGTCGGGCGCAGCTGGCTCTTCTCCCAGTTGATGATCCATCCCAGGGAGCTCAAAAGAGCAACTACCCGGTCCACAGCTTTGCCGCACTCTGCATAAGAGGGGGCTCGGATCAACCAGTCGTCCAGATAAGGATGGACTTGTACTCCTTCCTTTCGCAGGAAGGCCGCTATGACCACCATTACTTTGGAAAAGGTCCGCGGAGCAGTAGCCAACCCGAAAGGGAGGGCTCTGAACTGGAAGTGTCATCCCAGGACTGCAAAACGCAGAAAGCGTTGATGAGGAGGCCAGATGGGAATATGCAGGTACGCTTCCTTGATGTCCAAGGAAGCCAAGAACTCTCCTGCCTTCACTGCCGCTATAACAGAGCGGAGAGTCTCCATGCGAAAGTGCCGCACTTTCAAGGCCCGATTGACCCCTTTGAGGTCGAGGATAGGCCGGACAGAACCTCCTTTCTTTGGTACCACAAAGTAAATGGAGTAACGTCCCTTGCCAATCTGATTTTCTGGCACCGGAACGACCGCACCCAGGCGGATCAGGTTGTCCAAGGTCTGCTGCACTGCCACAGCTTTGACCGGAGACTTGCAGGGAGAGAGTACAAACCCGTCTCTTAAGGGTCGGCAGAACCCTAGCTTGTAGCCGTCTCTGATGACTTCCAGCACCCAAGCGTCTGAAGTTATTGTGGTCCACTCGCCCAGAAACGAGGACAGCCGTCCTCCAATCTGCACTGGGGCGTGGACCAAGGCCCCGTCATTGGGTAGGAGACCCTGGGGGAGGACCGGAGGGAGCACCTCCGGGACGGCGGTCTCTGCGAAAGGAATGCTGCTTGGGGGAGAAATTCCTCTTGAAGGAAGAGGGGGCAGAGGAGCCCGACCTGCCCGGGCGGTACCGACGGGCTTCCTGAAACCGTCCTCTGGAGGTGCCGGGGCGAGTACTAGCCCGAGCCCTGACCTCTGGTAACTTCTTGCCCTTAGACGTGCCGAGATCGGTCACGATTTTGTCCAGCTCGACCCCAAAGAGCAGCTTGCCTTTAAAAGGCAATCTAGCCAGGTGGGATTTAGAGGCGTGGTCAGCAGACCAATGCTTCAACCAAAGCCACCGCCGCGCAGAGATTGTCTGAGCCATGCCTTTAGCTGAGGCCCTCAAGACATCATACAGCAAGTCTGCCAAATAGGCTAAGCCCGATTCCAGGGCCGGCCAATCAGCCCTCAAGGAATGATCCGAGGGGGAAGCCCGCTGCACCATAGTCAGGCACGCCCTGACCACATAGGAGCCGCAAACTGAGGCCTGCAAACTTAAAGCAGCCGCCTCAAAGGATGACCTTAAGGCCGCCTCCAATCTTCTGTCTTGGGCGTCCTTTAGGGCCGTGCCACCTTCCACTGGCAACGCCGTTTTCTTAGTCACCGCAGTGATTAAAGAATCCACGGTAGGCCACAGATAGGCCTCACGTTCACTTTCAGGCAAAGGATAGAGGCGGGACATAGCCCTAGCCACTTTAAGGCTCGCTTCCGGGACATCCCATTGAGCCGAAATTAAGGTGTGCATGGCATCATGCACGTGGAAGGTTCTAGGCGGGCGCTTCGTCCCCAGCATAATGGCAGAGCCAATAGGGGCTGAGGGAGAGACGTCCTCCAGAGAGGAAATCTTCAAAATGCCCATGGCCTGCACTAACAGGTTGGGCAAATCCTCTGAGCTAAAAAGCCGCGCTGCAGAGGGGTCATCCGCTCCAACCGAGCGGGGATCCGTCTCCTCCAAGGAATCCGCAAAGGACCGTTGGGAGAACTCAGATACGCTGCCCTCATCTACATCGGAGGAGACAAAGTCCTCCAAGGCCTGGGAATCAACCCGAGGGCGTTTACCTCCGGGGACCTCAACCTCTTTACCAAACGAGGGAGCAGGGGCAGCGTTTTGCATAAGGAAGGCCTGATGCAGCAGCAAAACAAACTCGGGGGAGAAACCCCCCCAGACTGTGCACTTCCGCAGCCTGGGCTACAGCCCTAGACGCACCCTCAACCGGCGCTCGCAAGAGCGGGGGAGAGACATGCTGCGCATCAAAGATGGCGTCCGGCGCGACACTCCGCGAAGGAGCCGCGCGGGAAGAACGGCGCTTAACTTTAGCCGCTTTTGTGCCATCGCCCAAATTAAGGGCGTTCATGGCATTAATGTCTCCTACCTCAAGGGTGGCCCAAGAAGAAGCCGTCCGAGCAGAGTGGCCGGCCAAGATGGCGGAGGCGAGCAGCGGGGGATGGGTGTTTATGGCGGGAAAAACCGCCACGCCGGAGGAAGGACCGGGACACTCATCGGTCACGAAACTGTCACCCAACAAGGGCGAATCAGGCTTTAAGCCCCCCGCATTCCCTCTAGAAGCGCCCAAGCGATCCGGGGAGCGACTCTTTGCGCCCTCGCCCTCCAATGCCATATGCCACGTGGAGATCAATCGGGGAACCCCCTGCCCGCTATAAAAAGGTAAAAATTACCTGCTTTCCGCTCCGAGCTGTAACGACCTGGTGTCCCAGTGAGTAGCTGCAATAAACGTTTAAATAAACGTCGAAATAAACGCCTTTAAGGACGTTCAAAATTTTTTTTTTTTTTTTTTTTTTTTAACGGAGCCAGCGGGAGGGGGGAGAAAAGGAGGGACCTGGCGCCACCAGGTTTGCACTTGCTCAAGAAGAGCCCTCAACCCCAGGCACTCAACAAAACCTAAAAATTAGGCTTGGAGGCCTAGCCAGAGCTGCTGCTGTGTGTGACCACCACCTGCTGAGATAGAGAACATACTGAGGAGTTTCCGGCAGCACATGACCACATATAGGGAGGCAAAAGTTTGCTCTCTATCTCCAC
Source organism: Microcaecilia unicolor (assembly GCF_901765095.1). Lineage (NCBI taxonomy): Eukaryota > Metazoa > Chordata > Amphibia > Gymnophiona > Siphonopidae > Microcaecilia > Microcaecilia unicolor. The sequence continues at coordinate 534,262,233 of NC_044033.1, read as the reverse complement.
CTGCTGGTAGATGGACACAACCCACCAGTCTATGGATTGATCAGCATGATGATATGGAAATATTATATACAGGTACTTCTCACAATCTAAGTTTTTGCACCTGGGGCAATGGGGGGGTTAAGTTTATTTATTTATTTATTTATTTGTTGCATTTGTACCCCACATTTTCCCACCTATTTGCAGGCTCAATGTGGATTACATAGTACCATGAGGTGTTAGCCACCTCTGGTGATGAAACAAATACAGAGTGGTGTTGTTACAAAACATTAGAGAATCAAGAGAAGAAGAGTGATATCTTGTTCATTGCAGGTTATGGCTTCGTTGTGTTGCTGAGTTCAGTTACTTAAGTTGGATCAGTAGTGTATGCCTTTTCGAACTGATCGGTCTTTAGTGATTTCCAGAAATTGAGGTGATCCTGCGTTGTCTTTATGGCTTTCGGTAATGCGTTCCATAGTTGCGTGCTTATATAGGAGAAGCTGGATCCGTAAATTGATTTGTACTTGAGTCTCTAGCAGCTGGGGTGGTGAAGATTTAGGTATGTTTGTGATGTTCTAATTGTGTTTCTGGTTGGTAGGTCTATGAGATCAGCCATATAACTCGGGGCATCACCATAGATAATCTTGTGGACCAGGGTGCAGATTTTGAAAGTAATACGTTCTTTGATTGGGAGCCAGTGCAGATTTTCTCGTAGGGGTTTGGCGCTGTCGAATCGGGATTTGCCAAATATAAGCCTGGCTGCTGTGTTTTGAGCAGTCTGTAGTTTCTTTATGAGTAGTTCTTTACATCCCGCATACAGTCCATTGCAGTAGACAGCATGGCTTAATACTATTGATTGTATCAGGTTGCGGATAGTTACCCTCGGGAAGAATGGTTTCACGCGTTTAAGTTTCCACATTGAGTAGAACATTTTCTTGATTGTAGAGTTTACTTGGGTCTCGAGTGTGAGGTTACGGATGATTGTGACACCAAGGATTTTCAGACTATCTGAAATGGGAAGGGCATAGTCCTGGGTGACTAACCTGCTTATTTTCGAAAGGAGAAAAACGCCCATGTTCGGGAGATAGGCGTCCGTTTCCCGTGGGCGGCCAAATCGGTATAATCGAAAGCCGATTTTGGTCGTCTTCAACTGCACTCCATCGCGGGAACGAATAAAGTTGACGGGGGCATGTCAGAGACATGGTGAAGGCGGGACTGGGGCGTGGTTATCGGCCGAGCAGAGATGGGCGCGCTCGGCCGATAATGGAAAAAAGAAAGGCGTTGTTAGCGAGAATTTAAGACACTTTTTTTGGACCCTTTTTTCTCACGAACAGGTCCCAAAAAAGTGCCCTAAATGGCCAGATGACCACCGGAGGGAATCGGGAATCACCTCCCCTGACTCTCCCAGTGGTCACTAACCCCCTCCCACCAAAAAAAACCCACTTGCAAAAACCTTATTTCCCAGCCTCTATGCCACCCTCAAATTCCGTACCCACCTCCATGACAGCAGAATGTGTTCGATCCTCTCACAGCCTTTCCCTGGGTCAGATGTGGCTCTTGGGTGCACTGCAGGGTCACATCAGCATTGCATTGTGGTGGGTGTAGGGTATTGGGCTCTGTGATTTCACTAACTTGTGTTACAGTCTCACAATGTTGGTAGTTGGTAGGCTCTTCTCCCATGGTGCTTTTCCCTCTGCTTACTGGGTCAGAGTGTGCCCTGTTTTGTTTCCGGTAGTCCACAAGGTAGTTGTCATTTTTGTAAGTCCGTTTTAGATCCCTTTCGTGCAGGGCCGGTCTTAGCAAGTGCGGGGCCCTGTGCAGACCAATTTGGTGGGGCCCCATCCTAGCCCTGCCCACCTAGCTCTACCCACCCTAGCTCCACCCCATTGACAATTAATACATTTAATTAAATTTAGATATTAGATATTGTAAAAAGGACACACAGGAGACCTCGTAGCACTCTGCTGACTTGCCTCTGGAACTTGAGCGCTCCCACTATCCCCCACACAGGAGACCTCCTCTGGAGACTGATGCCTTTTCCACTCGGCTTCACTTTGAGTTCTCTAGTCCCCCAGAACCCGCTTGTAGTCAGCAGGCCTTTCTGCACACTTCCCTGGGGATAAAATTATTGCCTGGGTCCCACCAACCCTCTGCTCTTCCCTTGGTTTCAACTTCCAGCCACTGTTATTCAACGGTCAAGGGTAGCAGGGATTCTCTGATGGCCTTGTCTTCAGGGGGTTATTCAACCACAAGGTTCCATCTGGGATAGTGCCCTTTGTAACTCCCACAGGGGTGCTCTGTTGTGCAGTGGCCCTCTAGTGGCTCCGGCCCGGCCCGGCCCGGCCTCACCAGCCTTTTGCCTCAGGGAACCACCTTGAAACCAGACTTCTCTGTGAATGCATTGACTCAGGCCTCTAGGTTTGGTCCTCCCCTTTCCCTCAGGGTGACCTCTTCCTTAACCTGCAGTCCTGGCCCGGCCTCCCCGCTGTATCACCTGGTAACCGACCCACCTTACCAGTTCTTCTGGTGGGGCCTCCAGGTCACCCTTCTCTGGAAGATAGCCCAGCTTCCTCTGCTTCCAAAAATATGCAAATTAGCTGGTTGCATGTAAATTCAGTTTATTAGCTAGGTTACAGTCTTGTGGGCCTGGCTTGCCCACTATTAATCTGTTACTGCGATTCACCCCCCCTGAGACCATTTACTGGGGACATCTGGGTCTCAGGGTATAACAGCCTCCTCCCCTGGATAGGACCTTCTTTATTCACATTAACCTTACGGTCCTATCCTCCACCCCACGGCTGTTTGTTCTTTTTAAACCCCTCACAGTTCCAATATCAGTAGCAATTGTTCATAATACTAGCACCCAGTGCCTGGCCCCCACCAGGTAAGTACCTCTCTGGGTTTGGAGGAAACCTTCTCCCGACCTCTCTCTTGAGCTCCACTTCAGCAAGCCTCTTTCCTCGGTTCCCGGCTTGTAATTCTCAAGCTCTGGGCGTTGCAGGTCCCCCCCCCCCCCCCATCTTCTCCTTCTCCCTTGGCTAGAGGATGCTTTTTATAGGGTGCCCAATAATCCACTCCACCTTTCTTTAGGCCTCTTCCCCTGCTTCCAGAAAGGTCCGCACCCAGAACTTTCTCCACCTATCCAGCTTCCACTCAGAGAGAGTCCCCCTGGTGGCCTCCCCGGGAAGTACAAGTCCTATGCCAGGAGCACCCCCTAGCTGTTCCTTCTGGTCACTACCATGGACTATACTCTTTGGCTCCCTCTAGTGGCCAGATCAGGACATTTTAGGTTTTCAATGGGAGAGCGCCCTCTGGCGGCCTCCTCATGTAAGGGCAGACACTGTGGTTATCACAATATGTATCATATGTCAAAGAATAAAGTGGTTGCTCAAAGCATAAACTAACCACAATCGCTCAACTGCAAAACACTATGCACAAATTTGTGCAAAAACACACGCAGAACCTTACTGTACCATAAATATTACACTGGGCAGACCCTAATATACAATATACCGGCCATACGGAAAATGCAGACCATCAACAATATGAAACAAGGGATCATGTCAAAATTCTCATGTAGAGCCACAAAACACCTTTTTAGGGTGGATAGTGTTCACAATGAGCTCCTTTTATTAACGACCATATATAGATCCTTCAAGAGGTAGTGTGTCATGATTTAGGCTCTACACCCTTTCTGATGTTTTGGTGCCACCTCAGTAAGGCCAACACACAATCTCTCCACTGCAAAACACTATACACAAACTTGTGCAAAAACACACTCATAACCTTACCAAACCATAACAGCACTAATTCTAAGGGCAGGACAAGCTACAACCTTATGCGTGGAAAGGCAGCACTATAATTATACCGGGCTCTAAAACACCAGTACACAACCTAGTGAAACAAAAAAAAACAAAACAAAAAAGGCTGCAAATACTACACACTAGCAGAATACTGCACCTTGATCACACATGAAAACACATGACACAACAGATATGAATGCAAATTTCTGAACATAGTAACATAGTAGATGACAGCAGAATAAGACCTGCACGGTCCATCCAGTCTGCCCAACAAGACAACTCATGTGTGCTACTTTTTGTGTATACCCTACTTTGATTTGTACGTATGCTCTTCAGGGCACAGACCGTATAAGTTTGCCCAGCACTATCCCCGCCTCCTAACCACCAGCCCCGCCTCCCACCCACCGGCTCTGGCACAGACCGGATCAGTCTGCCCAGCACTATCCCCGCCTCCCACCACCGGTCAAGAAGTCAGACTCAGCATGCAGCAATACCCCACATGCACTCCATTCACACAAGTCCTCTGCATGCACTCTACTCCCCACCCTCCAATGTACCCTTCTGACGTCAGTCCTCTGTATGCACCCCATTTCCACCCTCATGCACCCCACTGACATCAATCCTCTGCATGCACCCTCCATGCACCTCATTCATTCACTGATGTGAGTGGGGTGCAAGCAGATGACTGATATTAATGAATCGGTCATCTGCTTGCACCCCACTCACATCAGTCCTCTGCGTGAACCCCACTTCCAACCCCTGTGCACCCCACTTCCCATCAGTCCTCTGCGTGCACCCAACTCCCATCCGTCCTCTAGGAGATGAATCGCACTCCTCATCTCCACTCGCATCGCTTCTTCATGTGCATCTCTCCCCCTGCAGCCCCCTCCCCATGTATCAGGCCAGATCTGCCCAGAACACCTGCGATGCGCCTGGCGGAAACTCACGCAATCCTGAAGAAGGGTCTCTCTGTCCTCGCCATAAATCTCGGGATCCAGCGGGGTCTCCCCGCAAACCTGTGGCACGGCAGGAGCAGGAGCCCGCAACACAGGCAACAGCAGCAGCAGGCAGCCACCAAGAACACAACAAACGGCATGGGAGTTCCGGCCGCGCAGTGCCCTGCCCTCTCATTCCGCAGCCGGAACCAGGATCGCACGCTCATTCTGTATGTAGAGCGGGCCCGCCCCCTGCTAACCTGATCGAGGGAGCTGCGCCACCAAGCTCGCCAGCTTCAAGTTCTCCCTTTCCTGTCTTCACACAGTGTCCGTCCCGCCTTCGCGGAAACAGGAAATACGTCATCGTAAAGGCGGGACGGACACTGTGCGAAGACAGGAAAGGGAGAACTTGAAGCAGTGTCTTCATGTCGCTCGCTGCTACTGAAAGAAAAAGGGTTCAGCACTCTTGGGGGGGGGACGGAACGGAGGAGGAGGAGGGAGGAACGAAACGGAGGAGGGCTGCCGGTCGGGCCGAGGGCGAGAAAGAGGCGTGCCACGCGGGGCCCCCTTGACCGCGGGGCCCTATGTGGTTGCCTCGGTCGCCTCGCCTTAAGACCAGCCCTGCTTTCGTGTGTTAGCCACGTTACAGAACTTAGTTCTTACCTTGAATGTTGCTGAAAGAGAGCATTCTGCCAGCTCTGAGCTACTGCTAATCTTAGTACCAGGGAGACTCGTTGCCAGTGGGGCACAACCTCTGATCTGCAGTTAACTGTGAGTAAATGCGGTTATTGAAATAAAGGACGTTTTCAGCGAGATTAGTCTTACGGTGTGAACTGCTGTGCCAAGGTTATACAGCAGCAACAAGTCCTGTCCCTGGAGCACTTTTAGTGGGTAATGCAGTGCACTTCAGGCAGGCGGACCCAGGCCCATCCCCCCCTACCTGTACCACTTGTGGTGGTAAATGGGAGCCCTCTAACCCCCCCCCCCAAAAAAAAACCCACTGTACCCACATGTAGGTGCCCCCCTTCACCATTAAGTGCTATGGTAATGGTGTAGAGTTGTGGGGAGTGGGTTTTGGGGGGATTTGGGGGTCTCAGCACCCAAGGTAAAGGAGCTATGCACCTGGGAGGTAATTTAATGTTTTTTCCTATTTTTTAAAAGTGCCCCCTAGGGTGCCCAGTTGGTGTCCTGGCATGTGAGGGGGACCAGTGCACTACGAATCCTGGCCCCTCCCACGACCCAAAGCCTTGGATTTGGGCGTTTTTGAGCTGGGACGCTTCGGTTTCGATTATCGCTGAAAAACGAAAACGCCCAGCTCAAACAAACGCCCACATCTCAAAAACGCCCACATCCAATGCATTTGCCTGGCACAAACCGTATTTGCGAAACTAAAGATAAACGTCCACCTTTTTCGAAAATACGATTCGGCCCACCCCTTCATGGACCCGTTCTCGGAGATGGACGTTCTTACACATGGGCATTTGCGTTCGATTATGCCCCTCTAAGTTTGTATTGGGATGAGAGGATGAGGCAGTGTGTTTTTTCTGTATTGAGTTTTAGTTGGAATGCGTTTGCCCATGAGTTCATGATGTGGAAGCCGAGGTTAATTTGATTGGTGATTTTTGTCAGATCATGTTTGAAAGGGATGTATATTGTGACGTCGTCTGCATAGATGAATGGGTTAAGGCCCTGAGTGGATAAGGACTTGGCTAATGGGGTCATCATTAGGTTGAAAAGGATCGGTGATAGTGTGATCCTTGAGGTACTCCGCAATCTGCCTTCCAGGGTGATGATATGGTAGAGTTCACTTTCACTTGGTAGGTTCTGGTGGTTAGGAAACCCTTAATCCAGCTAAGTATGGTTCCTCTGATCCTGAAGTAGTCTAGGAGTCTGAGCAGTATACTATGGTTCACCATGTCGAATGCACTGGACATGTTGAATTGGAGGAGAAGTATACTTTTGCCTGTTGCGATTTCCTGTTTGAATTTGGCCAGGAGGGTGGTTAGCACTGTTTCGGTGCTGTGGCGGGGTCGGAATCCTGATTGTAATTCATGTAGTATTGAGAATTTGTGTATGTAGTCGGTCAGTTGCCCAGGGTCAAAAGGAGCCTCAGAGGCAACTGAACTCCTCAGTTCTCATGGTCCTCAGGCCACTGCACTAACTACTCCTCCACTCTGGGGAGTGGGGGAGGGTAGGGTTCTGGAGGTGTGAGGTTTATCTAATGGGAGGCATGGAGGGGTATAATCGAACGCGAACGCACATCTCCATGGGCGTCTATGTCCGAAAATGGGTACGTGAAGAAGCGGGACAGACCGTATTTTCGAAAAAAATGGGCGTCCATCTTTTGTTTTGAAAATACGGTTTGGATGGACCAAATTCCATGGATTTGGTCCTTTCTGAGCTGGGCGGTTTTTTTGTTTTTTTTTGCGATAATGGAAAATAAAAACGTCCAGCTCAGAAACGTCCTAATCCAAGCCATTTGATCATCGGAGGGACAAATGTACAACACTGCCATAGCTCTTAGAGGTGAAGGGGGCAACTACATGTGGGTACAGTGGGTTTCAGAGGCCTCCCATTTACCACCGCAAGTGTTACAGGTAGGGAGGGATGGGCCTGGTTCTGCCTGCCTGAAGTGCACTGCAGTACCCACTAAAAGTGCTCCAGGGACAGGACTTGTTGCTGCTGTATAACCTTGGCACACCAGTTGACACCTGAAGACTAATCTCGCTGAAAACGTCCTTTATTTGAATAAGCACGTTTACTCACAGTTAACTGCAGATCAGAAGTTGTGCCCCACTGGCAATGAGTCTCGCTGGTACTGAGATTAGCAGTAGGTCCGAGCTGGCAGAATAGTGTACAATGCCCTCTGTCAGCAACATTCAAGGTAAGAACTAAGTGCTATGACGTGGCTAATACATGAACAGGATCTTAAACTGGCTTACAAAAATAGCCACTACCTCATGGACTACCGGAAACAAAACAGGGCACACTCTGACCCAGTAAGCAGAGGGAAAAGCACCATGGGAGTAGAGCCTACCAACTACCAACATCGTGAGCATTTAACACAAGCTAGTGGAATCACGGAGCCCAATACCCTACACCCACCACAATGCATTGCTGATGTGACTCTGCAGTGCCCTTAACAGAAAAGGTGGCACACTCACCTGAGACCCACATCAGAACCAGGGAAAGCCTGTAAGAGGATAGAACACATTCTGCTGTCAAGGAGGTGGGTACGGAATTTGAGGCTGGCATACAGGCTGAGGAAAAAAGTTTGTAAAGTGTTTTTTTTTTGGTGGGAGGGGGTTAGTGACCACTGGGGGAGTCAAGGCAGGTGATCCCCGATTCCCTCCAGTGGTCATCTGGTCAGTTGGGGCACTTCTTTGGGACTTGTTCGTGAAAAAAAAGGGTCAAAAAATGTGACCCAAAATCGCGGTAAAAACGCCTTTTTTTTCGATTATCAGCTAAAGACGCCCATCTCTCCTCGGCCGATAACCACGCCCCAGTCCCACCTTTGCCACGCCTCCGACACGCCCCCATCAACTTTATTCGTTCCTGCGACAGAGTGCAGTTAAAGACGCCCAAAATCGGCTTTCGATTATACCGATTTGGGCGCCCGCGAGAGAAAGACGTCCATCTCCCGATTTAGGTTGGAATATGGGTGTTTTTCTCTTTCGATTATAAGGTGGATGGTATACCAGACAGAGGTGAGGTTGATGTGTTGGGAACAGAGTTGGAGGGAGGAGGGAATTTGAAGTTGTGTTGGGGGTTGAGAGATGTCATAGGATTGTGTTGGGGGGTGTGGAGTTAGTATCAGGGTGTACAGGAGTGTGACTAGTGGAATCACTGCTACTACTTATTTCTATAGCACTACCAGACTTACGCAGCGCTGTACACTTGAACATGAAGAGACAGTCCCTGCTCAGTCCTTCAATGGGGGGGGGGATTCAGAAGGCCTCTAGATATGTGTCAGGGGATCATATGGGGGGTGGGGGGTGTATCAGGAAGGACAATCAGGTGCATTGCAGGGGAACACTGCCACATCTCCAGTGACAATATGCTGTGCTACCACACTTCCGGTAGCATAGCTGTACTTTACCATAAGAGCCAATTCTGGATGCTGTGTGAGCCCCCCCCCCCCCCCCCCCAATATTGAACAAACTCCATGATTGTGTCAGAGAGAGGCAATTTCCATTGGGCTTAGCACCCACAATAATTTTGAATAGTTGGCAGTAAGTGGCAGTTATGACAGCTCGCATGCAGTACCAAATCATGCGCTGTCACAGCTGACCACACCTCTGTCTGCCCAGCCTCTCCTGCCTTAGTGTGCACTACTGTTTTTAACGCGGTGGTTAGTGACATGGGCCCACGCTATCTACCACACAATAAAAGCCGCATTACCTGTTTAACACAGTGAAACACCCCCTTTCTGGCGCTTCCTCAGGTCCAGGGTCCAAACGGGCGGGGAGCCCCTTCGATGGGCAGACTCCTTCAGACCCTTCCATTTCACAGTTGACATACGGTGCCTCCACCTGGGAAAAAGAAGTGGTTAGTGGGTTCGGAGACTCTTCTCCTCCCAGGAACTCAGTCTCTGCTCCAAATCTCCTGTGGCATGCAAGCTGGCACTTAGAATGACCCGAAGGGTCATTGACTCCCGAGACATTTTCCAAGACTAAATCACTCCACAGTCCAGTGGTTTATATGAAAATCAACTGGAACTTTTATTAACCTCTGCAACCAGCAGTTCAGTTTATTCGAACCAAAGAAATAGTTAATAGTCCAATATAAATTTGACTTGATTTTAGCAGAATATTTACAGGAATGCAGATTTAAAATATGTACACTTTATACAACTCCTCTCCTTGTCCATCTCTTCCCATTGACAATCCACCCCACATGGGCTGTGTGACTCCTGAGTATGGGTTCTGGACTTCCACATAGGCGCCCCGTATAAGAGGCTTGGGGAGGCTAAGCCTCCCCAGCCCAACCCTGACCATCTTGTGTTTCTTCTGCTGCCCGCCGTCTCCATCGTCATTTTTACTGCACCAAAGAGTTCTGCCTCGGCACCGGCAATTCAGAGTCAGCCTTCTGCCAGCATCGGGGCTTTCTCTTCAGGCATGTCTCACTCCCTCCCAGCTCTGCAGAAAAGAGGAAGTTACGTTAGAGTCCTGGACGCCCCTGAGGAGAAGCCCCGACGCTGGCAGAAGGCTGACTCTGAGTCTCTGAATTGCCGGTGCCGAGGCAGAACTCTTCAGTGCAGTAAAAATGACGACCGGGGAGACAGCAGGCAGCAGAAGAAACAGGGAGAAAGATGCAAGACTCCCAAAACGAGTGGAAGTGAGCCTTTGTAGCCCAAACAAAACAAACAAACTTTTGAGCTGCTGCATCCAGGTTGTTCTTGATTGTTGATCGTAACAAGGCTAAAGCTGGGGCACATGGAATCACATTTTAATGTCATCTCATTTGTAGGAATTAGCATTTTAGATACACAACTGGATTATTCTGTTTTTAGGCATGTTTCAGGGACAAGTGGTTTTATAGGTCAAAATAAAAATAAATATTTTTTTAATGCAGATCTCTTTTGCAGATCTCTTTTGTTTAAACATAACTAAATGGGCTATAAGCCCCTAATGGTGTATTAGGATCTGCCCAGTGTAATATTTTTGGTACAGTAAAGTTCTGAGTGTGTTTTTCCACAAAGATGTGCATAGTGTTTTGCAGTTGAGCGATTATGGTTAGTATATGCTTTGAGCAATCACTTTATTCTTTGACATATGATACATATTTAATATCTAAATTTAATAGAAGTATTGTGACTTTTATTTTTATTTATTTTTTTTCTGTGTGTTATCAGACAATTATGGATTTAAGCTCCACCCCTGGCCCCATCCCTAACTCCACCCCCTTTAGCCTCCCCAAAAAGTTGGGCCACCGACCGCCTATGGTGTTCCAGCTCCCCTATGAGATGGAACTCTCCCCAGTTCCTATCCCCAGCTCCTGGACGACTCCCTTGACCCACGCTTCAGAGCTCCTGAAAGTCTCTGTCTGTCTGGACTATGACTTGTCTCCTTCTTAATCAGGGACTCCCCTTTCTCTGTCCCCTGATCTAATGGCAGGGGAAGCTTGGACCACCAAAAAGACCATGTGCAAGAAGATGGTAATACTTTTATCACCTCCTAGCTCCTCCCAACATGTCACTCATCCTCTTTCTGCACCATCTTGCTGCATTTTATTTCCTAATCCACCCCCTCAAGCTGGGCTTTCTTCCCACCCAGGGACCTCTAGGTTACTCCCCCAGTGACCTTCTAACAGGGTTCTATCCTCTCAGTAACCTCATACAACTGGGGGGGGGGGGGTTACAACAGCTTAATAAAAGGGTCCCATAGTATATGATTATCTTTATTTGCCCCAATCTATGAACCTCTCCTGCTTTAATTCCCTGTCCACTACTCCTTGTGTAACATTGAACAAGTTGCTGATCTTCCATCCTTTCAAATTTCAATCAAATTTTAATAAAAAAAAAAATAATAAAGTGCTGCATTTCAATTCATCACACAAGTAAATGCATTTTATTTATTTCCCACTGCAGCTCCTTGTGACTGTGGTCAAGTCACTTAACCCTCCATTGCCTCAGGTACAGAATAAGTACCTATATATAATATGTAAACTACTTTGATTGTAGCCACAGAAAGGCAGTATATCAAGTCCTATCCCTTTTCCCTTCCTTAAAAGACTGATATACCTTCCTCCCACCCCCCTCCAGATCTAGGGTTACCATATGTCCGGATTTACCCGGACATGTCCTCTTTTTGAGGACATGTCCAGGCAACCGGGCAGGTTTTGCCAATCTGCCTGTTTATCCGGATTTCTGGACAAACAGGCAGGCTGGTGGGCGGACAAATGGGCAGAATGCTAGCCTTCCCTCCCCTTACTTACTACTGCCCTGGTGGTCTAGTGACCTCTTCCGCCTTCGGGGCAGGAAAGAGCCCCCTCTTTCCTGCCCGGAGTGCTGCCCTTTATGCATCCTTCCTGTTGCTGATCTTGGCGCCGATTCAAAATGACCGCCAAGAGTTGAGGTGACCTTGCGAGACTTCAACTCTCAGCGGCCATTTTGAATCGGCACCAAGATCAGCAACAGGAAGGATGCATGCAAGGCAGCGCTCCGGGCAGGAAAGAGGGGGCTCTTTCCTGCCCCAAAGAGGTCACTAGACCACCAGGGCAGTAGTAAGGTGACGGGGAGGGGGAGTGATGGGGTGTGTGACAGGTGGGAGGGGAAAATGTGACAGGGCGGGGCGAGGGCGTGAAAGGGGCGGGTGGGGTATGAAAGGGGCGGGGAAGATGTGTGGTGAGGCGGGGCATGTGCCCTCCTTTTTGGGGGACAAAATAGGGTAACCCTATCCAGATCCAACTTCTCTCCCTTTCTCCTCCTTCCCTCCCTCTCCTCTTCCCCATATCCATTATCTCTCTTTCTTTCCTAGGGTCCATTATTTCTCCCTCCTTTCCATTGTGCAGCACTTCACCCTTCCTCCCCTTTACCCCCAGTGACACAAACTTGATGGTGAGCACCACCAAATTCTTCCCATAGCTGCTGGAGCTCACTGCCTTGATTATAACTTCCTCCAGTTCTGCTCACAGGTCTGCCGTTCACTCCGCTCCCCCCACCCAGGGTTTGGCATTTGCCCCCTCTCAATTCCCCACCCCAATGGTTTTCTGTTGGTTCCCAAGCAGTGACAATGTTGCATATACATTGCCTGTGGCCTCCTCCAAAGCTTTCCCTCTGGCCCGTCCTGCCTCCTCTGACATCACTTCCTGTTTCTGCATGGGCAGGATGGGTCAGAAGGAAAGCTTTGGACCAGGTTGCATGCAGTGTATGTGAAATGCTGTTGCAGCTGGGGACTAACAGAAGACCACCTTTAACGCAGACCAGTATGGAGGTGAGGGGGTGGGTGTGATATTGAATTACAAGTGGCGGGAAAGATGGTGGATTGTGCTGAGGACAGGGGCTCGAAGTGGAAGAGAACAGAAGAGATATTTGAAGAAGACAGGAAATGCTGCAACGTAATTAATTTTTTAAAATCATGATTCATTTTTTAAATCACTATTAATAATTAATGTATTAATCGTAGAGTTAACGGCATACTCTTATGCAGAGCTATGTACAAATGCTGTTGTATAAATATTATTGCCCAAATATATTATCCATTTAATTTTTCTTGTTGATTTTCAGGAGCTGCATTCCAAGATAACTTTGAATGATGAAGATTTTGATTTGTTATTTGAAAACACCAGTTACTATGAGTACCCTAATGAAACCAACGGTTGCTGCTCTCTTCCTCCCTGCACAGTGTACAAAATACAAGCTTTTGATAAAATTTTCCTTCCTGTATTTTATACCTTGGTTTTCTTGCTGGGGTTATTTGGGAACCTTGTCGTGATGGCTGTAATGCTAAGGTACAAGCACACTCTGACCAGTACTGAGACTTTCATTCTGCACCTTGCTATTGCAGACATCCTCCTGGTTCTGACACTTCCCTTCTGGGCAGTCCAAGCTGTTTTAGGCTGGATTTTTGGGGATGTGTTTTGCAAAATCATTGGTTCTGTCTTCAAGATCAACTTCTATTCCAGTATATTCCTGCTTGTCTGCATCAGCTTTGATCGCTATCTTTCCATTGTCCATGCTGTAAAAATGTACAAGAAACACAAGACCCTATTGGTGCATATGAGTTGCCTAGCTGTTTGGGGCTTCTGCTGCCTACTGACTATCCCAGACTTGATGTTTCTTCAGTCGGTGAATGAAATCCGTTTCAATACCATTGAATGTCTTCATAACTTCAGTTCCAACACCGCTCGTTACTGGAGGGCCACCATTCGCTTCCTATTCCACGTGGTGGGCTTTTTCCTACCCTTATGTGTTATGGTCTACTGCTGTTCTAGGATCATTCTGACCTTGCTGGGTTCTCAAGGCTTCCAGAAGCACAAAGATATGAGAATTATCATTGCCGTGGTTCTAACTTTTATCTTGTGTTGGGCTCCCTATAATGTGGTCATTCTGACAGACACTCTGGTAAGTTTCAATGTACTCAACCAAAACTGTGATCTGGATACTCAGATTGATATTGGGAAATCTATCACCTCCAGCCTCGGTTATTTCTACTGCTGTCTGAAACCCTTCCTATATGTCTTCATTGGAATCAAATTCAGGGACAACTTGTTGATGCTACTCAATCAGATTGGCTGTATTGGCAATAAGTTTATGAAGAAATATTTGACACCTGAGCAGAGAAATTCCACATGGTCTGAGTCTGGGGAAAGAACCTCTTCTGCTTTATAAGTTGGATGTAAAACTGCCAGAAAATCTTAGCTATCTGAAGGAGACACAGCTCTGAAAGCAGGCTCCTTATTGCATGTTCAGACTGAAGTACTTATGACCAACTGGCCTTTAATGTCTTCTAAATGCATTCAGGACACAGCACATCATTTAACTATAAATCTGACCTATGTATTAGCCTATCTGGCTTACAGCTTCTGCAAAGGGTGTTTTTGCCAGAAATATCCTGAAACTGGTGCCATTTTGAATATTTGCCATACAACATAATGGCTCCATTGCACTGTATCAAAAAATATGGTTTTTGATTCACGTCATGTTTTGTTTGACAACTGAATGAATAAGTGAATCTGATCTTTGAATTTACATCCATTGCACTGTATGCCACACATTCAAAATACACCATCCTTGGATATACAAGTACTACTGTGAGAAACAGCAGGAATGGAGCAGCAGCAACTATGGATGGCTCCTACCTCTTGAAGACCTGGCAGATGAGATAAGAAGCAGGGTTGAGGTTCTGGGAGGTTTGCAAAAGCCAGGGGTTGTTCTCTTTATTCACAGGAATCATTTTTTCAGCAGGGACCCAAGGCCCTGTACTGGCTTTTGTCCATTTTGTTTTCTAAGCACAACGAAAAACAAAATGTCCTATTTCATTTCAAATGAATTCAAATCCCTCCTGAATACATTCTCGCAGACATAAACTGGAAATCCACCTTCATTCAGTTCATCTTATCCATGTGACACTAACACACCAACCTAGAGTAACCATTATTTTACAACTGTTTTTAAAAAATGTTTCTGCCATTCAAAAACTAAGTAGTGATATAAAACTGTCAGATACAAGATAGAGCTAATGATTCTAATATCAAGATTTCATGACTTCATTCATTATTTACCTTGTGGAAGTTTTTGCTTGCTGATAAATTAATCTAGTGTCGGGATGGGAAACTTGTGGTCCTCGAGGATCACAAATCAGTCGGGTTTTCAGGATATCTCTTGTGAAAATGTACTATATTATTTACATATTATTGAGGCAGTGTGTATCCAAATCTGTTTCATGCAATGCTTGTCCTAAAAGGTTTACCTCTGATTATTGCTAAACATTTGTTATGATAAAAGTTTAACGTGTGCTTTGATTGCAAAAAATGGTAAGTTTTATTAACTATTTGTAACCAGAAGTATCAAATGTAATTTAAGTAAAATGCTTTCTCCGAGGACAAGCAAGCTGCTTGTTCTCATATGTGGGTCGATGTCCGCGTCGGCCCAGGAATCAGCATTTTGCAAGCAAAATATAAACAAAGTTACAAAGTTTTGCCAGAGTCTTCTGGCGCGCGTGCACAAACAACTTCCCACCCGTCGCGTGAGCGTGCCTTCTCAGTTCTTTTTTGTCCACGACGAGGTAACAGGAATTTTCGTGTTCTCCTCATTTTGGCACAGGAACAGCGTCTGACAACTTTTTTCGCTTTTTTCTTCCTATTTTAGTGTCATTTCTAAAAAAAAAAAAAAAATACTATCCCCATAGTTCTCTTTTAGTTTTCTCCCCCCTTTTCTAAGTTTTCTTTCTTTTCGACGCAGCCGGCTTTAGGCTGCGCGGTCAGGGTTTTTTCCCCCTTTTGTTTTGTGCCCCTTTTTTCATTAACAGGCACAATCATGTCTTTTGATTTCGCCGAAGCTGTTTTTCCTTCCATGTCATCGAAGACACCCAGCGGCTTCAAACGTTGTACTCGGTGCAACCGGACCATCTCAGATACTGATACCCACGCCTGGTGTATCCAGTGCTTGGGCCCGATCATAGCCCAGCGGCTTGTAGTCTGTGTCTTCGTATGAAGAAATTGACCCAAGCATCTTGAGAAGACCAACGAGAGAAGCTTTTGGGGCTGAGTCCAGTCCTTCGATGTCAACATCAGTACCAATGTCGTCGGTGTCGACATCGAAAAGAGCATCGACGTCGGGAAGAGAGGTAATGGCTGCTGAGAGGCCAACTCGCGCTGGGAGCAGTGAGGCATCGAGTGGGTCTCCACCTGTCTCAAGGCCTCCTGTTATGCAGGACCCCTGGGACCGACCTCCGTCGGACCTGGCCCTGAGGAGACGTAAGGGTTCCACGTCCTCCTCGTCGGTACTGAGGAGTCTTGATGACGGGCATCGAGCGAAGGCAAAGAAGCACCGTCATCGTTCTCCTTTGACACACGGTACCGGGAGCTCTGGGGCGTCGAGAGAGTCGGCACCCAAGAAGCGTTGGCGCTGAGAGGATCGCTCCCCCTCGATACAGGAGGTGCCGATGCATCAGTCTCCTAGCAGCCCGGTGCCTGCTCCCGAACCTCCACAGATTCTGACACCGCCTGTTCCATCGACCCTGCTGCCTTTTCCGATGGCGGCTCTCGACAAGCGCATCCGGGCCTTGTTTCCAGAACTTCTGGAAGGATTGCTGCACCAGTCAGCTTCGGTGGCGGGGGTGCTTCTGCCTTCTGTACCGTCTGCTACAGCGGTGTCTGGCCCTTCACCTGCGGTGAGGTCCCTGACCACGGTGCCACCTGCGGCATCAGCTGCCACCCAGGTCGACTCCCCTTCGACATCAGTGGAGGGAGCTTTTCCGCAGTTGGACCGGACGTCGGCCTCTGGATATCACCATAGAGGACATCGTTCCTCGGCATCGAGGCAGGTTCAGTGTTGAAGCACCTTAACACAGGCTTTATCTGATACTGAGCAGGAGCGCTCGTGAGAGTCAGAGGAATATCCCAGGTACTTTTCTTCTGATGAGTCCTTTGGGATTCCCTCCGCCAGAAAGGAGACTATCTCCACCGGAGAGTCTGTCCTTTTCCTCTTTTGTCCGGAAAATGGCTACAGCTATTCCCTTCCCTGTGGAGGTTGAGGATGAGCCCAGGACTGAGATGCTCGAGGTCCTCGATTCTTCTTCTTCACCTAAACAGGCTGTGACAGTTCCTCTGCATAAGGTACTGAAGGAAGTTCTTATGCGAAACTGGTCGGCCTCTCTGTCTGGCCCTGTGATCCCGAAGAAAGCCGAATGCCAGTATCGGATCCACGGTGAACCTTTCAGAGGGTATCTCTCGAGTCTTGCTTGCTTCCAAGAAAGATTCCATAAAGAGGTGTTACTCTTTCAAATGGAGGAGGTTTGGCGTCTGGTGTGACAGCAAGCCCTAGATCCTCTTTCCTGTCCTACACAGACCCTTGCTTGAATACCTTCTACACTTGTCAGAGTCTGGTCTCAAGACCAACTCCGTAAGGGTTTACCTCAATGCAATTAGTGTTTATCATCGGTGTGTAGAGGGTAATCCTATCTCTGGACAGCCTTTAGTTGTTCGCTTCATGAGAGGTTTGCTTTTGTCAAAGCCCCCGGTCAAACCTCCACCAGTTTCATGGGATCTCAACGTCGTTCTCACCCAGCTGATAAAAGCTCCTTTTGAGCCACTGAATTCCTGCCATCTGAAGTACTTGACCTGGAAGGTCGTTTTTTTGGTGGCTGTTACTTCAGCTCGTAGAGTCAGTGAGCTTCAGGCCCTGGTAGTACATGCACCTTATATCAAGTTCCATCACAACAGAGTAATTCTCTGCACGCACCCTAAGTTCCTGCCGAAGGTGGTTTCAGAGTTCCATCTGAACCAGTCAGTCGTCTTGCTAATATTCTTTCCCTGTCCTCTTACCTGCCCTGGCGATAGCAGTTTGCATACCTTGGACTGCAAGAGAGCATTGGCCTTTTATGTGGAGCGGACACAGCCCTTCAGACAGTCCGCCCAGTTGTTTGTTTCTTTCGATCCCAACAGGAGGGGAGTCACCATCGGAAAATGCACAATCTCCAATTGGCTAGCAGATTGCATTTCCTTCACTTATGCCCAAGCTGGCCTGACTCTAGAGAGCCATGTCACGGCTCATAATGTTAGAGCCATGGCTGCGTCAGTGGCTCACTTAAAGTCAGCCTCCATTGAAGAGATTTGCAAGGCTGCTACGTGGTCATGAATCCACACATTGGCATCTCACTACTGCCTTCAGCAGGATACCCAACATGACAGTCGGTTTGGGCAGTGCTGCAGAATCTGTTCGGGGTTTACAATCCAACTCCACCCCCCTAGACCCATTTTTGTTCTGTTCCAGGCTGCACTCCCAGTTAGTTGTTTATGGTTTCAGGTCAATCTATGTTATGTCCTCGCCGTTGGGGGGCCCAATTGACCAATGTTCATTGTTTTGAGTGAGCCTAGTTGCTAGGGATACCCCAGATGTGAGCAGCCTGCTTGTGCTCGGAGAAAGTGAAGATACTTACCTGTAGCAGGTATTTTCTAAGGACAGCAGGCTGATTGTTCTCACCAACCCACCCACCTCCCCTTTGGAGTTGTTGTTTATTTGTTTTATGCTTTTTGATTAAACTGAGGAGGCACGCTTACGCGACGGGCAGGAAGTTGTCCGCACACGTGCGCCAGAAGACTTTGGCAAAACTTTGTTTATATTTTGGTTGCAAAATGCCGATTCCTGGGCCAACATGGACGTCGACCCACATGTGAGAACAATCAGCCTGCTGTCCTTGGAGAATACCTGCTACAAGTAAGTATCTTCGCTTTATTATTAAACTGCTGTGCTGACACTGTCTTACTTACAAGGACTATTCCAGACCTGGTGGTTCTCATGCACAGGATTGGCCAACAGGTACTGAAAGTCCTTAGCAAACTTTCAGCTCAAGATCCTACCTCCCCCCCCCCCCCCCCCCCCCCCCCATAGTTCAGCATCTCCCCTTCCCCTCCATCCACACCACAGATAGCTGTATTAAATGTATTGTACTGTTTTGGGATATTACCAGGTACTTGTGACCTGGATTGGCCACTGTTGGAAACAGGATGCTGGGCTTGATGCACCTTCGGTCTGTCCCAGTATGGCAACAATTATGTAGTTTTGTTTTATTACATTTGTACCCCGCGCTTTCCCACTCATGGCAGGCTCAATGCGGCAGGTGATGGGGGGTTAAGTGACTTGCCCAGAGTCACAAGGAGCTGCCTGTCCCTGAAGTGGGAATCAAACTCAGTTCCTCAGTTCCCCAGGACCAAAGTCCACCACCCTAACCACTAGGCCACCCCTCCTCTCTTTCCTGTTCTTTATGGAGTTCTTTTCTACTCTTACTGCTCACTATAGATTTGAGATGTGAACTGCTCTGATGGATTATCCATAGAGCGGTATATCAAGACACTTAAGTCTACCTTTATAAAGTTGTGTTAGCGATTTCCGCATGGCATTTAATTCCTTTGGGCTTCCTCTCATTTGCCATGTGGGAATCGCTAGCGCAGCATTGTAAAAGAAGCCCCTAATAAACTGGAAACGAAAAATGCTCGGGCTCTTCAGCTTGGAAAAGAGATGGCTGAGGAGGGATATGATTGAGGTCTACAAAATCCTGAGTGTTGTGAAGCGGGTGGAGGTGAGTCTATTTTTCGCTCTTTCAAAATGTACAAAGAACAAATAGGAGGGAAATATTTTTTCACTCAAATAATAGTTAAGCTCTGGAACTCTCTGCCAGAGGATGTGGTAACAACGGTTAGCATATCTGAGTTTAAAAAGGTTTGGATATGTTCCTGGAGGAAAAGTCCATAGTCTGTTATTGAGACAGACATGGGGAAGCTGCTGTCTGCCCCAGGATTGGTAGCAGTGTTGTTTCTATTTGGGATTCTGTCAGGTGCTTGTGACCTGGATTGGCCACTGCTGGAAGCAGGATACTGAGCTAGATAGACTATTGGTTTGACCCAGTGTGGCTATTCTTATAACATGAGTTTAGTTATGATTCATGGTGGGCAGGGTTCTTATTTTGGGTTGTAATGGGGTATTGATGGAGAGAGGGGATAATGCTCTTTTCCCACTTGCTTTAAGGATTGGCATGGAAACGTTAAGAGGTCTGTGTACACAGAAGAGGAGGAGAGTGAACACAGCCACTATTAGGACTCTGGTGTCTTAGTACAAATGCTTTATTAGCTCAAAATAAGACCAAACAGGAAAGTTCACAGACCATCAGAAGCTGCCAAACATGCAGTGGTCTGTGGGGGCAGGAGCGCTGAACTGGGAGACCTGTGTGGTAAGTGAAACCAGTGGAAAGAATTCTGGTAACCAGACTGCTGGACTCAGGCACAGGAGAAGCTGCCAAAGTGTATGTCTGAGGGAAAGGTTGCTCAGTCTGTAGCCCAAGATTCAACCAGCGAAGTCAGGAAACACCCAATAATTGCCAGGCTTGAGAGAGGCTGAATTATTCACCTCAACTGCTGTCTTTGTCCCCTCAGGGCAGCTCAATGCCGTTCACCACTTATGATATTTTTTTATCAAGAGATATTAAAACACTAATATTAGTATTTCTACAATTTCCTGAAACAAAAGCTATTAGAAACATGTTTTTAAATTTAATTAAAATATATATATAGATATAAATAAACATGGCAAGTACTAGAACCCTCAAATTTCTATTATCTTGTGCCGAGACATTCTCCCCCCCCCCCCCCACTCCCCCAATGTCTCTCTGTATCTGCCCTTGAACTGTTCATACTTTGGGTATCTCTTCCCTTGAGGTCTGCCTTCAGTAATTTCTCCTGTATTCATATTTTGACTGCCTGATACTTGAGCCTCCTCTTCTCCAATGTCTCTCTGTTATTTATGCTGTATCCAGGGCACTGCTCCCTGTTTCCCTGAAGTTTGTCTTCAGCTGTTTATGCTGTATTCAGGGTGTTGCTTTGTTCTCCAGAAGTTTCTCTTCAACTGATTTATGGTATATTCAGGACACTGCTCTCTTCTCCCCTGAATTTTCTCTACTCATTTATGCTGTATTCAAGGCACTGCTCTCTGTTCCCCTGAAGCATCTTTAGCTGTTATGCTGTTTCCCTGAATTTTCTCTTCAGCTGTTTATGCTGTATTCAGGGCGCTGCTCTCTTTTCCCCTGAGGTCTCTGTTCAGCTGTATATGCTGTATTCAGGGTGCTGCTCACTGTTCCCCTTAAGTCTCTGTTTAGCCATCTATGCTTTATTCAGGATGCTGCTCTCTGTTCCCCTGAGGTCTCTGTTCAACTGTTTATGCCGTATTCAGGCAGTTTTTTTTCCCCTGAATTTCATTGAGAGAATGTGGTAAAAGCAGTTAGCTTAGCAGGGTTTAACAAAAGTTTTGGATATCTTCCTAAAAGAAAAGTCCATAAGCCATTATTAAAATAGACTTGGGAAAATCCACTGCTGATTTCTAGAATAAGCAGCATAAAATGTATTGCACTGTTTTGGGAACTTGCCGGGTACTTGTGACCTGGATTCACTACTGTTCGAAAGAGCATACTGGGCTTGATGGATCTTTAGTCTGTCCCAGTACGGCAACACTTATGTTCTTATGATATTAAACTATTATGAGACAATGTGGATCCCTGAGGGACACTGCAGCCCAGGGACCAGTAATCAGATGTCTGTTCATTTTGTCTGACCCTGTAACATCTCCTTTTCAGGAAAGATGAAAGCCATAATAATAGAACTGAATTGGAATAAAAAAATTTCATGAGACACGAAATCATATGCTGAACTCAAGTCCAGCTGCAGCAGTAGAGCCACACCTCCTTTGTCTAAAATCATATTAGTTGAGTTTCTCTACTAAATTCTTGTCTAAAACCAGACTACAAACAATCCAACATCTCAAAATCTCACAAGTATTCTGTAGGTTGCTTTGCTACTTCCGCCTCTTAGTATCTTAGCCAAGAATGTTGGCCACCAGGCAGACAGAGGGAAACCTTGGGGAACACCACAATTTGGAGCCTAGCTCTTGGAAATTTACCCAGATCTGCTAACCTGATAAAATCTAGTTTTCACAGAAAAGGAAACCCATCTCCAGTGACTCTTCTGGAATCTAGAATGTCAAGCAGTTTCTCATGACCTATTTTGGGATCCTTTTACTAAGCAGTGGTAAACACAAATACGTACTTACCGCAGGTTAAAAAGCAGGCATCCCGCAGTACTTTTGGGATCAGGGTTTGCTTCCCACGTGCTAAAAAACAGAATTTATCTTTTAGCTCTGGGGTAGAGACTACATGTGTTCTGCACCAATTAGGGCAACTACATTGCCGCTCACTAACCGATTAGCATGTGCTTAACACATGAGCCCTGACCATCTATGAAATAGGTGGAAATAAGGACTCACTTGGTAATGGGGAAAATAGCAAAAATGGGAAATGGGGCCATTTTACCACCACATTAAAAGTGGCCTCAGCACGCTGGAGACAACACTGGCTGTTTTTTTAGCGCAGCTTAGTAAAAGGGACCCTTAACCACTGATGCTAAGTCTAGTTTGTACAAACAAGGTGGTCTTATCTATAATCTGCCTTAGTTCACTAAACAGAGCAAAAAGACAAGTTTCAGTACTGTGTTCTCTAAAACCTAATGCACTGCATTTTAAATATTAAAACACCACAGATAGTCTTAATTGCAAAGAGAAAATGGCTTTGAGTATTGTGGATAAGGAGAGGATATTAGCCATTGGTCTATAATTCAAAGCAAATGTTCATATCTTTCTTCTCATCCTTAAAAATCAGGGTCACTGTAATAAGTCCTAAAGCCCTCTAGAAATAAGATGGCTGAAATATCAGTAAAACACTCAACTAGATCCGATTCACTCAAACAATCCAGAATAACCCTAACAAAACAGTGAATCACAATATAAACATTTCCAACTCTTCTTTATATATCAAAATGTAAAAATAATGGAGGAGAAAGACATCATAAAAACTGTGGCAAATTTAACAGTTAAAAATAGTAATCATTGGTCAAAAGCACACAGTCTTGGAACGCACTACCCATGGCCCTGAAAACCATGACCAATCTAACCAGCTTTCGCAAAGCTTTGAAAACACATCTCTTCAACAAAGCTTACAAAAATCACCCTCAATGAAACAAATCATTCCTTAAACCACCCAAACACACCAAAAATACCTCTCACACGACCTACCTAACACCTTCCATCTAAATCCTCTTTCACCTCTGCTTACAATCGACTGCATTTAAATCATGTAACGACGTTATCATATCTACACTCTGTAAGCCACATTGAGCCTGCAAAAAGGTGGGAAAATGTGGGGTACAAATACAATAAATAAATAAATAAATAACCAACAGTTTAGGTCAAAGAAAAAAATTAATCTAACAGCAGAATTTTGCAAAGTTTGCAACTTTAACAAAATTTGGGGCCAATCCACCTGAGACAATGAAAGAGCCTGTACTAACAGTCTAAATTGGTCAACTTCAACATATATATGAATGCAACATAATTTACAGATGTATTAGAGGTTTCTGCCTAGGTCTCTTAAAGCTTTAATATCCAAGAAGTATAACTTCTGCATACCAGCACACACCTGAAGTCTCTTTCTTTTCTAGAAGTTACTTTATTGAATAAATGCAGCTGATTTACTCATAATTAGTAGATTCTCAGAAGTTACTGCTCCGATGCAAAAGACTTCGTAGTTCTGGAAGCTGAATTGGAGGGTGGAAGTGGAAACTTGAAGAAAAGAGAGCGTTATTGCAGAGGTGGGAGAGTGGTCAGGTAGATGGAAGCAGTTCAGAGATGGGGTGCGGGGTTTGTGCAATATTGTAAAAGACAGAGTGTGTGAGTGGAGATAAAAAGACAAGTTCACTGCAGGGAAGCAGGAGACATGTGCATCCAAGACAACAATGAAGAATGTCCAAGCTTGTGGAGACAGAGAGGTCAAGAAAAATCACCCAGAAGCCCAGAGAGGGCGAGCTAAAGGGACCAATAGGGGCAGAACCTGAGACAAGGCAGCAAAGGTGGTCATAGAGAGCAGTCCGTGATTGGAGAGAAAGGTCAAATCTTGCTGACCCTCGGAACAAAGATAGGAGGAATAATCAGGAAATGACAGCATGTACACAAGGAATCAAGCTTGGCTGAGAAAGGGAGGAGGCCTTTGCAGGAGAACAGGCCACTAATAACGAACTTTGTACAAACAAGTAGTGGGTGGGGGGGGGGGGGCTGCAATATATGTGAGACTACATTACACACAATGCATTGCTCATATATCTTTGCAGGAAGTGACTGCAGTAGTAAAATCCATAGAAGTGAGAATTATAATGCTAACTGTATATTTTCTTATATGTCTCCACCATTCATGATGTATTGTAAGCCACATTGAGCCTGCAAAGAGGTGGGAAAATGTGGGATACAAATGCAATAAATAAATAAATAAATAAATAAATAAATAAATAAATAAATATTAAAGGCATTAAACAGGCGACCCTCAGAGGGAGGAATGCTGGCTTCGGCCTAACCCCTGGTAAGCCTTTCCTCGGCTGAGAGGTGCCCAGCTCTACCACTGGCTGCCTTTCAGGTGCTGTGGAGCACTTGCAGCTCATCTGCATATCCTTTACAGCCTTCTCCGGGGTGACTCCCAGGTCCACTCCAATCCACTCAGGGCCTCCGCTCTAGGTGCCCAGCTCTCCCACCAGGTGCTGTGGAGGACTTGCAGCCCTTCTGCATTTCCTCACAGCTATATCTGGGGTGACTCCCTGGTCCACCCCGATCTTCCCAGGGCTCTCGCTCCAGGTGCCCAGGGTTTCCAGGTGCTTTTTGGCTAGGATCAGGCGACCCTCAGGGGGAGGAATGCTGGCTTCGGCCTAACCCCTGGTAAGCCTGTCCTTGGCTGAGAGGTGCCCAACTCTACCACCAGCTGCCTTTCAGGTGCTGTGGAGGACTTGCAGCTCATCTGCATATCCTTTACAGCCTTCTCCGGGGTGACTCCCAAGTCCACTCCCATCCACTCAGGGCCTCCGCTCTAGGTGCCGTGTGCCAGGGGCATTTTTCTCTTTACATTTATTTTTCTCACAGTTACTACTTATGGCTCCAGTACATTTTTTCTTCTTGGTACTGTCCCTTCCTAATCTGTTTCTCCATCTGAAATCACTGTACACTGCAGGAAGACATTGTCCATCCTCTGTATTCATCATCTCACCATCTTTTTTTTTTCCTCTTCCTTTTTCTCAGCTCTCAACCTTCAACATTTCCTTCTTTCCTTCCTTCCATTCATCCATCTCCTTTCTATCTGAGTACATCTTGCCTTCGTCGCTGTCGTCATACCTCTCCTACTCTTCTCCATACTCTCTTGCTCCTTCTCCTGCTTTCCGCTGGGGACATTAATCCCAATCCTGGTCCTCCACATCAGCTCTCATCTTATTTGTGCAGGTCACACCGTGATATCTCCAATCTAATTTCTGTTCCTCTCCTCCCCCCTTCTTCCCTGCCTTTCTCATGCGCTCTGTGGAATGCCCGTTCTGTCTGTAACAAACTTTCCTACACCAATAACCTCTTTATCTCTCGTACTCTCCATCTGCTTGCCCTAACTGAAACTTGGCTTTACCCTAAAGACTATGCTTCAGTCATGGCCCTATGCCATGGAGGTTATCTTTTCTCCCATACTCCTCGCCCGGTTGGCCGCAGAGGTGGTGTAGGGCTACTACTTTCACCCTCTTGTAGATTTCAACCTCTTCTTCCACCTCAGTCTTACTGTTTTTCTTCCTTCGAAGTCCACTTCATCCGTCTATTTATCGACCCCCTGATAAGTCCCTTTCTTCCTTTCTCACTGACTTTGATGCCTGGCTTTCCTTCTTTCTTGAACCTTCATCTCCATCCCTCATTCTTGGGGATTTTAACATTCATGTTAATAATCCCTCTGACTCTTATGCTTCTCAGTTTCTTGCTTTAACATCCTCTTTCAATCTTCAACTGTGCTCCACTGCCCCACTCACCAGAATGGCCACTGTCTTGATCTTATCATCTTCTCAAACTGCTCACTCTCGTTTCTGTGCCTCAACTCTTTCCTTCTCTGACCATCATCTGAAAACTTTCACACTTAAACACCCTCCTCCCCAGTCCCGTCCAATCTTAACCAATACATTTAGGAATCTTCAGGCTATTGACCCTTCTACTCTGTCCTCCAGTGTTTCAAATCTCTTCTCTACCACTATGTTATCCAAGTTATTCAGTAATACATCAATACATTCACTTATGAATTCACAACCCCCAAATCTCACCACACTCATACCTTTACTCACAGAAAAATGTATACCATATGCATCATATAGCTTCATATAGCGCCCCTTAATTTCCCGTTCTCTCCTTCCAATGTCTCATTTCTCTCATTTTTCCTTTCAATTAATTTATTCCTTAACGATTTTGACTTTATCTCGCTTACCCTTCACAATATAATCCATAACCTGAATTGTAACAAATTCATAATGTATTGTAAGCCACACTGAGCCCGCAAAAAGGTGGGAAAATGTGGGATACAAATGCAATAAATAAATAAAATAAATAAATAAGTCTGTCAATGAGGCTGTCTCTTCCTATAATACTATTCTCTCGTCTTCTCTGGATACTCTCACTCCTCCCATTCCACGTTCTGTAAAACATACCAAACCCCAGCCTTGGCTGACCTCTAGAATCCACTACCTACGTTCCTGTGCCCGCTCTGCCGAACGCCTTTGGCTGAAATCCCGTGCCCATGCTGACTTCATACATTTCAAATTCTTGCTGACCTCCTTCCAGTCTGCTCTTTTACTTGCCAAACAGGACTATTACATCCAGTTGACAAATTCTCTTGGCTCAAACCCTCGACGTCTCTTTGCCACACTGAACTCTCTCCTCAAAGTGCCTTCACCTCCAATAGCCCCCCCCTTCACTCCCCCCCCCCCCCCCCAGACTCTGGCTGAGTTCTTTCATGATAAGGTTCACAAGATTAAACTTGAATTCTCAACCAGGTCACGTCCACCTCTCCTTCCCTTAGTCCATTCTCTCAACCCTCCAACGCCTGCCTCCTATTCTTCCTTTTCTGAAATCACTGAAGAGGAAACTACACATCTTCTTTCCTCCTCGAAACTAACTACCTGTTCCTCTGATCCTATTCCCACCCATCTACTTAACACTATCTCTCCTACTGTCATCCCTTTTATCTGTCATATCCTCAATCTTTCACTGCCCACTGCGACTGTTCCTGATGTCTTCAAACATGCCGTAGTCACACCACTCCTTAAAAAACCTTCATTGGACCCTACCTGTCCTTCCAACTATTGCCCCATCTCCCTCCTCCCTTTCCTATCCAAGATACTTGAATGTGCTGTTCACCGCCGTTGCCTTGACTTTCTTTCATCTCAAGCTACTCTTGATCCACTTCAATCTGGCTTTCACCCCCTTCATTCAACTGAAACAGTGCTTGCTAAAGTCTCCAATGATCTGTTCCTGGCCAGATCCAAAGGTCTCTATTCTATCCTCATCCTTCTCGATCTATCTGCTGCTTTTGACACTGTTGATCACAGCCTACTCCTTGATATGCTGTCCTCACTTGGATTTCAGGGCTCTGTTCTTTCCTGGTTTTCTTCTTATCTCTCCCAGCGTACGTTTAGTGTATACTCTAGTGGATCCTCTTCTACTTCTATCCCACTGTTAGTTGGTGTACCTCAGGGATCTGTCCTGGGACCTCTTCTTTTCTCCATCTATACTTCTTCCCTTGTTTCTGTGATATCATTCCATGGTTTTCAGTATCATCTTTATGCTGATGACTCCCAGATCAACCTCTCCACACCAGAAATCTCAGCCAAAATCCAGGCCAAAGTATCAGTCTGCCTGTCTGGCATTGCTGTCTGGATGTCTCAGCGCCATCTGAAACTAAACATAACCAAGACTGAGCTTCTTATCTTTCCCCCTATACCAACCTCTCCTCCTCCCCTATTCTCTATTTCTGTGGATAACACTCTCATCCTTTCTGTCTCATCAGCTCATAACCTTGGAGTCATTTTCGACTCCTCCCTCTCCTTCTCTGCACATATTCAGCAGACTGCTAAAACTTGTCGTTTCTTTCTCTATAATATCACCAAAATTTGCTCTTTCCTTTCTGAGCAGACTACCAGAACCCTCATCCACACTCTTATCACCTCTCGCATAGACTATTGCAACCTGATTCTCACAGGTCTCCCACTTAGCCATCTCTCTCCTCTTCAATCTGTTCAAAATTCTGCTGCATGACTAATATCCCACCAGTGTCGTTATGCTCATCTTAGCCCTCTCCTCAAGTCACTTCACTGGCTTCCTATCCGTTTCCGCATACAGTTCAAACTCCTCTTATTGACCTATAAGTGCATTCACTCTGCAGCTCCTCAGTACCTCTCCACTCTCATCTCTCCCTACATTCCTCCCCAGGAACTCCGTTCACTGGGTAAATCTCTCTTATCTGCACCCTTTTCCACTGCTAACTCCAGACTCCGTTCCTTTTATCTTGCTGCACCATATGCCTGGAATAGACTTCCTGAGCCGGTACGTCAAGCTCCATTTCTGGCCGTCTTCAAATCTAAGCTAAAAGCCCACCTTTTATGCTGCTTTTAACTCCTAACCCTTATTCACTTGTTCAGAACCCTTATATTAGAGACTTAGTTCATTCATCTAAAACAAATGTGGCATTCATGATGTTCCCTTCTCCACTACTGCCAACTCCAGACTTCGCGCCTTCTGTCTCGCTGCACCCTACGCCTGGAATAAACTTCCTGAGCCCCTACGTCTTGCCCCATCCTTGGCCACCTTTAAATCTAGACTGAAAGCCCACCTCTTTAACATTGCTTTTGACTCGTAACCACTTATAACCACTCGCCTCC
Source organism: Microcaecilia unicolor (assembly GCF_901765095.1). Taxonomy (NCBI): domain Eukaryota; kingdom Metazoa; phylum Chordata; class Amphibia; order Gymnophiona; family Siphonopidae; genus Microcaecilia; species Microcaecilia unicolor. The sequence goes on along the minus strand of NC_044033.1, from coordinate 534,233,546 downwards.
ACCTACCCTCCTCTCTTCCTTCCCGTTCACATTAATTGATTTGATTTGCTTACTTTATTTATTTTTTGTCTATTAGATTGTAAGCTCTTTGAGCAGGGACTGTCTTTCTTCTATGTTTGTGCAGCGCTGCGTATGCCTTGTAGCGCTATAGAAATGCTAAATAGTAGTAGTAGTAGTAGTAGTATTTTATCATCCTCACTTTAATATTCCCTTATGTCTTGTTTGGCCTGTTTGTCTGTCCTAATTAGATTATAAGCTCTGTCGAGCAGGGACTGTCTCTTCATGTTCAAGTGTACAGCGCTGCGTACGTCTAGTAACGCTTTTGAAATTATAAGTAGTAGTAGCAAACACATTTTAGGGCTACATTATAAAAACTAGCATAAGGTTGCCGGGGGCAGAATAGTTCCAGAGATAGTCTTATCAAAGAGAATTCCCCAAATCCTGATTGTAGAGGGTTAATTGTACTCTGTTTTTTAAACAAACAGATTTGGGATAATTTATGACTGCCTTCCCATCATCACAAATTTGGTTTTATCCTTATTTAATGTCATCCAAGTTTGAATGAGTGAAAGACAGAGCTTCTCCATGTGTCTTCTTTTATTTCACTCCCAGTTTTTTCTCAGCTTTTTTTTTTAGATTGTAAAGTATTATGTTGTGTTCCAGTATTAATTGTAATATAATGAATTCTTGTAAATAAAGAAATATCTAGGAGTAGAAAGTTCAACAATTCAGCACAGGGTACTGGGAGAAAAGATAACAAAAAATATTACAAAAGACTGAAACAGATATTTAAAAGTGTTTTAACAGCATAGAATAATATGCAACTATTGATCAATCTGTGATCCTTGTGTTCTCGTAGAACTTTGGAATTGTAGACTGGCCTCAAAGGTTTTGAAAAATGGATATAAGAACAGCAAATCTTCCTGATGCCCATGATGTAATTTTGAGAATCACTGTATCCCAGGAGGGTCTTTGAGACCATACAAAAATACTACCATAGCCTACAAACATATTTAAGAACATCAACCTGGACAATAAAGGGCCAGTTGAAATACGAGCTAACCAGCATCGGCTCTGAACAAATAGCCCTTTTTAGAGCTTGGAAGGCCACATCCAACTCTTCATTCCAGTGTACCTTCTCGGGAGCCACCTTCTGCAGGAGGCAGGTCAGCAGTTCTACTTTTTCAGCAAACCCGGGCATAAACCGGTGTTAATACCTCATGATCCCAAGGAAGGCTCACACTTGCTTCTTCGTCTGGAGTTTTGGCACCTGAGTAATTGCCTCTACCTTCCGGATTTGGGGTTTCACCTGTCCTCTCACAGCTGTGTACCCCAGATACTGGACTTTTTGGCTTCATATTCTCTTTTAGATTTATTATTACTTTTGTCCAGGCAATTTGATTCTGGGAGGGTGGCATTTATGTAATTACAGTGGAGGATGATAGTAGCTCATTTGTCTTAATTGTATGCTATTTTGTACAGTATTTTTGTGTATGTTTTTATGATAGCCGCTTAGGTTTAAGAAAGCTTTAAGCTTTTAAATTAAATAAATAAATTTATAACCCACCCTTATCTAGAGCGGTGAACAATACAACCTAGATAAGATACACATAAATAACAAACAAAATCAAACAAAGTCAAGAATCAACACATCCATACAATACAATCCATTATGAATGGTCCATTCTGTAAAAGGCAGCCAAGCCAAAAATCAAAATGATCCATGTTCAAAAGGAACATGGTAGGCAAGACAAACAAATGATCCTTTAGCTGATGTTTAAATGCAGTCAGATGAGTTTCTACAAGTCCCATTAGTAAGGTCATTAAAGATACTGGAGGTCGCATTAGACCACAAATCACTTCTCTAGTTTAGCATTGCTTCCAGTGGCGTAGCCAAGGGTGGGCTTGGGTGGGCCTAGGCCCATCCACTTTCAGCTCAGGCCCACCAGTAGCAGCACACCTATGATGTGGCCGGCAGAGATTCCCAAGCTGAAAACTCCCAGCAACTGTCCCTCCTGCATACCTTATAAATAGCAGATCTTCACACCAGTCCCACAGCCTTCCCTCTGACGTATTCCCGCCTATACGGAAACAGGAAGCTGCATCAGTGGGAAGGATGTGGGGCCTAAATGAGTTGTGTGTATTAGTTGCTCCTCACTGCCAGTGAAAATCTGAAATTTAAAAGGTGTACAGGAGAGGGGGGATATTTGAGAGACCATATGGCATGCAGGCGAGAGGAGAGACCAAATCACCTATGGGATGGGATGGGGTTCTTCTGCCTACCCATCTTGGGCCCAGGCCCACCCAAAATTGGGTGTCTGGCTACGCCCCTGATTGCTTCTACACATGATCAGATCGATTAAATCACTTCTTCAACAGTCTGCCTTACACACTAGTACACTCTTTCATTTTCAATTAGATTATTGCAACATACTGTACAAAGGCCTCACAGGCAGGAAGACCTACACCGTATACAACTAATTCAATACACCTCCATCAAATTGATCGTGGATTCTAGGAAATTTGGCCATGTCATCCCCCTTCTTATAACTGCGCAGTGGCTGCCAGTATCACACAGAATCACCTACAGAATTCTCATTCTAATCTTCAAAATCTGAAGTATGGGCTTTCCACTCTGATTATATCGTTTGTTTACAGTATACTCCCTGTCCCGTGCTCTTTGACCATGACAGCAAAACCTCTTAGTCATCCTCCTCTCTGTGCACCTTCCACCACAGTTACCCTTTGTACCCTATTTTCCCCTTTATCCCCCATTTAGAATCAGATAACTACTACTACTACTTAACATTTCTAGAGCGCTACTAGGGTTACGCAGCGCTGTACAATTTAACAAAGAGAGACAGTCCCTGCTCAAAGAGCTTACAATCTAATAGACAAGTGAACGGTCGGTCCGATAGGGGCAGTCAAATTGGGGCAGTCTGGATTCACTGAACGGTAAGGGTAAGGTGCCGAATGCAGCATTAAAGATAACCTGTTTGATATGTAGGAAAACAAGCACTAAGTAAACCTATAAATTTGGAAACTTCACCTACACCAGAATGGAGTCCACCGAATGCCACATTCTGAGTTCCTTTTCTGTTGTTCTATTAGTTTTTCATCCAGTTCACTTTTAGTTAGTTCTGTTAAATGAAAATCTTCAAAAAATGATTCAGGTTCCGTTTCAGTTCAAGAAAAAAGTTTGCACATGTTCGGACTTGCATTTAAAGATGTCTGTATCACTTGATCAATAAATCCCTGTCTTCAGATCACAAGGTATATGAGAATGGTGCTAGAATGAAATGTGCTTTTGTGTTTACTTTCCGGAGAGCAGACAGCTTGGTTTCATGAACAATCCTACAGAATTGTTTGGAAATGGTCTGATTACCTCTGTTCAAACAAATCAAAGCATTAGCCCTTCTCTCAGTTCTTTGGCCAAATCTGCTTGGAGTGTTATTCCTTTCTCAAGTTAATAGACGACAGTGACACAGTGTCCAGACTTCTGATGTCCCAAATTAAACTGGACCTTGAGCTCCCTGGGTTCTGCCCAAAGACTCGCTCACACAGTCACTCAGAGAGTCAGATGCCTGAACATCTCACCAGGAAGAGTCTCTACGGAAACAGGCTGATTGCAGATGAGGATCACAAGGTCATCTACGCTGCCCACTTTATTTCCTAGCCCCAATGATTTACTGGATCGCTTCAGTTTTTCAGTCAAGTACCTCTCTTGATTATTTCCATTTTATGTATTTATTCACCAATATTTCATCTCCTACTATTTCCATAAAGAATTCAAATCCCAAATGCCCCAACTACAAGCCCCAAATTCATTAACTCTTTAAATCATCTATCTGCACCCTCAGCCATCTCAGCAAAAAGCCAGGATTTAATCATCTTCCTAGTTCCACAGCTTCGACAGCCTGGAAACGTTTCTACAGAGGGGAGCAGTGCCAGATTTGTGCGAGAAAAGTGCATAGCTCACCGATGCCACTGGGTCACTCTTGTGGTGTTCACTCCCCAGACAGAAGACAAGTTGAGGTAGGATGGAGTGCCCAGTACATCACTACAACAGAGTCTTCATGGAGGTGTTGTGGGCATTACAGATGAGGAAAATTAAGAGACCTATCATTGTAACCCTCATGTTTTCCTTCTAATTGTGTGGAGACATTTGAAAGTAAAAATTATCAGCCCTATTTTAGACAGGATGTAGAAGTTGGAATTGAAACGGCCAGGTCAGGGCGGCATAAACATTGATTTTAGAAAATAAAACATTGAAATTTTCCACAGGTTGAAAACAAGCCCATTTTAGAAATATAAACATATTTCCCTATCGCTGTCACAGACATTCAGAGGGAACAAAAAGTATGGGGAGATTATGAGGGCAATCTCTTCTAACCCTTCCAGTGGGGAGCAGTCTGCCAAAATCGAAACATGCTTAGCAGTAACTCCCAACTTCGATCTTTTAAGACAAGACATTTAGTTTTTTTCTGAAATGGGGAACACAAATCTCTTAAGTTGCCGCAAACCCGCCCAGACCATGCCTCTTGCCATTTGTGCGCACTTGGTTTTTCGACATACATATCTTAGGTTTGTAAAATGGGGACATAGACAGTTATGAAAGATAAATGGTTAAGAACTGGTTTATACACATCTCAAAAGCAAATAGCCCTTCTAAAATGACTGCCTTAGTGTTTCTCTAAACACTGACCATCGTGGGTAGAATTATCCCAGTTATTCAATGCCAGGCCATGTCCAGGTAAGAGCATTGAATATCTGGGGCAAATTCTGCACCTGTTAGCCATCGGATCTTATGTTGGTCTCGGCCAATTATGGAAGTGAATTACGGTATCAGAGTGTTTGAGTCAGAGATTGAAGAAGCGATGGATCATTTCTGGGAGGAAAGCAGATCAAAAGATATGAAGAGGAAGGCTGCAGCCACAGTGAAGTAGAAGGGACTCTTGGTATGAAAACAGTTCTGGGTTTAGTTAGAGGGAAGAAAGAGGGTGAAATTATGGCCATACCTCGGCCCTTTTCAACTAGGAGAGAGAGACTGAGATAGGAGGAGCTTCTTCTCATCTGAAGCCAAGTGTTAGTCAGACAGTAAAGTAGTGTGGGGGGGGGGGGGGAGTTTAGCCTTGATGAGAATGAGAATAATGGTGGCTTGGGGCACAGAAAGAAAGCAAGGAAAATTGTCAGTAGATGCAGTGCTGGGGTTAGACCATAAGAACAGCAACACTGGGGCAGACCGATGGTCCATCTAGTCTAGTATCCTGCTTCCAAAAGTGCCTCTGAATATCCCAAATATCCTTAGAGACCCCCTCTGTACTATCCGTATTGTGTCTCTGAATATCCTTACAGACACCATTCTGTACTATCTGGATAGTGTCTCTCAATATCCTCACAGACCCCCTCTGTACTATCCAGATAGTGTTTCTCAATATCCTCACAGACCCCCCTCTGTACTATCCGGATAGTGTTTCTGAATATCCTTACAGACCTCTTCTGTACTATCCGGATAGTGTCTCTCAATATCCTGTCAGACCCCCCAGCCCCCGTACTATCCGGATAGTGTCTCTCAATATCCTCACAGACCCCATCTGTACTCTCCAGATAGTGTCACTGAATATCTTAACAGACCCCTTCTGTACTATCTGGATAGTGTCTCTGAATATCCTTACAGAAGTTTTTCAGAACTTTGTGTCTGAAAACCTATTTTCATGATAAAGAGATGAGTTATGATAGAACCATGCTTGCCCCGTATTCAACCTGGATACCACATGGCACTATAGCGCCCACTTTAGAAATCTTTAAACAGAGTGTTCTTCAAGAAATTTCAAATTTGGCCAAAGATAATATCATGGATTTTAATAACCTTTCTGGACCCCTCAGAGAAGCATTAAAGAGTTTAAGAGATGATAATACCATAGTCATCAGAAAAGCAGACAAGGGTGGTGCAGTGGTTTTATTGAATTCTGATGACTATCATGATGAAGTTATTAGGCAACAGAGGGGCTCTTTTACTAAGCTGCGTAGGCACCTATGCACGCCCAATGTGCGTCAAATTTCAGTTACCGCCCAGTTACCATGTGGCCCTTGCGGTAATTTCAATTTTGGCATGTGTCCACTACGCGCATCTAAAAATATTTTTTATTTTGTGGCACACAGCATATGCCGCACATAGACCATTACTGCCCGGTTACCGTGTGAGACCTTACCGCTAGGTCAATGACTTGCGGTAAACCCAAAATGGACTAGCGGCAATTTTCATTTTGCCGCACGTCTGTTTTTGGCAAAAGAAAAAAAGACATTTTTTTGTAGGTGCGCTAAAAAATAGTTCTGTGCGCTCCCAAAACACACGTCTACACTACCGCAGGCCATTTTTCAGCACACCTTAGTAAAAGGACCCCTAAGTGATTCTGAAACCTATAGGATCCAACCATGAAATTACAAAAAATAATCCAAATACTAACAGGTTTTTTGACCAGGAGAGATTATAGATTTTTGAACAATCATCGTCCCACTCTTTCTGTTTTTTATATTTTGCCAAAAATTCATAAAGATCTAAATAATACTTCTATTCCTCAAGACTTAGCTCTTGAAGTGATGAAAGAAGTTTTTGAGCAGATGAGACCATATTTGTTTCCTACCAATTTCTTACTTCATCTGTCTAGATTAGCTATGAAGGAAAATTATTTTGTGTATAATGGGCAATTCTATCTCCAAAAGAAGGGTGTAGCCATGGGTGCAACTTTTGCACCATCCATGGCAAACCTGTATATGGCAAAATTTGAAACTGTTTGGATTCAGAATTCCTCCTTTGGTGATAAGATCCATTTCTGGGTTAGGTACATGTGTTCTTACTAGGGTATGGGAACAGTGTTGATTTAAAGTTGTTTCATACGAAAAAAAACAACTGGCACAGGGATCCAAGATGGCAGACTGAACCTGAGCGGAACCTCCACGCTATCTTCATTTCTAATTCTGAGTGCAATGCCGAAACGCAAGAGTAAGCCAGAAGCCATGGAGACCCCAGGCCGGTCTCCCGCTTTAATGGCTGGTTCTATTCAGTCTTATTTGAGGAGGCCTGGAATTTCAGAGGGTTTGGTGGGAAGCATGCTAGCGATGCCTAGTGCGAGTGGAGGCCCTGAAGCAACACCTGTGCTGGGTGTGACCTTAAGCCCCGACCCGAGAGCTCCTCCCCCACAGCCCCACAGTGCAAATTCTCCGGTCTTGGCAGCGTTTTCCCAGCAGCAAGTATTGGAAACTGAGGTTGAACGTGTGGGGCCTTCAGAACAACCATCAGAGAACAAGGGAGCCTAAAGTTCGTTTGGTTCCCAACAAGAAGCGGAGACAATATCTCAAACTGTGGGTGATCAGCAGGCTACAGATGAAGAAATATCTGTTTTGAATCTATTGACTGATAAGGTACAAATTTCATCTTTTCCAAGCTTTTTGGAGGAAAAACCATCTGAGGTAACTCTTGATAATTTATGGGTTTTAATTGCAAATTTGGGAAAAACTTTGTGTCCTCGAGTTATGGACCTGGAAACTCGGATAACGAAGTTAGAAGAGAAATCGGAAATAGTAGAAACTGAAATGAAGCAAATGCTAGAGAAAGTTTAGACTCAAGGGAAAGATCTGGTTAGAATTAAAGAAATACAAACAATTACAATGAAAGATACAACAAATATGCGAAGGAAAATTGAATCTCTAGAAAACTCCCTGAGAATTAATAATTTGAGATTTCTGAATTTCCCTAGGGTTTCATTGATAACACCTAGGGAAATGTTGAAAAGATACATAAAAGAGGTATTCAGTGCTTCAGATGAAGCTATTCCCCCTTTCACCCAGGTCTACTATTTGCCGACTAGGCCCTCAGGAGCCTCAATGGCTGTTGAACAAGCTGACGCATCTCTTGATGTGTCAGCAATTTTAGAGACTTCAGACACACAGTTAGTTTCTTCATCTACTTTATTGGCTACTGTGGCTTTAACATTGGACAAAATATGGATAATGAAAATGTTCTTTAAAAATAAAGATAAGGAATTTATGGGACATAAAATATGTATTTTCCCGGACGTAGAAAAGAATCTCAAAAAAGACGGCGTCAATTTTTATTGCTTAAATTAGGAGTTCTTCAGATTGGTGCAACCTTCTATCTGCATTACCCATGTAAATGTGTTGTACGTTACCAGTTGATAAAATATGTATTCTTCGAACCATTACATTTAACAGAATTTCTTGTAGCCAGAAGATCATAGGAGTGAAGTGATGTTAATGTATATTAAGTATCTATATTATATATTGTCATTTACATAGATACTGTAAACCCCCTAATCGTGGAGCAGGTAAATTACAATAATTAAAGAAATAAATATATAGGAATATCACAGTTTCAAATAGGGTTCCCAAATAAACTCCACGCAACCAAGGGATTTGACAAGAAAAAAAATATTAAATAGTTTATTAAATGATAAAATAAATAGAAACACTTGTTGGTTATGTTCCTTAATGTTGGTACCAATTGTTAAAGTTTGCTAGTATTAAATAAAAATAGTGCAAGATGTTAAGTACTTTGTGACAGGTTACAAAGGCAATAAGAGGTTCAAAATTACAATTACAGTTACCAAGACCCCAACCCCACTGCTGCAGTAACATAAAACATCCCAAACATGTACACAACCCCAATTATTGTATTCAGATCTGATATATATATATATATATATATATATATATATATATATATATATATATATATATATATATATATATATACACACACACATATATATATATATATATTCAATTTGTGTGCACACAATATTGTTACCGGTGTATCAAATCTTCGCTAGCATCACTGCTCTCTTGCGTTGGGTACCTTGGTCTTCTCCACATCCACGTCTCCTCGGTTGGCGAGGTCAGCTCACCGGCTCAGGAACTCCAGGATACCTACTGCTCTGACTCAAAAACCCCTCAAAAAATGAAAATCCTGGCTCCCTGTGCTCAGTGTGTGTGCTAACCTCAATCAGTATTTTCTTTGGCAAGGGACCTTGTGGGCTAACTAATTTCAAATAAAAAGATAAGCAGCGGAAATTCCTATCTAGCCCTCCCAAAAACATGACCCCCTTTTTTTTTCTGTTGTACACCCACCCTCTACTCACACTGATGGACTGCTAAACTAAATCTCCTAAAGGCAAACCCTTAACTGCAGGCACTCTCAGGGCTCGAGGCTTAGACTGGGCAGCTCTTTCCCCAGGGCAGGCTCGCTTAGGTGCAGACACTCAAACCAGCAGGCTTCTGTGCTGGATCCTCCTGAGGCAGACACTCATGCTGGCAGACACTCTAAAAAAAAGTTCCTTTGGAGTCTGGGCACTCAGTGCAGGGGGGGTGTCTCTCTCCTTGTGGGGCTTCTTCCCTTTCCGGATAGGCCTCTTCTTTACAGGACAGACAGTTACACGGCCGGCTTTTTCTCTCTGGACAGGCAAGCACACACACGGAGGGATGCGCTGGGTGGACTTCTCTGCTTCTCTCTCTGCCTGAAGAATGGCCTCTGTGGTACTGGTACAGCTCCTCTTTTGCTCCCAGTTCGCTCCAGACCCCCTTCTCCTCCTCCTCTGTCCCTGTCTACTTTAGTCCCCGGCCCCTTACAGGACTCACCAGTTCTCTCTCTTCATCTGGGGCTCACTCCTGCTTGGGTTTGATCTTCTTCTCCTCCAGCCTGCAGCTGCCTCTTCTTGTCTGAGCATGCCCTTCTCTGCCCCAGCTTGCACACTCCTGCCTGGATCCGATCTTCCCCTCTCAGAGCATGCTTTCAGCCTCCTCTATTTGTCTGGGCTTGGCTTGCCTTTCTTCCTCCCAGGTTGCATCTGGACTCTCTTCTTTGCTCCACCCCTCCTGTCCCCTGGATTGGCTTGAAATTCACAGCAATCTCTTTTCTGCACATCCCCCCACAGTTACAAACTCATGAAATTTAAACACATCTCTGGCATCTATGGACACCTGAGTTCTTAGTTTTATAACAGTGCTGGAGCATTTTAAACACTTTAAACATTTCAACTAAAATGTGTCAGTGCTGTTGCTGGGCTGCCCTGAGACCTACTACTACTACTACTACTACTTGACATTTCTAAAGCGCTACTAGGGTTACGCAGCGCTGTACAATTTAACATGGAAGGACAGTCCCTGCTCAAGGAGCTTACAATCTAAAAGACAGGTATACAAACTAGAAACAAGTATAGAGTCCGTCTGATAGGGAATTCTATATTTCTCGAGAGGTTAGGTGCCAAAGCAGCATTGAAGAGGTGAGTTTTAAGCAGAGATTTGAAAATGGGTAGGGAGGGGGCTTGGCGTAGGGGTTGAGGAAGATTGTTCCAGGCAATGGGTGAGGCAAGGCAGAATGAGCGGAGCCTGGAGTCGGCAGTGGTGGAGAAGGGAACTGAAAGGAGGGATTTGTCCTGTGAGCAGAGGTTACGGGCGGGAACATAGGGGGAGATGAGGGAGGAGAGGTAGTGAGGAGCCGCAGACCGGGTGCATTTGTAGGTAAGGAGGAGAATCTTGAATTGTATGCGGTATCTGATCGGAAGCCAGTGAAGTGACTTGAGGAGAGGGGTGATGTGAGTATATCAGTTCTGGCGGAATATAAGACGTGCGGCAGCGTTCTGAACGGATTGAAGGGGGGATAGATGGCTAAGTGGGAGGCCGGTGAGGAGTAAGTTGCAGTAGTCAAGGCGAGAGGTAATGAGAGCGTGGACGAGAGTTCGTGTGGTGTGCTCAGATAGGAAAGGGCGAATTTTGCTGATGTTGAAGAGGAAGAAGCGACAGGTCTTGGCAATCTGTTGGATATGCGCAGAGAAGGAGAGGGAGGAGTCGAAGATGACTCCGAGGTTGCGGGCAGATGGGACGGGGAGGATGAGGGTGTTATCAACTGAGATGGAGAGTGGAGGAAGAGGAGAGGTGGGTTTAGGTGGAAAGACGAGGAGCTCGGTTTTGGACATGTTCAGCTTCAGGTGGCGGTTGGACATCCAGGCAGCAATGTCGGATAAGCAGGCCGATACCTTGGCCTGGGTCTCCGCGGTGATGTCTGGTGTGGAGAGGTATAGCTGGGTGTCATCAGCATAAAGATGATACTGAAAACCATGAGATGAGATCATTGAGCCTAGGGAGGAGGTGTAGATTGAGAAGAGAAGGGCTCCAAGGACAGATCCCTGGGGAACTCCAACAGATAGTGGGATGGGAGTGGAGGAAGATCCATGAGAGTGTACTCTGAAGGTGCGGTGGGAGAGATAAGAGGAGAACCAGGAGAGAACAGAGCCCTGGAACCCAAAAGAGGACAATGTGGCAAGAAGTAGATCATGATTGACAGTGTCAAACGCAGCGGATAGATCGAGGAGGATGAGGATGGAATAGTGGCCTCTGGATTTGGCGAGGAGCAGGTCATTGCAGACTTTAGAGAGTGCTGTCTCTGTCGAGTGTAGAGGGCGAAAGCCGGATTGAAGTGGATCTAGGATGGCATGAGAGGAGAGAAAATCAAGGCAGCGACTGTGAACGGCGCGCTCAAGAATATTGGAGAGGAAGGGGAGGAGAGAGATAGGGCGGTAGTTGGAGGGGCAGGTAGGGTCAAGTGATGGTTTTTTTAGGAGAGGTGTGACTACGGCGTGCTTGAAGGTGTCAGGGACAGTTGCAGTGGAGAGAGAAAGGTTAAGGATGTGACAGATGGAGGGGGTGACAGTATGGGAGATGGTGTTAAATAGGTTGGTGGGGATGGGATCAGAGGAACAGGTGGTGCATTTCGAGGAGGAAAGAAGGCGGGAGGTTTCATCCTCGGTGATCTCAGGAAAGGAGGAGAAAGAGGCCATGGTTGGTTGGTTGTTGGATAGGGCTACAGGCTGAAGAGGAGGTGGCTTGGTAGTGAACTCAAGGTTGATCTTTTGTACCTTGTTGCGGAAGTAGTCAGCTAGTGATTGAGGAGAGAGTGAAGGGGGAGTTGGAGCGGGGGGCACTTTGAGGAGGGACTTAAGGGTGGTGAAGAGACGACAAGGGTTGGAGCTGAGAGAATTGGTCAATTGGGTGTAATAGTCCTGTTTTGCAAGGAATAGGGAGGAATGGAAGGAGGATAGCATGAATTTGTAGTGAAGGAAGTCTGAATGGGTACAAGATTTCCTCCAGAGGCGTTCAGCGGATCGGGTGCAGGAGCGAAGGTAGCGGATGCAAGGGGTCAGCCAAGGCTAGGGACAAGTACGCTTTGTGGGACGGGAGGTGGATGGAGCGAGGGTGTCCAAAGCAGAGGAGAGAGCGGCATTGTAAGCGGAGACCGCTTTGTCTGCAGTCTTGGAGGACATGATGGAGGGGAGGAGATTAGAGAAACTAGAGGATAGAGTGGGGGGGGGGGGGGGTTAATAGCCTGGAGATTCCTGGAGGTGGTAGTTAAAGTTGGACGGGGCGGAGGAGGGGGGTAAAGAAGTGTGAACGTGATCAGGTGATGATCGGAGAGAGGGAGAGCAGAAGCGTGGAAATTGGAGGGTGAGCCGGAGGAGGAGAGGACTAGGTCAAGACAATGGCTGTCATGGTGAGTGGGGGTGGTGGAGGACAGCTGGAGGTTGAAGGAGGATGTTAGGGTGAGGAACTTAGAAGCGTTAGGGTCGGATGGTTCATCAACGTGAATGTTAAAGTCTCCGAGAATGAGGGACGGAGATGAGGGTTCAAGAAAGACAGAGAGCCACGCATCAAAGTCGGTGAGGAAGGAAGAGAAGGATTTTTCAGGGGGGTGGTAGATGACTGCAACTCTGAGTGACAGCGGGTAGAATAGCCGGATGGAGTGGGCTTCAAAGGATGAGAAGCAGTGAGACTGCGGTAGGGGGAGGGGTTGGAAACTACAGGAGGGCGAGAGTAGTAGCCCAACGCCTCCACCGCGGCCAACTGGGCGGGGAGTGTGGGAGAAGAGATAACTTCCATGGCAGAGGGCCGCAACTGAGGCCGAGTCTTCTGGGGAGATCCAGGTTTTGGTTAGGGCGAGCAGTTGAAGGGAGTGAGAGATGAAGAGATCGTGGGTGAAGGGTAGTTTGTTGCAGACTGAGTGGGCATTCCACAAGGCACATGAGAAGGGGAGGGAAGAGGGGGGGAGGGGAATAGAGACGAGATTGGAGACATCTCAGAATTGTTTGCATGGATAGGACGGGGACAGGCGAGGGGGACCTGGATTAGGGTTAATGTCACCCGCGGATAGCAGGAGGAGGAGCAGGAGAATGCGGAGGAGGGTGGGGGAGGTCGGGCGGCGAAGGCGACGAAGACGAGGTGTACTAAGGAGGAATGGGGATGGGTTAATGGCAGGAAGGAAGTGTTGAAGGTTAAGAGCTAGGAAGGAGGCGGGGGACAGGAGGGATGGTGAGGTGGTGGAGGGTGAGGGTGAATAGGATATTGCCATGGCAGGCAGGGTAGCAAGTTCTAGTGGTAGACAGCGGGAGTGGGGGGGAAAGAAGATTAGGAAGGGACAGGGCAAGGAAGAGAACGTGGACAGGGGCCATAAGTAGTGACTGAGGTGTGACAGGTGACTATGTAGTGACTGAGGTGATAAGCAGTTAACAGGTGTTAACAGACGGCTATGTGGTGACTGAGGTGTTAAGTAGATAGATAGAGCTGGAAAGCTGGGTTTGGACTGGCAAGTAGGTAAGTCAATGGCTGACAAGCTAGCAGGCAGGTAGGTAAGTCAGTGGCTGAGAGGCTCGCGAGCAGGCAGGCAGGTTACTCGATGTGTTAACAGGCAGGCGGGTAGCAGCTGGAACAAGCGGTCAGGAACAAGCTGGGGTAGATGGACAGGAGCAAGCTGGAACAAGCCGGAACAAGTTGGAACAGGTCGTAGCAAGCTGGAATAAGCTGGGACAAACACGCTGGAACAGACGGACTGGCACAAGCGGGTCATGCAGGAATGGATGGATCAAGCTGGAACAAGTTGGAACAAGTAGCAAGCAGGAACAAGATGGACAGGAGCAAGCTGGAATGAGCTGGAACAAGCCGGAACAAACGGACTGGCACAAGCGGGTCATGCAGGAACGGATGGAACAAGCTGGGTAGGCTGGGATGGACGGACTGGAACCGCGAGTAAGTTGGATCGGCGGACTGGAACAGGCTGGGATCGGGAGGACTGAAATGAGCTGGAAGACGCTGGAGCACATGGATTGGAGCAAGCAGGGAGAATCTGGATCAGGCAGACTGGAACGGGGACTGGAACACACTGGAGCACACTGGGGTCGAAGGACTGGAACACGCAGGGGGAAAGCTGGGTCTGCGGACTGGACCACATGGACTGGAGTCGATGGACTGGAACACGCAGGAGGAAGGTTGGATCTGCTCAAGTCTCCACTTCCTTCGGCCACCTCTGCTCTTATTTTCCTGTCTGCTGAGTTTTTTCTTCGTATCCTACTGAGCCCCGGGCGGTGCTGCAGCTGTGGTTCCCGAGCGCTCCAGAGGACACCGGAGGGCTCGGGTTCAGCGGTCTTCGCCTGGATTCCCTCCTCTTGGGCTCAGCAGACTCGGCACTTGGGTAGCATGAGGCCAACCCGTGTCTCTGGCTTAACTGGGGGATAACACCACAGTGAGAGCGCTGGGGAATCGATCCCCCGACCGGTTCCCAGCGGAACTCCTTGCAGTTCATCCCACCAGTCGGCCAGCCGTTCTTTGTTCGCGCCGCGATGCTCCCTTGTGATCCAGCACGGTCGGCCCTCCGGTCGGCCCACCCTAACTTGCCGCGTGGTCAGGTCCGGTCACCGTCGGCACCACGTCCAGGCGCAATCTCGATCTCCCTCACTGGGTGGCCGGCCGAAACCCCGATGCGTGGCTGCGGCTCAACCTTTCTCGCTCGCCACTCACTGGACGGTCTCGTGGTCCGTCCGATCGTGGGGGGATTCGATTGGCCTCGGGGGTCTCCACCCGTGTGTGGCCCTGAGAGGCTGCCGTGATTGCCAGTCGGTTCTGAGTTAGTTCTGGACCGTTCCGGTCCGACTAGAGGGTTGCCCAGATGGTTTAAGTGGGGTTATTCCCTTGGGTCTCAGGAGCTCTCTGACTGGGCTCCTTACCTGTCGGCCATCTTGCCATCTTCTGTACCTCTGTACCTCCCTGTCCTCTGCAAGATGCCCCCCTCTCAGGGAAAAGGGGGGGGGGACAAGGTAAAGGCTTCTTTTCTTTTCTATATTTACATCACGAACAGGTTCTTTATATAATTATTCCACTTATGTTAATCTTGGATCAAAAGTTGGGGACTTGAGAGTATCTATTATATTTTGTTTTCTTCATTTTTATATGCTGTTTTTTGAGATTGAGAAGAAATTGTTCATCTTTGAAAGTTTTTAAATATCAGAGTAAAAAGATGATGGATAAATTAAAATTGAGAGGATATCCGAATAGAATCTTGAAAACAGCATATAAAAGAGCTAGATTCTCAGATACATAGTAACATAGAGGGGAATAAACGAACGTCGCTGGCGATCTATTTTGGCGGCGGCGCAACAGATGGCCGGAACCGTATTTTCAAAACAGATGGCCGGCCATCTTTTTTTTTCGATAATATGGTGTGGGCCGGCGAAATGCCTTGGATTTCGCCGGGTTTGAGATCGCCACTTTTGTTTTTCCGCGATAATGGAAAAAAACTGCCGGCGATCTCAAACCCGGCGAAATCCAAGGCATTTGGCCGTGGGAGGAGCCAGCATTTGTAGTGCAATGGTCCCCCTCACATGCCAGGACACCAACCGGACACCCTAGGGGGCACTTCAAACATCTTTAATAAACAACCAAATTAGCTTCCAGGTGCATAGCACCCTTCCCTTATGTGCTGAGTCCCCCAAATCCCCCCCAAAATCCACTGCCCACAAGTGTGCACCATTACCCTAGCCCTAAGGGCTGAAGGGGGGCACCTACATGTGGGTACAGTGGGTTTTGGGGGATTTGGGAGGGCTCAACATTACCCAGGGTAGGGGGGGATGGGCCTGGCTCTGCCTTTCTGCAGTCCACTGCAACCAACAACAACTGTTCCAGGGACCTGCATACTGCTGTCAGGGTGCTGGGTATGACATTTGAGGCTGGCATACAGGCTGGTAAAAAAGGTTTGTATTTTAATAATTTTAGTGTGGGAGGGGGTTGTTGACCACTGGGGGAGTAAGGGGAGGTCATCCCCCATTCCCTCCGGTGGTCATCTGGTCAGTTTGGGCACCTTTTTGAGGCTTGGTCGTGAAAATAAAAGGACCAAGTAAACCCGGCGAAATACTGCTTATCGCCTGGTTTTATTTTTCCATTATCCGCGAAAGCCGGCCATCTGGTAGCCACGCCCAAGCCTGCCCATGTCCCGCCTTCGCTTCGCCGCCAACGCACCCCTTTGAACTTTTGCCGGCGAGGCGAAGGGAAAGCGGTGAAGCTATCACAAATGTAGCTTTCGATTATACGCTTTTCGCCGCTTTTGCGAAATCGCCGGCCATATCCCGATTTGTGTCGGGAAATAGCCGGCGATTACTTTCGATTATAAGCTGGATAGTAACATAGTAGATGATGGCAGGAAAAGACCTGCATGGTCCATCCAGTCTGCCCAACAAGATAAATTCATGTGTATACCTTACCTTGATTTGTACCTGTCTTTTTCAGGGCACAGACCGTATAAGTCTGCCCAGCACTATCCCCACCTCCCAACCACCAGTCCCTCCTCCCACCACTGGCTCTAGCACAGACCGTATAAGTCTGCCCTCCACTATCCTCGCCTCCCAACCACCAACCTCTCTTCCCCCCACCTGATCCGCCACCCAATTTCGGGAAAGATGGGGCCTGTTTTCGAGTTCAGATAGAGATCTCCTTTTACAAAAAAGATCATATCAGAAGGATGATAAGACACAAACTTGTGTATTAAGATATAATTCTAAAGGGGCTGATTTAGCAAGAATTGTGAAAAAGAACTGCTCTATAGTAAAATTACACCCTGTGCTTGCTGTTATGGATTAAAGGATAGCATTTAAAAGAGAAAAGAACTTGAAAGGATTGTTGTGTCTGGCAGATTTTAAGAATAGGAACATTGTTTGAAAAAATTCTGTTGGTCACTATAAATGTTTGAAATGTTCAATTTGCTCTATTACATTGCAGATTAAGGAATCTGTGAACCCCTTTGATGGTAAAAAGTACAATATCCAACATTTTGCAACTTGTCAAATGGAGTATGTCATTTATGTAGTTTTATGGCCATGTGATGATATACATGGGCATGACCAGTAGAAGTTTAAGAATTAGAATGCTGGAACACAAATCTAATTTGAAAACTGGAAGGAATCTGGCTCCACTGGTTGAACATTGTAAGAATAATTTTTTTTTTAATTTTATTATTTATTCATTTAAACAATATTTACAAGAAACATCTTGATTAGGATAGAGTCAATAATAGGAATTACACAAGTGAATATAAGAGAAAAAAAAAAGCAAAAAGGGGAAAAAAAAGTAAATAAGTCTTTACTTTTCAAAACCTTATGACTCTCAAGTCCATAAATAGAGATCCAAGATTAAATAATCTAGGGGAGAAATATAACACAGGAACTAATTAAACGGCAATTCTTGCTCTGCTAAGAAATTGTAAATCATCTTCTTTTAATGCTTCTCCATTTTAACTGAGGTTATCAGTGTTGAAATGTGGACAGGTTCAGTAAACATGTATTTTTTACCCCCAAGTCTTATTATGCACTTGCAGGGGTACCTTAAAAAGAAGGTACCCCCCAAGTGCAAAACCTCCGGCTTAAGGAGCAAAAATTGTTTCCTCCGTCTTCTTGTCTCCTTAGAGACATCAGGAAATAGCATTATTCTGAAACCCAAAAAGGGTTTCTCTTTATTTCGGAAAAACAGATGGAAAATCCAGTTCTTATCAGGCATCAATGCGACGGTCGCCACCAAAGTAGCGGCCGTCACCAAGTCAGAGGTCTCAAGCAAAAGAGAGACATCTATCGGTTTTTCTTGATTCAAATTTTTTCCTGGGACATAATATACTTGTGGAAAATCCTTTTACAAGACATTCAAAACTTCAGAAAAATAACGTTTCAACATATCCAAGGGAAGAACATTTGGTAACCTAGGAACATTGACAAATCTCAGGTTATGATTTTTAGTGAAATTATCAAATATTTCCATTTTTTGCCTGATATTCGTCACATCTTTTAACATCGTAGTTTGTATTGTTTCCAAGTTCATAACCCTTTGATCAATTTTTTCTACTTTTTCATTCAAAACTTTAGTCTCTTCTTCCTTTTTTTGCAATTTCCATTACTTTTGGTAAAACCTCATTAACTTGTTTAAGGAAAAGCCGTCCCAGGTTAAACATTAAGTCCCACAAAACATCTAGAGTCACTTCTTTTGGTTTTACCGCTAACTCTTTAGGAAGTTCAAACCTTGCTGAAGACTGCTCACAATCTTCACTTCGACTCTCAGTTTCTCTCCCTTCGTTTCCCACCGGCACTGTGGGCAAACTGCCCTCCATTCCCTCCTCAGATAGAATAGACGCTTCTCCCCGGCGTTCTCCTGGGTCCGTACCTTCTTCCAAGGGGGACCCTGTCGGGTCAGAGAGGAAGGAACTTGTGCCGAGGGGTTGGGGAGGCGGAGTTCGCGCTGCGGGGCTCAAAGTTGTTTCGAGACCAGGGGAAGCCGAAATCTCCCTTTCGCCAACGTTCCCTACTGGTGGCATTCCGCATTCAGGTACAACTGCTCGTGGCCTCAAATATTGGTCAATTGGACCCGGTAAAGGGGGTTGAGGCGGGGAAGCTCTGCCCGCTATTCTCCCCCTATGCTTCGGCATCTTGAGAGTGAGGTTCGGAGCGTCCTAACAGAGCGACGCCATCTTGGATCTCCCCTGTAAGAATAAATTTGAAGAACTGCGATGTTTCTCTTTAGATCATGAACCGGTTTGGTTGAGAGGTGGTGATAGATTTAAAAGATTACAAAGAAAAGAAGCAAGATGGATTGAAAAACTCAATGCCCTGGAATCAGATGGAATTAAACCATGAAACTGATTGGACTGTTTTTCTGTAAAGTTGGATATTGGAAGTGAGAGAATATAACGATTATGAGGATTGAATTAGGGTCCGACCATTATTTGTTTTCTGTGTGTAAAAATGTAGTATGTGAATTCTGTGAATGAGAACTCTAATGGGAGGAATGCTCTATATGCTAAACAGGAGCTGATTTTGTGCTATGTGGACAATAAAGTTTGTTGAACGAGGGGTTGAGCTTTAAAGCGTGGGTCAAGGCGTCTTTCGTGTTGTAAGCGCCATTTTGAAGTAATGAGTCCGAACAGTGGTCAGATGCATAAATAGTGAGTAAATTGAATCTTAAAATGTTTTGCTATTGTTTTAAGATTGGGAAAATTGTATTTCAGTCCCTTTCTTTGTATTTATTGCAGTGCAAGACCATCTTATCCCTGATGACCCTGACAAAGCCACACTATATGGAGTGGAGGAGTGGCCTAGTGGTTAGGGTGGTGGACTTTGGTCCTGAGGAACTGAGTTCAATTCCCACTTCAGGCACAGGCAGCTCCTTGTGACTCTGGGCAAGTCACTTAATCCTCCATTGCCCCATGTAAGCCGCAATGAGCCTGCCATGAGTGGGAAAGCGCAGGGTACAAATGTAACAAAAATAAAATAGATACTATTGGAGATTCTACATGGAATGTTGCTACTATTGGAGATTCTACATGGAATGTTGCTATTCCACTAGCAACATTCCATGTAGAAGGCTGCGCAGGCTTCTGTTTCTGTGAGTCGTACGTGCAGGACGTCAGACTCGCAAAAGCCTGCGCGGCCACATTGGTGATCTGCAAGGGCCGACTTCTACATGGAATGTTGCTAGTGGAATAGCAACATTCCATGTAGAATCTCAAATAGTAGCAACAGTGGAGGAGTGGCCTAGTGGTTAGGGTGGTGGACTTTGGTCCTGGGGAACTGAGGAACTGAGTTTGATTCCCACTTCAGGCACAGGCAGCTCCTTGTGACTCTGGGCAAGTCACTTAACCCTCCATTGCCCCATGTAAGCCGCATTGAGCCTGCCATGAGTGGGAAAGCACAGGGTACAAATGTAACAAACCTCTCCCCCCCCCCCCCCCCCACCCCCAAAAGTCCAGTTGATCCAGGGAGTGCTGCTTAAATAGCAAGGCAAACAAATTGAAGACACTTTAAGGCTTAAATATTGCTACAGGAATTCTGTGAAATTGTGTAAACATCATGCTACATCATTTTGGTTGCTTTTCATGAAGTTCTAAGTCTGAGATTTTTTTGAATTTATAAGAGAATTTTCTGGATTATTTGGAGTGAAGGACTGAACAATTTAAAGAAGGAATAAATATATATTTTTTACTCTTTTCTGAAGGAGATCGTTTTTGAATGGGAGTGGGTGACTGCCTGGGACCCCACCCAGAACAAGATCATACCTGGTCCTTTATTTTCAACTCTAGGATACCTAGGGAAAGAAATCCACACACACACCATCAATAAAAAAATATATACAAAGGCCTTCGGGAGAGAGTGTGGGCCCCACAATGACAGTGAGTTCACCCAGAACTGTCTCAAAATCCCTCAGGTCCTCTGCTCTTTTATTAAGAATGCATTAAGTCATAAATTAACTGGTTACATCACAAATCACGGGACAAAAACTTTGAAAAAAATGCACTGGCTAGATTATATTCAACTTCTATCAGCATACTAAAGAGCAAAGATCATACAGCTGATAGCTATTTTGGTAAAGATCATTAAAATTTATAGGAATACGGAACTAACATACGTTATTGCATATTACATCTGCATATTTCTCTCTTACTTCCCTATTCCCTTCCAAACAGGCGTTTTCTAAGTGACACTTCCCAGCATCTCAACAAAATGTAGTACCCATAAAACAGCCGTACCGGAGAGTGTCACCTCACATATATGAGGAATTCAAGAGGCACATCCAAACACTGGTGGACCAGAAGATCCTGCAAAGGAGTTGCAGTCCATGGGCATCCCCAGCAGTGATCGTACAGAAGAAGGATGGAGGGATATGGTTTTGCGTGGACTATAGGAGGCTAAACCAAGTGACAGTGAAAGATGCGTACCCCCTCCCACGAATTGAAGAGTCACTGGATGTTTTGGGAACAGTCAAATACTTTTCGTCACTTAACGTCTGGCTACTTCCAAGTGGCAATGGCTGAAGAAGACAAGGCCAAAACGGCTGTAACTACACCATTCGGTCTCTTTGAATGGAACCGGATGCCGTTTGGATTGAGCAATGCACCTTCTACGTTCTCCCGACTCATGGAACTGGTCTTCAATGACTACGTGCTCAACATCCTTTTACTATACCTGGATGACATCCTGATATTTTCCGCATCATTCAAAGATCATGTGGACCACCTAGAGAAAGTGTTCTCTAGACTTAAAGAACATGGGTTGAAGCTAAAGCCGTCGAAATGTTGCTTGTTTGAGAGAGAAGTGAAGTTTTTGGGCCATGTGGTGTCTGAGAAGGGAGTTGCAGCAGACGAAGACAAGACCAGGGTCCTGAAAGACTGGCCGATTCCAAAGACAGCTAAAGATGTCCGAAAGTTTGTCGGTTTTACAAGTTACTACAGGCGATTTGTTCCCGGGTATGCACAGATAGCGAAACCACTACATGTGCTAATGGACAAAGCCAAGCGTGGTCTCCTTCGTGTGGACCATGGAGTGCCAGAAGGCCTTTGATGTGCTAAGAGAGAAGTTGATGTTGCCACCAGTCCTGGTATATCCCGATTTCAGTAGGCCATTCATACTGACTACTGACGCCAGCCGGAGTGGGTTAGGAGCAGTACTTAGCCAAGAACAAGATGGTGTGGAACGAGTAGTTGCCTATGCCAGCCGGGGCCTACACAAAAGCGAGAGAAATGACAAAAACTACAGTCCTTTTAATTTGGAGCTCCTTGCTCTGAAATGGATGATCACCGAGAAGTTTCGCGACTACCCGGTATACAAAAAGTTCATTGTGAAGACAGACCATAATCCCCTGAGATACTTAGATACAGCAAAGGTGTCACCAGTAGTCCAACGTTGGCTAGCCCAGTTGGCTGACTTCAACTTTGAGGTGCAATACAAGCCTGGAAGACAGAATATCAATGTGGACATATTGTCCAGATTACACGAATCAGAAGCTGGGGGAGATGGTGGTGCTGAGTCCTGGATAGTGGAGGCCAACGAGATTCAGCAGCGGTTCCAGGCCCAAAGCCAAAACATCCGTGCTGGAGCCAATAGCCCTCCTGTGAGAGAACCAGAGTCGGAAGTGTTTTACCTGTCTGACCTCACTGTGAGAGAGCTACAGGGAACAGATCGCACCTTAAACCCCATAATCGAAGCTTTTTTGAGTGCCAGGACAGAAGATTTTGAGACTTGGTCCGAAGACAGCAAAAAGCTTTGGAAAATGCGAGGGAGACTGAAGTTGAAAGATGGTCTCTTATACAGAGTGATTAAGAACCCCAGAGACCAAGAGCAAATTGATCAGTTAGTAGTCCCAGAGTGTTTAAAAGCAGAAATCTTGTCCACCTACCATGATGAAATGGGACACAGAGCTGAGGAGGCAGTGACAAGAGCCATCCAAAGAAAATACTATTGGTTGCAGATTCATGATGATGTCCGAAAGTGGGGATGAGACTGTAAACGCTGTCTCTTGGCAAGAGATGTGGCACCCAGAGAGAAAGTCCCTCTAAATTGTTTCAAGACTTCATACCCATTAGAAGTCCTTGCACTAGATTTCACAGTTCTAGAACCAGAAGACAGCGGGGTTGAAACTGTGCTGTTTATAACCGACATGTTCACCCAGTATACTGTAGCAGTCCCTACTAGAGACCAGACTGCATTGACTGCCGCCAGAGCCCTAGTCGAACACTGGATAGTCCACTATGGTGCCCCAAAACGACTACACTCAGACCAGGGCCGGGCTTTCGAGTCGGAGGTGATCAAGAACCTTTGCCAGTTGTATGGGATAAAAAAGAGCCGAACAACGCCCTATCACCCTCAAGGTAATGGGCAGTGTGAGCGCTTTAATCGAACCCTATATGAGATGCTGAGAACGCTGCCACCCTCTAAAAAGAGACATTGGGGTGACTACCTACCTGAACTGATGCTTGCCTACAATAGTCAGATCCACCAATTGACAGGTTACACCCATTCTACCTCATGTTTGGGAGAGATCCACGAATGTTCTCAGATGTGTTTGCTAGAGAAGAGGATGGCACCGCAACAAACTTGGACGGCTGGGTCAAGCAACATCACGACAAGATGGCCTTGTCATGGGAAATCGCCAGACAGGTGGCCGAGAAGAAGGGGCAGACCCGAAAGAGGTGCTACGACCGGAGAGCAAAGGGGGCCCTACTGAAGAAAGGAGACAGGGTGTTGCTGCAAGTCCAGAGGTTTCCCGGCCGCCACAAGATTCAGGACCTGTGGGATGACAGAATATATGTGATAGACCAGGTGAACGAACCTGGGTTGAAGTAGCCTCAAAGTTGTCCCTGAGGAAGGTGGTCCTGTCAAAGTAGTGCACAGAAACCATGTGAAGGTGTTACCCAATGCCATGTGTGATTTAGAGTCCACCTTGGGGTTACTTGAGATATCTGATATTGAAGATACTGATGATGATGATGACAATGACAGTGTACTGTATGTGTTGTTGGGAGGGCCTGATACTTACGTTGCCAGGGAAGATACAGTCCCAAACAGAGGAGTGCCAGATTTAGAAATTGAGCCTGATGTAAAGGGGGAAGTAGAACCCGAAGTAATAGGAGAGGATGCTGGTGTTGGCCCTCCTGAATACCTGTATCCCCCCAGGAGTTCCTCCCAATCAAATAAAGGGAATCCTTCCAGGTATCTGTCAGACAATTACTACCTGTATTGAGACAGGCATAGTAATGTGAGAAGTGTTACTGTGATGGGCCTACCCTAAAACTGTGAATGTAATGTTATATGATGAAGTATTGGGAGAAATGTTGGGGGCAACATTTGTGTACCCCAGGAGAAGTGTAAATATAGAGAAGAAAAGAAGCCTTTACCTTGTCCCCCCCCCCCCCCTCTTTCCTGGGAAGGGGGGCATCTTGCAGAGAGCAGGGAGACACAGAGGACAAGCTGAGAGCCAGCAACAATGCTAGCACCTTTAGTTAAAATGTTTAGAGTGTTTAAAATGCTCCAGCACTGTTGTACAAAGAACTCAGATGTCCATGGCTGCTAGATGTGTGTTTTTAAAGTTTCATGAGTTTGAATCTGTATGGAGAGGACAGTGAAACTTGTTACAAATCTTCCGATTGGCTGTCTGAGAGCACAGTACAAGGCTCCTGATTTGCTGTATGAGAACTGGAAGTAGAGGAGGGGACAGTGTGTGAGATAGCCAATAGGAGACAGGATCTGCAAAAAGGCACGAATTTGGACCAATGAGGTGGCAGGAGGCAGTCTGATCCTTAGATTGGCGTGAATTTCAAGCCAATCCAGGGGACAGAGAGGTGGGACAAAGAAGTTTTTACAGTGCAGAGGCTGCCTGGAAAGAAGAAGGCAATCGGAGGCTAGAGACAATGGAAGCTACAAGCATGGTCTGAGGGAAGAATGTGCTGCAAGCTGGGGCAGAAGCAGGGCATGCTCAAATAAGAAGAGGCAGCTGCAGGCTGGAACCCACAGATGAAGAAAGAGAGATGGTGAGTGTGGCCGGGCATTGAAGCAGACAGGAACAGAAGAAAGGGGGCCTGAGGTGAGCTGAGCAGAAGATTTGTTGTTACAGTGGTCACAGGGACGTGCTGGGAGCAGTGCATAGCTGGATAGAACCCCAGAGGAACCCACCCAGGGCAATCCGCGTGTGTGTGTGTCTGTCTCTCCAGAGAGCAGAGGAGAAAGCCAGCCATGTGACTGTCCTGTAAACAAGAGGCTGATCCAGAGAGGGAGGAAGCTCCAGAGAGAAAGAGACACCCCCCCCCCCCTTGCACTGTGTGCCCAGATAAGAAAAGGAACTGTGCTTTTTGAGTGCCTGCCTCAGGAGGGATCTAGCCCAGGAGCTTGCTGGTTTGAGCTTCCACAAAGAGAGAGAGAGAGGGGCATCCCCCTGCACTGAGTGGCCAGACTAAAAGTGAACACTGTGTTTTTTTTGTTTATGTCTGCCTCCGGGGATCCAGACAAAAGCCTGCCTTGAGGAACAGCTGCCAGCCTAAGCCTCGAGTCCTGTGACTGCCTTGCCTTTGTGGGAATTAGGGTAGCAGTCCATCAGTGAGATTAGGGGTAGTTGTATAGCAGAAGCAAAAGGGGGCATGTTTTGGGTGGTGTAGATAGGAATTTCCCTTGCTTATCTTTTCTTTGAATCCAGTTAGTGCACAAGTTCCACAGAAAGTCAAGGTTTTCCTTTTTTGAGTTTTTTTGAGTCAGAGTAGTAGGTATCGGGAGTCCCTGAACCAGTGAGCTGACCTCACCAACCGAGGAGACGTGGAAGTGAAGAAGACTAAGGTACCCAACGCAAGAAAGCAGTGATGCTAGCGAAGACTTTAATATACTGGTAACGAAATTGTGTGCACACAAATTGAAAACTATATATATCAGATCTGAGCACACTAATTAGTGCTGTGTACATGTGTGGGATGTTTTGGGTTACTGCAGATGTGGAGTTGGGGTCTTGATAGCTGTGATCCTTGATAACTGTGATTCTTGGTGACAGTGATTGTAGTTTTAAAATTGTTATTGCCTTTATTTCCTTTGTAACTTATCTCAAAGCATTTAACATCTTGCACTAATTTTATTTAATACCATCAACCTGTAAAAATTGGTACCAACATTTAAGAAACATAACCAACAAGTGTTTCTATTTACTTTACCCTCTATTCATTTTACCCTTTAATAAAACCTTTAATATTTTTTTTCTTGCTAAATCCCTTGGTTGTGTGGAGTTTATTTGGGAACCCTATTTAAAACTGTGACACTCATATATTTATTTCTTCAATTATTCAAATTTACCTGCTCCACGACTAGGGGGTTTACAAAAACATTCATTATTTAAGCTTGCTGAAACTGTTCATTCAGCAAGTGTCAGCAATCTTTAAGTAGGTTAAATGCATCTGTCCTGCTCTGTCTTAAAATGATCGCAGTTTCACATTTTTAATGCTTAAGTCTTGATATTCTCTTCTGAACTGGGGGGTGCTATAATTTTCATAATACATCCTTAATATCATCATGGACACCCAGTCAAAGAAGTCAATAACGTTCGTTTGGCAGGATTTTCCTTTGGTAACGCCATGTAGCCCCGGGTCCTGTAACCCGTTGGCTTCTAGAAAGTTAACTATCCTTTCTTTCAGCAGCGACTCCATTATTTTTCCTACCACCGATGTGAGACTTACCGATCTGTAGTTTCCCACTTCTTCTCTGTCTCCACTTTTGTGAAGAGGGACCACATCTGCTCGTCTCCAATCTCGCAGAATCTCTCCCGTCTCTAGAGATCTATTATATAAATCTTTAAGAGGTCCCACCAGGACCTCTCTGAGCTCCCTCAGTATCCTGGGATGTAATCCATCCGGCAATGTACTTTTGTCCACCTTCAGATTCTCCAGCTGTTTATAAACTCTTTCTTCCATAAACGGTGCAGTATCCACTCCATTCCCAGGTATTCCCTTGGCAGCTGACTGCGGTCCTTCTCCAGGATTTTCCTCCAGGAACACCGAAGAGAAGTGTCTTGGAATACCCTTACAGACCCCCTCTGTACTATCTGGATAATGTCTCTGAATATCATTATAGACCCTATCAATGCCTATTATATCTACCTCATCATTTAGTGCTAGTGGGGTTTAAAAAAAGGTTTGGATGGCTTCTAAAGGAAAAGTCCATAGATCATTATTAAAATGGCCTTGGGGAAAATCCATTGCTTATTTCTAGAATAAGCAGCATAAAATGTATTGTACTGTTTTGGAATCTTGCCAGGTACTTGTGACCTGGATTGGCCACTATTGGAAAGAGCATTCTGGGCTTGATGGATCTTTAGTCTGTCCCAGTATGGTCATACTTATATATTCATATCCCATCTTATTTTTTAGGCTTGTAGCATTTGCATACATGCACTTCAGATTGTTTTTTTTTCCTTTGCTCTACAAGCTGCTTAGAAGTTGAAGGGGATAATGTTCATCCTTTATCCTGAGCATTGTTGAAACCTCTCTACTGGGATTCCCTAACTGTCCTGTTTCAATAGTATCCTTCAAGGATACTCCACACCAAACCATGCGCTCCTGGGCGATTTTCGGCTCCCCCCTCCCATTCTAGTTTAAAAGCTGCACTATCTCATTTTTACGCCAGTAGCCTGGTTCCATCCCGGTCAAGGTGGAGCCCATCCTTTCAGAACAGTCTGCTCCTTTCCCAGAATGTTGCCCAGTTCTTAACAAATCTAAATCCTTCCCCCATCACCCCCACTGGACCACCCCAGACTTCAGGTATGCCCCAGGGGCTTATTGTGAGTGGAGGTTAGGGTTGAGAAGGAGGTGATATGGATCTCACCAGGGGGTGGTAGGGGTGGGGTCTGGTCTCGTTCGGCCCTTCTTTTGCCCTTTGGGAGGGGAGGTCAGGAGGAGGATCAGAAGGGGACTGTGAGGGAGGGAGAGAGAGAGAGAGCTGGCAATACATTGGCCAGATCTTGGAAGTTAACCAGGCACCAGCTGATATTCAGACCAGTGCTCGGTTAACTCCCCGCATAATTTAGGATAACCTTTTTTCTGTCTTAACTTTATGTGGTTGCTCAGCCGCTTAGCGGACTGAAAGTCGCTGGTAACTGGCTAAGCTTCTGCCCTTGGACCGCTACAAACTAGCCTGTTACGGCATGGCCAGTTAGAGGCGCTATTCCTTGGCAACTGTCTGGTTAAATGCTGCTAAATATCCCTGGAGCCCCGCAGAAACTATTTTGATGGCCAGGAGCCTCTCCTGGCTGTTTAATATACTTCTACTACTATAATCATTTCTATAGCGCTACTAAATTTACGCAGCGCTGTACACATTATATGCAGATACTTTCTCTGTCCCTAGAGGGCAGTGCTGTACACATTATATGCAGGTACTTTCTCTGTCCCTAGAGGGCAGCCCTGTACACATTATATGCAGATACTTTCTCTGTCCCTAGAGGGCAGTGCTGTACGCATTATATGCAGGTACTTTCTCTGTCCCTAGAGGGATCACAATCTAAGTTTTTGTACCTGGGGCAATGGAGGGTTAAGTGACTTGTCCAAGGTCACAAGGAGCTGCAGTGGGAATCCAAGTTGCCTGGATGAAAGTCCATTGCACTAACCATTAGGCCACTCTTCTACTCATGTTTAAACTACTGTGAATATCTGCCTGTATGTGGTGCAGCCAGAGTGGTCCCAGACCAGATATCAATGACATTCAATCCGCTATCCAAATCACGTATCCAGAGAACTTAGAACAGCAACCAGGCTGTTTTAAATTATCTGGCAGCAGCCCAAGTATTCCCATCGTCTGGATATCCAGATATTGGCACTGAATATTTAGATATTTTTTGACTGCATGGCCAGCATTTTAAATCAGTCTGACCACAGTGGCTGAAGATTTGCTCATGTGTGTTTTTTAAAACATATTTTTCATTGCTTTGTGTAGTTCAGGCCACTTTTGTGTAATGAAAAATACAACATTCTTTCTCTATCTCTCTAGCAGAAAGTCAGAAAAAGACACCTGAAAATACATTTTCCTTGAGATAAGCAACAGCAGAGACAGAAAACACTCAACACATCCTGCAGCAGTTTGAAAAGCACCAAAGTAAGCCTCAGGAGCTATTTGATCTGAGCTGTAGAAAAACATTGTCTAAATATAATTCTTATAGTTTACTGTGAAAAGAAAGCTAAAATTAGTTGTCACACTCTGAAAACAGGGAATCATTTCAGCCCTGGAATGTTTTAATTACAAGCAGTCCTAAAAAAAAGTGAGAACAGAATATTGAGCTGAACCAACTAAATTATTTATATCATATTTTAAAATGAACTATATTAGGAAGGGTTTCTGTAGAGGCTAAAAAACCCTACACCAATTGATATGAAATACCCCCTCTGATAAATGCTCTTATTCACATCACATCACCTTCCTTAGTGATACAGCCAAACATCAATATGCAGTTATGTCAGTCCAAATATTGTCCCACTATTACAATCAATCCGTGGAGATAAGTCAAAAATAAATCCAATTTCAAAGAAGAAGAAAAGCCTCCACTGTATTTTAAAATATGATATAAATAATTTACTTGGTTCAGCTCAATGTTGTGTTCTCATTTCTTTTAGGGTGGGTTTATATTTTGTCAGCTTTTGAGGGATTTTGTTGTAATTTTTGACAAGAATTAATTACAAGCAAAGTCATCGTGTCCTCTCAGTACTGGATCTGTCAAAAACACAAGCATGAACAGCTCTACGTAGCCAGCAGTGGACCTCCCAGTGTTCATATCACAAAACACGGTACCATCCTTGGGGCTAAGAATACACCTCACTCCCATTCCCAGTACCTCAGTACTAATACATCCCTATTGTCCACTGTCCCCAAGTCCTGCAGCTAGAAATAGAAGCTGAGAGCAGATATGGCTTTCTTTTCACATCTCCAAAAATAAGGGAGTAATAGCCAGCCCCTTCCAGCTATGGGCTGACTTAGTCCTGGAGATTTAATGCTGGGTTATGTACAGCTTCCAGTACTGAGTATCCAGATATGTATGCCGACTCGAAAGTCAACCGGGCACCGGTCGATATCCAAACCAGTGCCCAGTCACTTCACTGTTTCAACTTACAGGATACCAGCATCACTTCATAACAAGACACCTGCTTTGATATAAGTATTTTGAGGCAAGTGATATTTGATATGACATCATATGGACTGTGGACTTTAGAAATCATTTGATATATCAGCTGAAAATGTGATTACCAATAATAATAGGAAGATATAAACAGGGAAGGGGGATCCGGTGCTATGATGGTATAAGGCTGGAGTGTTATATGCTGGTACCGTGTTAAGTGGTGGTTTGGCACTTCAAAAAATTTAAAACATTTAAAATATTATTGTAATAAGTTTGACTGGTATGAAATTTGAGTAAATATTACGTTTTATGTGATACTAGGTAGAAAAATTAGAACCCTAAATTTATTTACACTTAAAATTTAATGCCAAGAAGTGCAAATTAATGCACTTGGGGTGCAGAAATACAAAAGAGATGACTCAGATAGGAGGGGAGAGATTGGTAAGCTCTGCTCAGGACAGAAACCTTGGGCTGATGGTGTCTGAAGATCTCAAAGTGACAAAACAGTGCGATAAGGTGGTGGCCACAGCCAGAAGGATGCTAGGCTGCATTGAGAGGGGTAAAACCAGAAGAAGAAAAGAGGTGTTCATGCCCCTGTACAAGTTGTTGGTGAGGCCCCACTTGGAGTATTGTGTTCAGTTTTGGAGGCCTTATCTTGCTAAGGATGTAAAAAGACTTGAAGTGGTTCAGAGAAAAGCGACGAAAATGGTAGGGGGTTTAGACAGCAAGACGCACATGGAAAGACTTGCTGACCTATACATGTATACACTGGAGGAAAGGAAAAACAGGGGTGATATGATACAGATGTTCAAATATTTGAATGGTATTAATTTGTAAACAAACCTTTTCCAGAGACGGGAAGGTGGTAGAACTACAGAGCATGAATTGAAATTGAAAGGGGGCAGACTCAAGAATAATGTCAGGAAGTATTTTTTCACTGAGAGGGTGATAGATTCATGAAAAGCCCTCCCACGGGAAGTGGTGGAGATGAAAATGGTAACAGAATTAAAAAATGCGTGGACAAACACAAAGGAATTCTGTTTAGAAGGATCAGATCCAAAGAATCTTAGGGGACATTAAGTAGGAAAGCCAGTACTGGGCAGACTTCTACGGTCTGTGCCCTGATCAAGGCTGAATAGACTTGGATGGGATGGAGTGGAGCTTGTCAGGGACTATACAACAACTTCAGAAATGTTAGAACAAGGCCAGGGCTGGGCAGACTTCTACAGTCTATGCCCTAAAAATGGCATGGATAAATCAAGATCCAAAATACAAAACAGGGAAACCCTCTATGACGACGAATCACAGCAGGCAAAAATAGAGGCTGACCAAAGACGAATCACTACTGGAGATATAATCCAACAGTCTTCATTGATGTAAATAAAGGAAGGACCCGACACAGGCCATGTTTCAACGCATGCAAGCACCTACATCAGGGGTCAAACACTAAGCTCTAGATAGAGGCACAGGACTACAGCTCTGCTCATATATGAAGCTGTAGACCGTCCAAAATACTTGAGCACTAAAAACAAATGGACAAACACTTGCAACGATTGTAGGAACAGAACTACAGTTGTTGCAAGTGTTTGCCCATTTGTTTTTAGTGTTCAAGTATTTTGGACGGTCTACAGCTTCGTATATGAGCAGAGCTGTGGTCCTGTGCCTCTATCTAGAGCTTTGACCCCTGATGTAGGCGCTTGCATGCGTCGAAACACAGCCTGTGTCGGGTCCTTCCTTTATTTACATCAATAAAGACTGTTGGGTTATATCTCCAGTAGTGATTTGTCTTTGGTCAGCCTCTAGTTTTGCCTGCATGGATAAATCAAGAACAGGTATGTATATGATGTAACACTTCATACCATATGTAATGAGTTTATGTTGTTGGGCAGACTGGATGGCCCGTACAGGTCTTTATCTGCCGCCATCTACTATGTTACTATGGTCAGCCCAGACTTCAACCGGCCTTTTATCATGCAGACCGATGCATCTTAGCATTGCCGGTCAGTGGCCCAACTGTTTGGGTGGGGCCAGGGGTGGAGCTTAAATCCATAATTGTCTGATACACAGAAAAAATAAATAAAAATAAAAGTCACAATTAATACCTTTTATTAAATTTAGATATTAGATATGTATCATATGTCAAAGAATAAAGTGGTTGCTCAAAGCATATTCTAAGCACAATCGCTCAACTGCAAAACACTATGCACAACTTTGTGCAAAAACACACTCAGAACCTTACTGTACCATAAATATTACACTGGGCAGAACCTAATACACCAATATACCACCCATACAGAAAATGCAGACCGTCAACAATATGAAACAAGGGATCATATCATCACAATTCTCATGTAGAGCCACAAAACACCCTAATTCATGTTTAATGTGGGATAAAATGCCATAAATAAGTAAATAAATATAAACTTTTAATGTTGAGCACCTGATTCTCAAAGTGGACATATTCCAAACACTATAATGAAAATAAAATGATCTTTTCTACCTTTGTTGTCTGGTTGTCCGATTCTGCTGCTATCTGTTCTCAGTGCAGGTCAGGAAGTCATCCTCCTTAAATATCTCCCTGGCAACCCAGTCAACCCCCCCCCCCCTCCTCTCCCAGCAGTACGGTAAACAAACCATAAACCAATTTTTACAATTGGTTACACAAGGCTAGAGGGCTTTCACTGCAGCTCCTGCTGTGAGGATGGAGGTAAATCAACAATTTAAACCTCTCAGAGCACAGCAGGGGAGGCTTTGCCTGTCCAAGCCTCTTATACCGGGGCGCCTATGCATCTTAGGTTGGCCTCAGGGCCGTTCTGGCCCAGGAAGTGGATTGGGAAGAGCACCCAGTGGCAAACATTAGTCGGAAGCTGTTCCCAAGGGAGAAGAATTATGCAGTGATTGAGAAGGAGGCTCTAGTTGTCAAGTGGGCCCTGGAAACATTCCAATATTATTTATTGGGGCGATACTTCCTGCTGGTTACCATCAACCTCTTCAGTAGATGGCTCAATATAAAGACTCAAATGCATGTATCAAGCGCTGGTTCTTTAGCCTCCAGCCCTTTAGCTATAGGGTGAGACAACGGGCGGGCCAAGACCGTGCTAACGCTGAATTTTTGTCTTGGAAGATGGACCCTGATATGGCAGGCATCCAACTAGGCAGGGATGAGCTGAGGGGGAAGGTATGTGAGGGGGTATACAGAGCACTGCCCCTCACCCTTAACAATAGATAGCATGAGCTACCTCAAAACCACTAGTCCTGCCCAGGGAGGAAGTGAGACATGAGGGGTGGAGTCTGAACCAGGAAGTATAAAAGGCAGGGCCAGAGTGAAATGTTGAGTAGTAGTAGTAGTAGTAGTGGGGTTAAGGAGGCCCAGGAAAGGAAGAACTCAAGCCCCAGCATATGCCTTTACAACCTATGTCTAGTGACCAGGTCCTGGCTGAGGTAAGACAACTTTTGGGTTTAAGACGAGAGAGTGAGAAGAACTTACAGGCTGTGTTTGGGGCATGGCAATGAACACCCACAGACTGTATTTTGGGCATTGTCAGCTGCAGGCCCTGATTAAGACTGTGTTATCTCAACTAAAGAAACTTCATCGTTTTTTCCTGGCCCTGTGATATAACAGGCCTCAGGTTTCTGTTAATACATTATTACTTCTATCTGCTTTAAACTGGTAATTTTCCTCACTTACATCTTTACTGTGTTACAATTGCTGTAATTTTCTCTTTGTCCACTTAATCTA
Source organism: Microcaecilia unicolor (assembly GCF_901765095.1). Classification (NCBI taxonomy): domain Eukaryota; kingdom Metazoa; phylum Chordata; class Amphibia; order Gymnophiona; family Siphonopidae; genus Microcaecilia; species Microcaecilia unicolor. Next base: position 534,200,029 of record NC_044033.1, on the reverse strand, counting down.
TATTGTAAACCACATTGAACTCAAGTTTTTTTGGGGATAATGTGGGATATAAATGACAAATATAATAATACTTTGTTTCATTTTTACACCTTTGTCTGGCTGTGTTATTATGCAGGTCCAATCTCAACCCTTGCTCGCCGTATCACAAGGACATGGAAATTCCTGAGCCCTCATTTGGTTGATCTTGGACTGGAACTTGCCTTGGTCATCCTCTAAGGGTCAACCCCCTTCCATATGATATCGGTAAAATTCCCAACAGGATGGAAGGACCATGAAGGGAAGGGCTAATAACTCACCAGTTATGCCTATGTATCTGAAGGGAGAGCACTGTATATCATCGTGGGACACACTTGATCACCAGACACCACCCTGTCAGTACTTCTGAGACCCCAATGAGGCAATAGTGGACTTGGTGGATCAACAGTGTTATAACACCAACTATATTCTTGACCCTGGTATGGCAAAATGCCATAACAGTTCTTTGTAAGCCACATTGAGTCTGCAAAAAGGTGGGAAAATGTGGGATACAAATGCAATAAATAAAAAATAAAATAATACTTTAGAGGAAGATCAGTCAAAGACGCCCTAATCTGTATACAGGTGTCTCCCTTATTATAACTCCCAAACCAGATTTCATAATAAGCATTCTAATGCTTATCAGAAGCCAAAATACCAAAACAAACAGACCAAGCAAAATCAGCCATACTCTAATAGGAGTGCACGTGATAAGAACATTTCTAAATCTGTCAATCAGCAACAGCATAAGCCAAATTCTAGTTTTTGACAACTCCCTCCAACAACATCTTCCGGTAGAGGTCGTTTGTTGTACTTTTGCAATGCGTGGGATAAACATAAAGGAATCCTGCTCAGAAGGAAGGGATCCCCAGAAGCTTAGCCGGTGGTGGGAGGCGGGGCTGGTGGTTGGGAGGTGGGGATAGTGCTGGGCAGACTTATACGGTCTGTGCCAGAGCCAGTGGTGGGAGGCGGGACTGGTGGTTGGGAGGCGGGAAATACTTCTGGGCAGACTTGAAGGGTCTGTGCCCTGAAAAAGGCAGGTACAAATCAAGGTAAGGTATACACATATGAGTTTATCTTGTTGGAAAGACTGGATGGACCATGCAGGTCTTTTTCTGCCGTCATCTACTATGTTACTATCCTGCTTATAATTGGACGAGAAAAACGCCCAAGTTCCGACCTAAATCGGGAGATGGACGTTTATCTCACGGTATAATCGAAAGTTGAACTTGGACGTTTTCAACTTCACTCCATCGCGGAAGCGTACAAAGTTGACGGGGGCGTGTCAGAGGCGTGGTGAAGGCGGGACTGGGGCATGGTTATCACCCGAACAGAGATGGGTGCCTTTCGCCGATAATGGAAAAAAAGTATGCGTTTGTAGCTAGAATTTAGGGCACTTTTCCTGGACCCTGTTTTTTCACGAATAAGGCCCCAAAAAGTGCCCTAAATGACCAGATTACCCCCAGAGGCAATCGGGGATGACCTCCCCTGACTCCCCCAGTGGTCACTAACCCCCTCCCACCACAAAAAATGATGTTTCACAACTTTTTATTTTCACCATCAAATGTCATACCCACCTCCCTGGCAGCAGTATGCAGGTCCCTGGTGCAGTTGTTAGGGGGTGCAGTGGACTTCAGGCAGGTGGACCCAGGCCCATCCCCCCCTACCTCTTACAATTGTGCTGCTTAATGCTTATTAGTCGTCCAACCCCCCAAACCCACTGTACCCACATGTAGGTGCCCCCTTCACCCCTTAGGGCTCTAGTAATGGTGTAGACTTGTGGGCAGTGGGTTTTGAGGGGGATTTGGGGGGCTCAACACACAAGGGAAGGGTGCTATGCACCTGGGAGCTCTTTTACCTTTTTTTTTGTTTTTGTAAAAGTGCCCCCTAGGGTGCCCGGTTGGTGTCCTGGCATGTGAGGGGGACCAGTGCACTACGAATCCTGGCCCCTCCCACGAACAAATGCCTTGGATTTATTCGTTTTTGAGCTGGGCACTTTCATTTTCCATTATCACTGAAAAACAAAAACGCCCAGCTCACAAATTGTCGAATAAAACATGGACGTCTATTTTTTGCGAAAATACAGTTCGGTCCGCCCCTTCACGGACCCGTTCTCGGAGATAAACGCCCATGGAGATAGACGTTTTCGTTCGATTATGCCCCTCTATGTTACTTGGAGAACTATTACAACCGACTCATGGTAACTATTGACGAAATAGCTAATTTTTGCAAATCTCTGAAGACATATCTCTTCAACAAGGCCTACAAAGAGAACCCATAACCTTACAAAACTACCTCACCAACCCACCCAGTTATTAAAGTCCACCTTCTATACTAGCCTGCCTAACACCTTCCTTCTCTCTTCCATTACTTAATCTTAGTACATTACTAATTGTATCTGATATCCTGGAATGACTGTCTTACCAAAACTCTGTAAGCCACATTGAGCCTGCAAATAGGTGGGAAAATGTGGGATACAAATGCAATAAATAAATAAATAAATACTTCAAGTCGTACATCTTGGTTACTGTCTCAATTTTCATCATTATCCACCAGTCAATGATCCAGATCGATGCAGGAAATTGGACTGTCATTTCCATCTGTTGAGATCAGAGGTAAACAGATTGTTACCAGCTCAAGCAATTGAATTGGTTCCATCAGCCCAGAAGGGAAAAGGATTTTATTCCAGATACTTTCTAATATCAAAAACGATAGAGAGCTACTGGGCCATCCCGGACCTCAGACAGCTCAACAAAATTTCTCAAGACAGAAATATTCCACATGCGCATGTTAGCGAACATCCTTCCATTTAGGTGTATGGCTGGCATCTATAGATTTACAAGATTCATATCTGCATATTCCGATACATCTGGCATCCAAGGCAGTATCTCTGTTTCACTCTAAAGGATGTGTATTATCAGTACAAAGTTCTCCCATTCGGTCTCACATCGGCAACTCGAGTGTTTACCAAATGTGTTATCACAGTTATTGTTTACCTACACCAACAAGTCACATAATTTTTCCTTAGCTAGGTGACTGGCTCATTGTCCTTCGAGCACTGCAGACAACACTCAGATGTCTGAAAATTTTAGGCTTCCTAGTCAACAATGAAAAATCTCATTTGCATCCCACCGAACAATTGGAGTATATAGGAGCTTCTCTGATCACTCCATTAGCTTTAGCAAAACTACCTTACTCCAGAGTACAGACTCTTATTGTACTAATTCACAAGCTTCAGCGCACTCGAATTACCACAGCCAGAACCTTATTAATTCTGTTAGGTTAGATGGCTGCAATGGTGTAGGTCATTCCACAGGCGAGGCTTCATATGTGCCCCCTTCAGTGGTACATAAGAAATTGTTGGTCCCAATACCATCACCTCTATCCACAAGGATTATAGTATATTCTCAGATCAAATGAACTTTACAGTGGTGGATCTACCCTCAGAATCTTTCCACGGGAGTTCCATTGCAGCCTCCACAGCCAACAGTAGATCTAACAACGGATGCATCCAAACTTGGCTGGGGGGGGGGGCTCACTGCTGCAATCAAATGACACAAGGGATGTGGACATTTCCAGAAAGTCAACATAGTGTCAGGTTCTCAGGTTCAGAGCCCGCGGGGCCGGGCTCTGGAGCAAACGTGAGCCCTTGGGCTGCTGCCGAGGAGCGACAGCAGCAGGCAAAACCCACCAACCAACACTGGGTAAGCACACTGGCAGGGACTGCAGGCACTGCCCAGTGAACCGGAACACATGGACTGGAATCCCCCGGACTGGAGGACACAGGACTGGAACACTGGACTGCAATCCCCCGGACTGGAGGACACAGGACTGGAACACACACCGGACCGGAACACACTGGACTGGAGCACACTGGACTGGTCCGCACAGCTTCACCTGCACTTAGCTACTAAGCCCCCCAGGAGTTGAGCTCCTGGGTTCGAGTAGCCGACAGGACTTACTGGATACCGGATGACATAGGGACCAGGACTGGAAACAGAAGTGCTCCTAAACCCAAACTGATCTACGTGCTCCCAAGCCCTAAACCAGCAGGAGTGTTCCTAACAGTAAACTGACAAAAGGACTTCCTAAGCCCTATACTAAACAGGAGCTCCTAATCCCTGCTCAAGAAAGGGACTTCCTAAGCCCTAAACTAACAGAGCAGGGAACTAAACACAAAGCTAACACAGGTGCTACTAAGCACCAAGCTACAAGCAGAGCTTTACACTAATAAGCTAAACACAGAACTACCAAGCTACCTAAGCACTGCACTAGCAAGCTAGATACAACTAACAAGGTGCTTCCTAAGCACTACTCTGGCAAGGAACCAGAAGAGCTCCTAGCACTAAAAGGGAAGACAGGGGAGGCACAAGGAAAAAGCATGGAAGCTAACACATAAGCCAAAAGTGATTCTAAATCACCAAACACCAACAGCAAAGACTGCAATGCTCCCAATAGCACAAACACCAGAAGTACTTCTAACAGCAAACTCTGCAGTGTTCCTAACAACACCAAACCCTGAAGTACTTCTATCAGCAACAGAGCTTCCAAAGCCCTACACACAGCAATGCTTCCAAAACCAAGAAGGAAAAGCAGGAAAGCTAAACACACAGTCACCAGTGCACACTGCACTAACACTAACCTGGACCTTAGCAAAAGCAAGCAGGGAAACTAGACACAAAGTCAGAAGTGCACACTGCACCACCCTACCTAAAGCAAACACCACCGTTGCAAAGGCCCTGAAGGAAACAACACCACTTCCTTATCAAGGCCCTCCCTGATGATGTCACACTCCCTAGACCTAGGCAAAAGCACACTGACCCAGAGAGGCCCAACCCACACCAATGCAAAACTGTGAAACACTAGAAGCCAGTACACCCAAAGAGAGGTAGAGCAACTCAGGCAACACACACACAGGTGCAGTATAGTGAAACAATTAGAGCCATGCTGCTGGAAGCTGCCAGCACAGAGAGACAGAGCCAGCTCAGAAAGGACAGACAAAGAAACAGAAGCCAGCTAAGAAGCTGACCCCCAGGAAAGAGGTAAGTTTGAGAGGGGTTCAGACCCCAATCATAACACATAGCATCAATCTGTTGGAACTCAGGGTTATTTGTCTTACAGCAGTAGCTTTCCACAACACTTTGGCCAATCAAGTCATTCATATACAAACAGACAATCAGGAGTCATGTACTATGCCAACAAACAGGGAGGAATGGGATATTTCCTTTGTCAATAAGCAGTACAACTCTGGTACCTGGTTCTCAGCATAGGGTCCTATCTGACAGCGACTTATCAGGTTATCTCAACACTCTGGCGTTTCCTGAAGCCACAAATTACATCCACAAGAATGGTCACTCAAGACCACAATTATACTTGACCTATTCAGGAAATGGGGTTGTCCTTCAATAGATTTCTTCACATTCCCTCAAAACAGGAAGTGCTGAAGGTACTGCTCAAAGTGGTCCAGTCAGAGAAGAGCAGTGTCCGACGCGTTCCACATCAAATGGGTTTCGGAGTTTCTCTATGCTTACCCTCCAATTCCACTTATAGCAATGACTCTGGAAATGACTCGGCTTGAATGATTCTCATTGCTCCACACTGGCCATGTCAGCCATGGTTTCCAATACTGTTCTCTCTGATTCAAAGTCCACCGATACATTTACCTTTAGTACCGGGCCTCATTATGCAGCACAAAGGCTGCCTGTACCATCCAGATCTCCTTACCCTAAATTTGACTGCATGGCTAATCCACAAGATGTGATGGATTCAAGTATGTTCACCCCAGCTGTGCTTGTAGTGCTGATGGCGGCTCGCAAAGATTCTGTGCAAGAATCTTACGCTTCCAAATGTCATCGGTTTGCTCTTTGGAGTTCTAAGAATTTTTGCAATCCAATTACATGTTCTATATCCCATCTTCTGGTTTATTTATTACATCTGTCAAACACAAGGCTTTCATATTCATCAATCAAGGTACATTTAGCAGCCCTAACGTTGTTTCATGATCCCATTGATGATCATACAGTTATTCAACATCCCATTATGAAGAGATTTATGAGAGGATTGCTGCATTGTAGACCACCTATTCATCCTCCTGTAATTGCCTGGGATCTTAATTTGGTTCTCACAGCTCTAACAGCTCCCCCATTTGAGCCCATGGATACTGCTGACTTCAAGTCCCTTACTTGGAAGGCTCTGTTTTTGGAAGGCTCTGTTTTTTATAACAATCACCTGTGCTCGCCACATAGGTGAGGTACAAGATCTAGTTCATTACTCTCCCTACTTGCAAATACTTCGTACACACCCTAAATTTCTTCCTAAAGTAGTTTCACCATTCCATCTAAATCAGACCATAGTTCTACCTGTTTTTTCACCACCCCCTCATTTATCAGAGGACGACAGCTGTAGTGATACGCTTGATTGTGAATAAGCTCTTCGAATATACTTAAAGAGATCACGTTCTCATAATCATCCTTTACAGCTCTTGTCAATACGTAGCTCACCATTTTCTAAACCAGTTAACGAAATCTATATTATCTCATTGGATAGCTAACTGCATCTCCTTTTGTTATGAGCAGACATCACTTTCAGACTCTACTCACATTCCACATGTCACTGCACACCGACTTTGTGATGTCAACTACAACAGCCCATCTTCAACAAGCTGCTCCATTAGATATATGCAAGGCAACTATGTGGTCATCTTTGTGTATGTTTACAAAATACTACTGTATTGATGCTACATCTGCAGAAGATTCATCATTTGGTAGCGCGGTCCTGTCTTCATCACTATGAGGTGTCAACTTACCCTCTCCTCCACATCAGGTAACAGTTTACTTTCTGTCATTCGTACATATGTATTCTTGTTGACTGTTATCCTATTTTTCTTTAGCTTGGGAGTCTAACTGTGTGGCTAGATGATCACACTATCCGTGGAGCAAAAGTAGTTGCTTACCTGTAACGGTAATTCTCCTTGGACAGTTGATCATCTAGCCACACAGACCTTCCCTCCCACTCTGAGTTGTCACCAGCTTTTGTATTAACTGAGGCGGCACAGGGGTGTGGCGACAATATATAGTACTTAAGTATTGCCATACTGGGACAGACCAAAGGTCCATCAAGCCCAGAATCCTGTTTCCAACAGTGGCCAATCCAGGTCACAAATACCTGGCAAGATCCCAAAACAGTACATTTAATAACGGTCTATGGACTTTTCCTTTAGGAAGCCATCCAAACTGTCTCTTCATATTCAACTGTACAACACTGCGTATGTCTAATAGCGCTTTAGAAATGATAAGTAGTAGTAGTAGTAATTTTAAACTCCACTAATCTAACCGCCTTTACCACATTCTCTGGCAACGAATTCCAGAGTTTAATTACACGTTGCATGAAGAAAACTTTTCTCCAATTCATTTTAAATTTACTACATTGTAGCTTCATTGCATGCCCCCTAGTCCTAGTATTTTTGGAAAGCGTAAACAGACGTTTCACATCAAGCCCAGTATCCTGTTTCCAACAGTGGCCAATCCAGGTCACAAGTACCTGGCAAGATCCCAAAACAGTACAATACATTTTATGCTGCTTATCCTAGAAATAAGCAGTGGATTTTGCCCATTTTAATAATGGTCTGTGGACTTTTCCTTTAGGAAGCCATCCAAACCTTTTTTAAACCCCACTAAGCTAATTGCTTTTACTATATGTCAGTGGCGGGAGTATTGGGGCATGTGCAGAGAGAACTTCTAGAAATTTCTGCGAAGGTCGGATCAGTAATGTCACCCAAACGTCACTTCAGCAGTGTGGCTAGATGATCAACTGTCCAAGGAGAACTACTGTTATTGGTAAGCAACTACTTTTTCTCCCACCCGTCCTTCCTGTGACTAGAAGCCTTCCCATTGGCTGGATTCTCCCACAGCTCTTGCAGCTTAACCCCTCCTTCCTGTGACTAGAAGCCTTCCCATTGGTTGGATTCTCCCACAGCTCTTGCAGCTTAACCCATCCTTCCTGTGACTAGAAGCCTTCCCATTGGCTGGATTCTACCACAGCAGCTTCTGCACTGGAAGAGGGGGGGGGGGGGGAGTTGGAGAGCTATAGTTTACTCTGTAAATATCCACACACTTAGCCATCCTCCTGTCTCTGAGACAGGCAATTTACACATTTCTAGAATCCTGAAAAAATCCAGACAGTTGGCAATCCTAGCCTCCTGAATCCTGAGCACCTCTGACAGCCCCCCCCCCCCCCCCCCCCCACCTTTTGGGCCTGAGACATGTGTCTAGTTTGCCTATGCTTTAATCTGGCTTTGTTGGCAGATGGACACTAGATAACATTTGCCTCCACTTTTGCTTACACTGCATTGTTACTGTAGAAGTATATCAGAGGTTTACCTGGAGGGAGGGGTTGGTTGATGTGGAGGAATTTTTTTGTCCCTGTAGATTGCTCTACATGTGTTAAGATATATGGACATGTTGCGGGAACTGTTTACTAAGAAATACAATGAGAAATAATGCTCGCTTTGGTACAGTGGGGGGTACTAACCGGTAATGCAGAAGGAATCTAGATTTATGGGATTTATGGGTGGGGGGTAGTGTATTTAGTGATCGTTCCTCTAATGAGCGCACATTAGAAGAGGTTAGGAGATTTAGGAGGTTGGGGAAGGGGAGTTCATACTCCATATACATATATGGCTTAGTTGTGAAGTTCATAACATAGGCAGGCTGTATACACTCTCGCCCCCTCCCCCTCGCTCTTCCCCTTAACGCACTCACAGATCAAGCATGAGACAGATTTCTTTCTGGGAATAAACGGCCACAGCTTTATTAAAACACATTAAACAATCCCTGGGAAGCACCCGAGCCTTGCGCGTGCTGTTGCGGATGCTTCTGCCCTCCACTATGCCTTTCCAGCTAGAGAGCCTGCATCCCCGCCCCACGCGTCGGCCAGCCATAGCTCCGCCCCCAGCGTGGCCGAGCGTCCGTCTGCTTGGGACTGCACTCCTCGACCAGTGTTCCACCTGCCATGAATAGCCAGCGAGGTGATTGGTCCGCCATCAGTGAGTGTTCCCGTCCCTTGTCTTGAACGGCTGATCTTCCTTTCACCTGTTGTTCCAGCACATCCCAGAATTCCCAGGCTTGTGTGCCTCCGCCACAACCCGGGGGACCTGAACTTCAAGGTCCTCCGGATCCCCCCCTTTCCCCAGTCATTTTTAGTACAGTCTCTCAAGCGCCTCCTGAAAGTCATTAAGAAGGAGGTAGTCCGCTACTTCTGAGAGATGGGTAGCATCCGGGAGAAAGTACCCCTGAATGAGAGGAGAAGCCCAATGGTGCCAGATCTTAGCTCCGCCGAGTTGCTCCACCCACTTGCCAATCTGGCGATTGACCTTGGTCACACCTCTGGACCATAGCCTGGAAGTGGATCCATGCCATCGCGGGATGATGTCCGACCAGAGAATAGTGGTGCTAGTCATAAGTGCATGAAGTTCCAGGAGGTCCTGTTGTGCCATGGCAATCAGGCGGTGGCATGAAGTGTGCCCAATGTCATTGCCCCCCAAGTGAACGAGTAGGACATCTGGATGGGGTGCAGCGTCTAGTAGCCGGAGGAGGGATGGCATAAGCTGGTGCCATCTCTTGCCAGGAATTCTGATCCATGTAAGTGTCGCCCCCTTTCTGTCCAACCTTAGGTGCAGGCCTGTGCCCCGAGCCGTCAAGCACTTGCAAGCGTTGGTAATATAAGAGTGTCCGATGATCCACACTGCCCGTGGGCGCGGCTGGCGACCTGCAAAAGGAAGGAAGAGGTTAGCTGTATTGCACCGCAGTAAGGGATGGTTTGATGTAGGTTTGGTACGCTTTGAATTTCGAGCGGCCTAGCTGTTTGATGGCATGGGCGGAGAGGCCGTGCCGTAATGCAGTAGTCACTGCACCTATATGGAAAGAATGAGTCCTGTAATTGTTGGGGCACTGGCCGGTTTCCCAGAGAGCTTGTCTAAAGACAGCCGTAAACTGGAAGCGTGTGAGGGGGCTGGCGTCCTGATGCAGCAAAAGGGGAGAACCCGCTGGCAGTCTAAACTTTAAGCATGATGCAAGGTTGGCTAGCGGGCAGGTCGGCAAGCCCGGGACACCATGTAGGGTAATGGTGTGCCCCTTCCCCGCCTGATCCATTTTGGACCTAGCGACATGCAAGCAGACCTGCCCCTGCGCTATGGAAATGTCATCCATCCGTAGACCCCCCGTAGGTTTGTGCTTGAATTGCACAGCCAGCTTGCCTATGCATAGGGCAGCGAAGAAGGCCAAAGAGAAGGCTGCCCGGAAAAGTGCAGTCTCGTAGTTATCGGGGCACACCTTTTCCAGCACTACTCATAGCTGCTGAAGGATGTCGTGCATTACAGGGTGCCTGCTGTCTGGGAGCGCCGGGGTATACCGCGCCCATCCTTTCAACAGTATCTGGATCAGGAAACTGGCACGAGGGTTGCCCCATCCACGAAGCTTGGCAAAGAAGGAAAAACCGGCAATGCGCGAGACAACCACTGTCCTGGAGAATCCCACTTTGAAGGCGTCCGTGATGTAAGAAGCGACAAGGTGATCTGGAACCATTCCCCTTCTCCACCCGTGGCTCTGGAGGTATTCGCACACCTGGTGAAAGCCACGCCGGTATGTGCGCAGAGTAGAATCAGCTAAGGAGTTGGTGATGAGTAAGCGCACGGCGTTGATACCAGCTGCCATAGGTGTTCGGGCACAGGAGTTGGTTCCTTGTTTGCTGCAGGGACCAGCTGTTGAAAGAGTGAAAAGTAAAAGCATGAGAGAGCATCAGCTATGTAGTTATCAATCCCGGGTACATGCTTCACTCGCACAGTCAGATTAATTTGCAGGCAGCGTAGCACGAAATGCCTGAGTAGCGCTGCAGCATGCGGGCAATGTGCTGTTTCTTTGTTTATAATCTGTACCACAGCTGCATTGTCCGACCACAAGATAACACTTCTATTGGCCAGCGAGGTGACTGCCGAGCAGCCGCAAGTAACATGGCGGCTGCCACACGGCAGTACCATGGCCGAGCTCCCCTTCTTTTCCGGCTTCCCCACTAACTGGGTGACGTCACGGGGGGCCCAGCCCGTCATTGGTGGGAAGGCCGGAGGAGAGAGGAGCCCTCTGCACCGCATAAAAGCTGCTGATGAGACGGGAGGCGTCTCTCCTTCGGCAGCGAGCGGTGCGTGAGTTTGTTTCGATTTGTGAGTGGTGCGTGAGTTTGTTTTGATTTCCGTGTTGTGGCCGTCCATTTTGGCTGCCTTCGCCTTCCCCTTTTGCTACATCCATGGTATGTGCAAGACCTAACCCACTTGGAGGTACTGCCAGGTACTTGCGACCTGGATTTGCCACTGTTGGAAGCAGGGCAGATGGACCACTAGTCTGACCCACTCTGGCTGTTCTTATGGAGTATGTGTTGCCCTGCATACTCTTCTCTCGCTGCATGTGTAAATCCCTCATGTCATGGAGGCAGCTGACAGATATTTGCTGTAATTTTAGAATTACAGGAGAATGACTGAAGAGCTGCCATCTGAAGGGATTTTCTCTATGATTGCACTGAGGGGGCCTTTTACAAAACCATGCTAGCATGTTTAGCTTGCAGTAAAAATCAGCTGGCGCTAAACTCAGACATAAGAACTTAAGAGTAGCCATACTGGGTCAGACCAATGGTCCATCTAGCCCAGTATCTTATTTTCCGAACAGCGGTAAGCCAGGTCACAAGTCCCTGGATGAAACCCAAATCGTGGCAACACTCCATACTACAAATCCCAGGGCAAGCAGTTGCTTACCGTGTCTGCCTCAATAACAGACTATGGACTTTTCCTCCAGGAACTTGTCCAAACCTTTTTTAAACCCAGATATGCTAACCACTGTTACCACATCCTCCGGCAAAGAATTCCAGAGCTTAACTATTTATTGAGTGAAAAAATATTTCCTCCTATTTGTTTTAAAATGTAACACCCATAATGGGTTCTCCGCGTTTACTGCCAGCTGATTTTTACTGTAAGCTAGCATGGCTTTGTAAAAGACACTCTGGGTGACACATAAAAGCAGCAGACATTTTTGGGCCAGTCTGGTCAAAGCTAAGCAAGATAAGTTATGCATTTAAATGCATTGAATATACCTGCTTCAAATTAACCAGTACATTTCCCTTTATCTTTAGATTAGGGATTTGCCTGACCATATTTTACCTGGATAACACAGCATAAAAATGTCCTCTGGTTAAAGTTTAAACTAACATCTATCAAACCCCAAGATCACAGCCAAAGAAAACACGCTACTGACGACATTTATATGAACAACCTGTTCCGGCTGCGACTCCAAATGCGGGTTTTGTGACCTCCAGTTTGGGAAGCCCTGGTTTAAACAGTGCCCTTGGCATACATCTCTTCCCTTTCCATAGCTAACTTGTTAACTTTTGCCAGATGATCAGCTATTCAGAGTGAGGGGATGAGAAATTCAAAAGATATTTTATTTATGTAAAGTATATCCATATCACTCCTGAATTTATCTGGCAAATATTTAGAATAGCAGCTTCAGAGTATAAGATTGGTCTCTCTCTCTCTCTCTCTCAAGTCTTTGCATTTTAGCGGAGAAGAATATTGTCTGTCTGGTACACTCATTTCCTGATCCAGTCTCATTGCTTTCACCTAAAGAAAGGCCGTCTCCTGTGCTTTCTCAGGAAAGGAAATTTACCAGGCTCACACCCTGCTACTGTTACATATTTATAACCTAGCACTTCTAGCTCAGGTATAAATGAACAGCTTGTATATTTCTCAACCTGTCCACATGAAGCAGTTCAGCACTTTTAGGCTTTGTCTCAGATCTGCTGGGGGATATGAGAGAGCATATTCAAACCGCAAGCATTCCTGACTAGAAAATGTTCCTTAACCAGGCTGGAACCAGGCTGCTGCTGGCTTCAACATTTAAAAAGCAGAGGAAGGCCCTCAGTGGCTCAAAGGCACATGGTTCAGAACAAGGTATCTTTCAAAGATATCAGCAAAAAAGGGGAAGATAGGGCAGCAATAGACACCATGATAGATCAAGGAGGCTCATTTTCAAAGCATATAGACTTACAAATTCCATAGTAACATATCTAGCTTTGAAAATGCGCCTCCAGATGACTTTAAATACAGAGCAGACAGATTTTCAAGATTGCAAATTATCCCTTTAATAGAATTATATCAATTTACCTTCTCTTACCGTAAACTTACTACAGGCTTACCTTTGCCCAAAGGGGGCAAGAAGTCATTCTCTTTACTGTACTCTATATACTTTACAATTAAACTACCTGCTTCCGGTAACTTAATGAACAGATAAAGGAAAAAAATAAGGTTTGGTCTTTGGAAGGCCTCTTCACTTATTTTATCCACAGGTACAAATAGCTCCTACAACTGTAGTATGGCAAAGAAACATCATACCCAGTGAGAGCTAAACGCGCTGTGATTGGCTGAGAGAGACCTGCAGGAGGGGCATAATCGAGCACCCTTGAAGAAAAGCCTGTCCTGCTCGTCAGGGACGTCCTTTTTTGGTTTGGTGAAGGACGTCCATGTTAGGCACTTTAGAAGGAGGTCCCTGACGAGCAGGACGGGCTTTTCTTCAAGGGTGCTCAATTATGTCCCGCCTCCAGGTCTCTCTCAGCCAATCACAGCGCATTTAGCTCTCACTGGTGTCAGCTAAACGCGCTGTGATTGGCTGAGAGGCTGGGGGTGGGGGGGGCTCACAAGTCACAATCGTCCATTAGCCCTCTCTTCAGCTGCCGATGAGGAAGGGAAAAATGTCTCAAAGGAAGATTTAAAACAGAAGAGCGAGAGTAAAAATTAAGAAGTACGACGTCCTCTTTGCTCGTTTTTGCATTTTCAAGTTGTTGATTTTATTACGTTTTTTAAACTGATTTCCTTTTTTCTTGCAGTGAAAAACGTTGCTTCTTAAGAATTGCTTTTGAAATATCCCATAACAGAGAGGAATTATCCAGGGTTTGTTTTTTTTAATTATGATACAAATAGTTCTCCCACTTCTGAAAAATGTTTGTCCAAATATAGGCAAAGGCAATGTTTCCAAAGAAAAGACTGGCTTCTTTTTGCAAGGGGGATCTATTGCTCTTGAAATGGGAGTGGGAGTTTCTCCAATGTCCACAGAGGTTATTCTGGTAAACATTTGTCCAGAGATATGAGCCTAGTTGAGCTGGAGAATGCTGCATGTGGTTTGGAAAAGGGAACATACTGAAACTTCATACTTTAGGGTTTAATTTTCTTCAAGACTCAATTAACATTATATTCTTGAAGATCAAATCTGAGGCTATGGTCAACTGACAATCAGAATTTTTTTTTTTCGGGGGGGGGGGGGAGCTTTCTGTCTTTTTCAAGATCCTGTGTGATAAAAACCCCTCCCCCATGAATATACATTCATCTCAAATTTCACTAATTTTTCTATAATGTTCTAAACAAAATAAATAAAAAGTTATGTGCATAAAACACAGATTTTAGAAGACAACATTCTGACTGAACAGTAGGAAAAGTACTAGACTGTTTACCTTCTCTGTACCAGAGCTCCCTATAAAGGGGAGGAGATATATGTATTAAAAATTAGGGATGGGAACGTAGAAAATGTTTGTTTTGTGTTTAGGGTTCACTCCCTCCTTTGTCATCATGGGAGAAGATACTAAATGAAAATTTCCTGCTTCCCTGAACCCCCATGCCAGGCCTCCTTGTTGTGCCCCCCCCCCCTCCAATCGAGAGCAGACAAGCCCCTCCCCACCTTCCTTGTAGCCTGTTTCCCCTCTGTAAGTCTCTTGGACCTCCCTGAATCCCTGGTGGAAAGTCAAGTTAACTCTCTTGTGAAAAGCTCCTTCTGCTTTATGAGGAAGCTAAGAAGCATTTTGGAAAATATTTACGAGAAGATCAATTCCAGCTTAGGCTCTATTGTAAGAAACAATTGCTAAAAAGGATGCCAAAAATTCAAAATGTGGCAGTGCAGTTGATCGTCTCCTTAAGGAAATCAGATAGGATTATTTATTTTACTAGACTATAATGGCTTCCTGTAGAGGTCAGAGTATTTCAATTGGGATGTTTGACTCTTAAAATTGTATTTGGCTTGATTCCTAATTATGGGGTCCTTTTACTAAGCTTCAGGAAAAAGGACCCTGTGGTAGCGGCAGGAGCTGCTTTTCCCCGTGCCAGGGCCCTTTTTACTGCAGCGGGTAAAATGCCCCCCCTCCCCAAAATGGACACAAGGTAAGATGGGACCTCTTACCGCCATCCATTGTGGTGGTGGTAAGGGCTCTCGCTGTCGATTACCACCGGGTTAGCACTGCACTACAGAAAACAATTCCAGAGCATCGGAAATGGCGTGTGCTCCAGCTGGAAAAACCACCGGCAGATGCATTGGGCTTACCGCCACTTTGTAAAAGACCCCCTAAATGATCTTTCTTGTCTGTAGACCACTGGCAGGTCAGTTATATTGAATTTGAAATACATTGTCACTCTCTTTTCCTAGTCTTAAAGGGGTAACTTTAAAGAAAATGCTGCATATCAATCAGTAGTTTATGGTCCTCTCTTTCTTACGAACTAAAGTGCAGGTCTAGTTTTGACACTTTTAAAAAGGGGTTGAAGATGATGCTGTTTTACAAGTATGTTTCAAGGAAGGAATGAGTTGTATTGTTTTATTTTAAATGATGCTTGACATACGTTTGATAATGTAGGTTAATTCTTTCTTCTGGATAAAGTAACTATTTTAATTGTTTTTTTCTTGAATTATATTGTAACTTCCCAGATTTTTGATTTGGTATCTTAAATTGTAATCCGCTATGAAATACATTGTTGGCATTAGCAGGTTATAAATAAACTTTCTGTAACTGTAATGCCCATTCGCTCTTGCCGATGGCAGCAGTAGTATCTCATATGGTGGCTGTGACCTGTCACCTAGTTAGGTGAAAGGTCATGCTGCCATATTGGATGTGGCTGTGGTCATAGGCAGGCGTAGATGGGCATTACTCCCAATGAACCCCCGCTGGACCACCAGGGATTCAGGTAGATGCAGGAGGCCTAAGGGAAAAGGGGGGTGGGGTAGGCTGTGGATCATGGAAAGGTGCAAGGATTGCAGGGAGTGGCCTGTCATTAATAAATACAACCCTGCCCTTTTCATTTGCCACTGGCAGGAAATAACAGAGGAATGTCTTTATTAACGACTGCCTGTTCCTACCTCGTTCTCTACTTGAGTAAGACTGCCGTTGCCCAGCTCAGTTTATCCTCAGCTTTTTATCTTCTTAGTGATCTATGTAAGTCTCTTGCAGAATAGTAACTTTCCCTTTTTATGATATAAGATGATAAGAATTTCTGGACTGGGTCAGACCAAGGATCCGTCAAGCCAGCATCCTATCTCGGACAATGGGAGAATCCTAAAGAGTAGATACATTGCTTAAGCGATGGCTTTCCTAAGTCTACCTGGCTAATAATGGCTGATGAACTTTGTTCCTGGAAAGTACTGAAACCCTTTCTGAAACCAACCCTACTAATTGCTTTCACCACATCCTGTAGCAACAAATTCCATCGTTTAACTGTGTTGAATGAAAAAGTGTGTTTCCCATTTGTTCTAGTACTATTTGAAAAGGAGAACAACTGTTTCCTGTTCACCTGTTCCACCCAACTCATGACTGATTTTATAGTCTGTCTCCACTCAGCCGTCTCCTTTTGCATTTTTCCTTGTAGGAAACACATGGACTTCCATCATGTTATAAAAACCAGATGTTCTCACCCATGATATCTGTTAATCACATTTACCAATCAAGGTTTACGTGCTAGAAATTTTAAAAACAAGCCTTGGAAGCATAGGACAGACTTTCTGCTCCTCTATCTACAGTTTAGTAACATATACATTGGAAGAGACATTTTGAAAGGAATGAAGGACACAAACCAGATATAACAAACTTATGGTAACTGAACCTTATCACCAGAGACACAGGACTTGAAGAAAGATTCCAGCACTGATCCTTTTCTTAAACCTTGCCACTGTGTGCAAGTCAAGAAGGACATTAATGTGTGTATTTTTTTAAAACATAAAAGCTAGGGAGGAGTTGAAAGGTACTGAGTCGCTCCCTGACTCCTTTGGGGATTACAAGAATCTTGTTCGCACAGTTTGCATGTATGATGTCTCTTTGCTACAACATCAATAGAAGGATTTGTTTATTAGAACTGAGCTATTTCTTTTTGCATCTGTTCAGAGTCAGAGCAAGGTCCATCCAGCAGTGGCCAGTTCGGGTTACAAGTCTTGTTCCTGTGCCTTTTTTTGCATGGAAAGTTCTAGTGCTTTTGGGAGTCATGTCCTACTTATCCCCATATTCTGGGAATCCAATTCCAAGTAATTTTTTTAATTATGATTTTCAGCATCCTGCAATTTGTCTTTAGCTCCTGGTGTTCTATATATTTTTTAATTTTCAGATTAAATATCATCTCTTCTGATTTCACAGCTCTGCACAAATGAACTGTAAAACTGACTTGTCTCAGTCAAGGTTTGGAGTTTTGCACATTTTTAGCCAAAAACAGAAGTGTATTTGAAACTTCTCATATAATCTCTGCTATGTATGATTCACTTGGCACCATTCAAGGTGCTTTCACTTTGTTCCATTCTTTCCAGTGGTTTTGCAGACATTCCTGGCTGTTTACACTACAATTTAGACTAAAAAGGCTCATTATTATTTCTGTTTGAATATATTTTCTGGTAGTTATAGCTAAGGTAGTTAAGCATATTTTCTGGTAGTTAAGCATATTCACAACTCCTCTGCCTGACAGGGGGTCCTGGGGACAGCCCCAGGGTGTGGGTGTATGTGAGGGGGGAGGGTTGTTAATTTCTTCTTTCATCGCCAACAGTTCCTGATTGTACGTAAGTACATTAAGTATTGCCATACTGGGAAAGACCAAAGGTCCATCAAGCCCAACAGTGGCCAATCCAGGTCACAAATACCTGGCAAGATCCCAAAAAAGTACAAAACATTTTATACTGCTTATCCCAGAAATAGTGGATTTTCCCCAAGTATCTATTACTTTTGGTTACTGCCTATCCCCCCCCCCCCCCCCAAAAAAAAAAGCTCTTTAATTTGATAATGTTTTTCATTTACAGCACCATCCCTTCTCCCCTACCTCTAGAGCAGAGGTTCTCAACCCAGTCCCTTAGGGTACACCCAGACTGTCTGACCTTCAGGATACCCACACCGAATATGTATGAGATAGATTTGCATAGAGCAGAAGTAGTGCATGCAAATTTTCCGGATGCATATTCACTGGGAATATCCTGAAAACCCGACTGACTGGGTGTGTCCCATGGACTGGTTAGAATCCCTGCACTACCACAGAAATTTTCAACCCAGTCCTTATTAAGGTCTATCTGGCCAGTTGGATTTTCAAGATACCCACAATGAAAATGCATGAGAGATTTTTGCATGCAGTGGAGGAGCTGCATGCCAAATTGACAAGAAATCTCTTGAAAACCTTCAACACCACTCCTAAGCTGGCATCCCGTTGCTTTTGTGCATTGCAGCCCTTCCGTTTGAGCACTGGGAAAGAATACTAACTGAACTCAATTTGCATCCATTTAAATCCATCTCAATACAATCCTAAGGTACAGATTGAAACAGCTGTTGATTCATTTAATCTATTCAGTATAATGACTTGAAAACTGCTTCAAATGAGCAGCACTGTATGAAACAGACACATAGAAAAATGTAGTCAGATAAAGACCATATGGCCTATCCAGTCTACCCACCCATGCCATCTACTCTCCCTATGTTTAATCCCCCATTACAATGGGGATTACTAAATGTCATGAGAGGGGAGGGGTCTGAAGTTGTGGTGAGTGAAGAATCCAGCCCAAGGAGGTCGATTCCTGCGTTAAAATGAAGAGGAAAATGTTTCTAGTTGTTGAATGATGGGGGAGGAGTTAGAGGTAATAAAAGTTGGTGTTGGGGTTTGCACAAGGTCTTTGGTTGCTTCTACCCCCACCAGGACCCGTGAGGAGAGGGGGTGTCCTGGAAAGACCATAATAACCTAAGGCTGATCTGAAGGGGGAGTTATTGTCATCCAAAGGCAGTAACCCAGCCCATGCACAGGAACAGGGATGAGCCTGTTCAAGGCCAGAGGGTGCGACTTGAGGAAGTGCATCTCTGGAAGTAAGGACAGACAGGTAGGTCTGATCCTGCAGGAGTTTGCTTCTTACCAGTGGCATAGGAAGGGGTGGTGGTGGGGCGGTCCGCCCCGGGTGCACGCCGCTGGGGGGGGGGGGGGTGTCAGCTCCGCTGGTTCCCTGCCCTCTGCCCCGGAACAGGTTACTTCCTGTTCCTTGGCAAAGAGAGCAGGGAACCAGCGGAGCCGATGCAGCTCCCAGCGACGTGCACTCGGGGGCGGATCGGCCCTCTCGCCCGCCCCTCGTTTCCTAATTCAATGTAAGAATGCGCTCCGGGGGGGGGGGGGGGGGAGGGTGTGCTTCAGAGGGGGGAGGGTGCGCGCCGAGGGGGGGAGCAGTGGCGACCCGCCCCGGGTGTCAGCCGCCCTCGCTACGGCACTGCTTCTTACAACCAACACTACAAAAATGTTCAATAGAAAAGAAACAATCCTTCATACATGAGTTAAAAGGAACACTAATACACAGATAAAAAAAAACCACAGATACATAAACTGTAACAAGCATGGTGTGTGCAATCCAAAGCAGGAAGTATAGTTATTCACAATTAGTTTGAAAAGCCAATTAAAAGAAATGAGTCTTTAAAAGTTTTCTAAACTTTGGAAGGGAAAGTTCCAATCGGATATTGACTGGTAGATTATTCCATAGACGTGGTGCCAAAAAGTAAAATGCAGAATGCCGAGTTGACTCGTATCATGCTAGTTTAGGGGAAGCACAAGTGAGCGAAGAGAAGAAGATGGTGTGTAGGGAATAATTAAACATGACAGAATTCCAGAGCTTAATTACTCGTTGAGTGAACAAATATTTTCTCTGATTTGCTTTAAATGTACTACCCAGTAGCTTCATTGCCTGCCCCCCCAGGCCTAGAACTTTTGTGAACAGTAAACCAGGAATTCAAGTCTACCTGTTCCACTCCACTCAGCCTTCCATATACCTCTATCATATCTCCCCTCAGCCGTCTCCTCCCCAAGCTGAAGAGCTCCAGCCAGCCTTTCCTCATAGGGAAGTCATCCCATCCCCCTCGTCATCCTTCTCTGTATGTATTCTAATTCTGCTATATCTTTTTTGAGATTTGGTGACCAGAATTGCATACAGTATTTGAGGTGCGGTCACACCATGGAGCAATAAAAGGCATTATAACATTCTTGACAGGTTACAGATCACTAACAGCAGATCAGTAATTTTATGTTTGAGTTCTTTCAGTACTCTAGGGTGTATACTATCTAGTCCAGGAGATTTTCTACTCTTTAATTTGTCGATTTGGCTCAGTATATCTTTCAGGTTTACCGAGATCCTTGTGGCACCATTGTTCACCCTTCTCCATTGAGAAAAAGGGCATTTAACTCTACCCTCTGTACAATAACCAATTCCTAATCCACAGAAGGACATTGCCTCCTATCCCATGACTTTTTAATTTTCTGAGGAGTCTCTCAAGAGGAACTATGTCAAAAGCTTTCTGAAAATCTAGGTACACTACATCAACCGGCTCACCTTTATTCACATGTTTATTCATGCATTCAAAGGAATGAAGCAAATTGATGAGGCAAGACTTCCCTTGGATGTACCCATGCTGACTTACCCCATCATACCCTATCATAGTACACCTATTCATACCATTCCAACTAATCAAGATTACTTTTATTCTGTGAAATAATTGTGGTGCTTTAGTTCCAAGGCACATGATCTAGAGACTTAAAGCTTGTCCTATCTGTCTTCAGCTTGCTACTCTAAAACAGGAGCTCTGCAAACTAAAGAAGGAATTGGATGCACTTAAAGCAGCTTCTATCACTGCACAGAATCATACCAATTTCTCACCACTGTCTCAAAGAATAAAACCACCTAAGAACAGATGGATCGCAGTAGGCTCAGGTAGACTACGACATGTGGCACAGAAGCATCCACCCTCACAATTGATGACCCTACAGAATTCTTTTGCTCCATTACAGCACTGTGATGCACAAAATAGCACATTGCACAGAAATATCACTATATGGAGTGAGCAACCCAATGAATGAAGTGCTATATTCCACCCTTTAGTGGTCTTGAGTGACTATCATGTGGATGTTTAAAACTCCAAGGGCGCTCCTCTCATTACATTTTATTATTAAGACAAATCATTTTATTTGGTACATTTTCCTGGTTATGTTTGTTCTAAAATATTTGTAAGACATTGATGAAAGATTAGAAGGAAAAGTTTGCCTTTTTGTAAATGACATGAAAACAGCCAATAGAGTGGATACCCCCGGAGGGAGTAACTATGAGAAAAGATCTCCAAAAATTAGAAGAATGGTCAAAGGTCTGGATAACATGAGGAAGGACCTAGCAAAGCCTGAGGAATGGTCCAGAATTTGGCAATTAATATATAACGCTAAAAAAATGCAGGGTCATGCATTTGGGCTGCAAGAACCAGAGAGAATGGTTCACATTATGGGCTGAAAAACATTTGTGCATGCAAGAGGAACTTTTGTGCATGTCTCACCATACCTTACTCACCTGCTCGCACTCTTCGCTCTCCCAGTGACCATCACTTTGTCCTTCCCAGTCCCAAGACTGCCCACAACGAATCTACTAGGCACAGTGCTTTCTTCTTTCTATCACTACATATATGGAAGAATCTCCTGCTTCCCCTTTGTAGAGAATCTTCCTTTAAAACCTTCAAGGCCTACCTGAAGGCAAGGCTTTTAGGCTTTCGGAGGGTCAGACTGATTAGATGGCATGAGCTTCACCAGCAAGAGGCCTTCCTTTACTACTCTCCTTGCTTGACTGTCTAAACTGTACGGTGTGAGTAATGATCTTTACTATTTTTAAATGGCGTTCCGTTCCTGTTTCAATTTTTTTAGCCTGTACACCGCTCTGTACTGCTTTAACAGCTAGAACGCTCTAGCAAACCAAAAATAAATTATAATCATATGCGAAAGTAGTCAAACGGATAGAAAAGATGATGGTGAAAGTTAGAAGGATGCTTCGGTGCATAGTGTAGGGGCGTAGCCAGACACCCAATTTTGGGTGGGCCTGGGCCCAAGATGCGTGGGCAGAAGAACCTCTCCCCGTCCCACAGGTGATTTGGTCTCTCCTTCTCTCGCCTGCAATGCCATATGGTCTCTCAAACATCCCCCATCTCCCGTATACCTTTTAAATAGCAGATTTTCACCAGCAGCGAGCAGCAACTAATACACACTGCTCATGTTGGCCCCACACCCTTCCCTCTGATGCAATTTCCTGTTTCCGCCTAGGCAGAAATACATCAGAGGGAAGGCTGTGGGGCCGGTACAAGCAGTATGTATGTCACTGCTCAGTGCAGGCGAAGATCTGCTACTTACAAGGAATGCAGGAGGGACACTTGTTGGGAGTTTTCGGCTGGTGGGGCTTGGGGATCCCTGCTAGCCACTTCATAGGTATGCTGCTACTGGGTGGGCCTGAACCCTTGGCTACGCCACTGGCATAGGAAGAGGAATGGACAGTGTTCTGCCCCCCATTTGCATGGAGGCAGGGAATTGGGTTGTGCCTTTGAACCACAAATCCCTGCAATCCTGACTTTCTCTGTAATAGATTCTTTCACAGCACATGTCCAGATCCCTGTTTCTTATGGGACTCTTTGTATTGGCTTGCCTTTTCCTTTGTGCATGTTGGGCTACTTATCCCCCCACCCCAGTCTCTTCCCATCGGGTCTGGAAGAGTTAGTCTGCAGCATATCTCCTCTGTGAACTGAAACTGCCTACGCTGTATTTTGCTATATGACTCCCTTCAAGTTACTGTGACGCTATTAAGATTTTACCAGTGTAAAAGTATAAACAGCTTCATTACTCAGTTTGTTGCTGAATTACTCCCAGTTTCTCTCTTGCATGCAGAGAGAACAGACTCCTTGTTTGCAAGGCAAAAACTCTTGTCCAGCACATCTAAACAGTAAGGTATTTTTCCTTATTTGATTTCTTCATTGAAAGATTTGGTTCAAGAGTTCTCATAGAATGTTCTATACTCTGGTTTAAAGCTGCATGCCCATCACACCCAGTGAGAGGGTAGAACAGCCAGTAGGAAGTAGGAGGTGATGATGCCCCTGTATAAAACTCAGGTGAGACCTCATAAGTACATAAGTATTGTCATACTGGGAAAGACCAAAGATCCATCAAGCCCAGTATCCTGTTTCCAACAGTGGCCAATCCAGGTCACAAATACCTGGCAAGATCCCCACAAAGTACAAAACATTTTATACTGATTATCCCAGAAATAGTGGATTTTCCCCAAGTCCATTTAATAACGGTCTATGGACTTTTAATTTAGGAAGCCGTCCAAACTGTCTCTTCATGTTCAAGTGTACAGCGCTGCGTAAGTCTAGTAGCGCTTTAGAAATGATAAGTAGTAGTAGTAGTAGTAATTTTAAACTCCGCTAATCTAACCGCCTTTACCACACTCTCTGGCAACGAATTTCAGAGTTTAATTACATGTTGAGTGAAGAAAACTTTTCTCTGATTCATTTTAAATTTACTACATTGTAGCTTCATCGCATGCCCCCTAGTCCTAGTATTTTTGGAAAGTGTAAACAGATGTTTCACATCTACCCGTTCAACTCCACTCATTATTTAAAAGAACTCTATCATATTTCCCCTCAGCCGCCTTTTCTCCAAGCTGAAGAGCCCTAGCCGCTTTAGCCTTTCCTAATTTTGTTCTTTATAATAGTCTCTATCATTTTGCCTGGCACCGACATCAGACTCACCGGTCTATAATTTCCCGGATCTCCTCTGGAACCTTTTTTAAAAATCGGCATTACATTGGCCACCCTCCAATCTTCCAGTACCACACTCGATTTTAAGGATAAATTACATATTTCTAATAGCTCCGCAAGCTAATTTTTCAGTTCTGTCTGTACTCTGGGATGAATACCATCTGGTCCAGGAGATTTGCTACTCTTCAGTTTATAGAACTGCCCCATTACATCCTCCAGGTTTACAGAGAATTCATTAAGTTTCTCCAACTCGTCAGCTTCGAATACCATTTCCGGCACCGGTATCCCACCCAAATCTTCCTCGATGAAGACCGAAGCAAAGAATTAATTTAATCTCTCTGCTACGGCTTTGTCTTCCCTGATCACCCCTTTTACTCCTCGGTTATCTAGCGACCCAACCGATTCTTTTGCTGGCTTCCTTCTTTTAATATACCTAAAAAAAGTTTTACTATGTGTTTTTGCCTCCAACGCAATCTTTTTTCGAAGTCCCTTTTAGCCTTCCTTACCAGCGCTTTGCATTTGACTTGACATTCCTTATGCTGTTTCTTATTATTTTCAGTCGGTTCCTTCTTCGTGGCGCCAGTTCTATGACACCCTAACCCGATAGGAAAAAGTTTTTGTAGAAGTGGATGCATCGTCGGTGGGCACAGGGGCAAATCCACTCTAGCGGGAAACTCCTCCCCTGTGCCTTCTTCTCTAAGAAATACTCCCCCGCAGAGAAGAATTATTCCATAGGTGACCAGGAACTATTGGCCATTAAATACTCCCAAACATCCTAGATTACTTTGGGATTGGAGGAAACATACTAAGATGGTTTAAAGGTTTCTTAACAGCAAGATCCTATCAAGTGATTTCAAACTCAAAAACCTCAACACCATGGAAACCTGAATGTGGAGTACCACAAGGATCACTGCTGTCACCAACTCTCTTTAATTTAATGATGACCCCCACTAGCCAAATCGTTATATGTAAGGACTCAACCCTTACATATATGCTGATGATGTCACGATATACATCCCGTTTAAACAAGACATAACCGAAATCACAAATGAAATAACACATAGCCTTCAAATAATGAACTCATGGGCGGACGCATTCCAATTAAAGCTAAACGCAGAAAAAAACACAATGTCTCATCCTGTCCTCACAATACAACACAAATAAACCTAATACCATAAACACCCCACACTTCCGGTCTCAGACAGCCTGAAAATTCTGGGAGTCACAATTGATCGAAATCTCACACTTAAAGATCATGCGAAAAATACAGCAAAAAAAAAAAAAATGTTCTACTCTTTGTGGAAACTTAAAAGAATTAAACCTTTCTTCCCAAGGGAAGTATTCCGTAGTCTAGTACAATCAATGGTGCTAAGTCATCTAGATTACTGTAACGCCATCTATGCCGGAGTTAAAGAACAAATTATCAAGAAGCTTCAAACCGCCCAAAACACAGCAGCCAGACTCATATATGGGAAAACGAAATACAAAAGCGCTAAACCCCTAAGAGAAAAACTCCACTGGCTCCCACTAAAAGAACGAATTACGTTCAAGGTCTGCACCCTGGTCCACAAAATCATATAAGGAGAAGCCCCGACTTACATGTCAGACCTCATTGACTTGCCTACAAGGAATGCTAAAAGATCATCACGTACATTCCTCAACCTTCACTACCCTAACTGTAAAAGTCTAAAATATAATTCCACATATGCAACCAGTTTCTCATACATATGCACACAGCTACGGAACACACTGCAGAAGGCCATAAAAACAACGCAAGACCTAACCATCTTTCAAAAGCTACTGAAAACAGATCTTTTCAAGAAGGCATATCAAAAGCACCCATCTTGAAAACTAAATAATAACATTATACATGATCTACACAAAACCGAAGTTTCATTGCATGCCTGCTTAAACTCTATGCTATTAATGATCAAGCACTACCACCTTAAACCTTATGACGAACAGGGTCTCTCTATAGTCAAAGTCCTAATGTATAATACAATCCAACCTATTACTTAGGAACCTTCATGCAATACCATAATACACTCTGCTATACCATGTATGTATGCACATGGTATATATATATACCATGATCTATTCTATATATTATGTTCCATGTATGTTACCATGTATGTATACACCTTAACGTAATACCATGTTGCCATGTATGTATACACCTAAACGTAATACCATCTGTAATTCTGTTACCCGGAAATGGCAACCGCCATTACGGCAAATGTAAGCCACATTGAACCTGCAAATTGGTGGGAAAATGTGGGATACAAATGCTACAAATAAATAAATAAATAAATTGGCCCTAGAGGAATGGCGACACCTTCTGGAAGGGGTGCAGGAGTTCTTCACCGTATTCACAGACCACAAGAACTTGATTTACTTGCGCGAATTAAAGAGATTGAATCCCCGACAGGCCCGTTGGGCATTATTTTTCTCCCACTTTAATTTCACATTGACCTACCATCCGGCAGAGAAGAACACCAAGGCAGATGCACTCTCAAGATCTATGGAGTCTGACCTTGAAGACGAGCCCCTTCAACATGTAATTGAACCTGCTGCCATTATTCCTGCTATGATGCTTGTGGTACCCACAGGTATGACTTTTGTACCACCTCGGTTGAGGGAAAGAATACTTCAATGGGGGCATGCCTCTCGTATGGCCGGACATCCTGGTATCCTGGGAATTAAGTGGTTCATCGCACAGAAGTATTGGTGGCCTACACTCAACTGAGAGGTGCGAGAATTTGTGCCCGCTTGTCCGGAGTGCGCTCAGCATAAACCTGATCATCAAACACCCCAGGGTCTCTTAATGCCATTACCGGTGCCTGAGAAATCATGAAGCCATATTGCCATGGACTTCATTACGGATCTTCCCAAATTGGAAGGACACTCAGTCATTTGGGTCGTGGTGGACCGGTTCTCCAAAATGGCACATTTTGTACCCATGTCTAACCTTACGTCAGCTGTGAAGTTGTCACAACACTTCATCACATCTATTTTTCATCTCCATGGCCTACCAGAATCAATCACATCTGACCGCAGAGTACAGTTTGTCTCTAAGTTTTGGCGCGCATTGAAATGGGCCCTTAAGGTGAAGCTAAACATTTCCTCTGGATGTCACCCACAGTCCAACGGTCAAACAGAATGCATCAATCAATCCTTGAAACAATTTCTGAGAATGTATGTTACTGATCACCACGATGACTGGAGTCAATTGCTTCCTTGGGCAGAGTTTGCCCATAACTACCAAGTGAGCTCAGGTACAGGCGCTTCCCCATTCTACAAAGTGTATGGAAGACATCCCTGTATACCGTTTCCCTTGAAGACTAACTCAGATGTTCCAGCAGCCGCTAATACATAACCTTTCTCCAGTCCATTTGGTCTTGTGTCCACAAGATGCTTCAGTTAAACTCCGCTCACATGAAACGCCAAGCAGATAAGCGTCGGAGATTGGAGCCCCGCTTTCAGCAGGGTGACTTGGTGTGGTTGTCTACCCATAATCTTCGACTGAAAACCCCTTCCTCTCAATTTCCGCTACAATTTGTGGGACCTTACCCCATTTTGAAAGAAGTTAACCCAGTGTGCTATCAGCTTAAATTACCATCCACTCTACAGGTACACAACACATTTCAAGTGCCTTTGCTCAAACCAGTGGTTCTGAGAGGAGGTTCCTTGCCTGTCTTACCTGCTAGTCCTTCTGTATCAGCCTCTCAGGGAGCATATGAAGCCCGGGATCTCCTAGACGTTCGGCGTCTCAGGGGACATCTTCAATATCTCATCACTTGGAAAGGATATGGACCAGCGGAAACCTCCTGGGAGGACACTACTCATGTGCATGCTCCAGTATTAGTCAGACGTTTTCACCGCCTCTTTTCTCATAAACCCAAACCCCGGTTCCAAGGTAGAGGGGTCCCTTGAAGGGGGGGGGGGGGTGATGTTATGACTCTGTTAGAATTCTGCTAGTCAGGCAGGGGAATGCTTGGAACTGCTCATGATTGGCTGTCAGGGGCTGAGCTGATGTCAGTCTGATCTACTTAAGCTTACCTTTCCCTATAACCCTTGCTTTGGCGTTATTCCTTTTCTGCTGAAGCCTTACCTTTGCTCTTTCTGAGCTGTTAGCTCTGTGCTTGCATGGAGTTTGATTTCTCCTTTCCTTGCATGCAGTTTCTGTTGCTCTGTCTCTGTCTGCCAGCCAGTGGCGTTCCTAGGGGGGCTGAAACCCGGGGCGGATCGCCGATGCGCCCCGCCCCCCCGGGTGCAGCGCAACCCCCCCCCCCGGCGAAAGGACACCCTCCTGGCAAAAGAACCCCCCTCTGGGTGCACGCCGCTGGGGGGGGGGGGGGGGGGTGCCGCACGCCTGTCCACTTCGTTCCTTTCCATGCTCCCTCTGCCCCGGAACAGGAAGTAACCTGTTCCGGGACAGAGGGAGCACAGAACGAACGTAGCAGACAGGCGCGCAGCACCCCCCCCCCCCCAGCGGCGTGCACCCGGGGCAGACCGCACCCACCGCCCCCCTTTGGTATGCCACTGCTGCCAGCTGCTGCTGCCTGTGTGTGTCTAATTACCTCTCTCACTGCACCTGGGTTTCTCTGTTTGGCTGTAGTCATAGGCATAGTTTGACTGTTTCATTTGGGGGGGCAAAGGGTGGGCGGAGCATATTAGCATATTAATTTGCATATATACATATGCAAATGATATGCTAATATGGAGGAAGGAATTGAAATTTACAGGCAAAATATCACAGATGCACATTTCAAAAAGCTGACATATTTCAATTAATAAATTCTGAATAAAATACTTTTATCTACCTTTGTTGTCTGATCATTTAGTTTTTCTATTCGCTTTGGTCCCAGTGTCTTCTGTTTTATGCAGTGTCTTCTTTCCAGTAGGCTTCCCTCTGCTCCCCACCCTCCCAGTCCCATCCATCTCTTGCTCCTTCCCTCTGCTCCCCACCCCTCCCAGTCCCATCCATCTTCTGTTCCTTCCCTCTGCTCACCATCCCTCCGTCCCATCCATCTTCTGCTCCTTCCCTCTGCTGTGCCTGACCTCTCCCAATCCCATCCATCTCCTGGTCCATCCCTCTGCTCCCCACCCTCCCAGTCCCATCCATCTCTTGCTCCTTCCCTCTGCTCCCCACCCCTCCCAGTCCCATCCATCTTCTGTTCCTTCCCTCTGCTCACCATCCCTCCGTCCCATCCATCTTCTGCTCCTTCCCTCTGCTGTGCCTGACCTCTCCCAATCCCATCCATCTCCTGGTCCATCCCTCTGCTCCCCACCCCTCCCAGTCCCATCCATCTTCCCTCTGCTCCCCCCCCCCCAGTCCAATCCATCTCCTGGTCCTTCCCTCTGCTCCCAATGCTCCCAGTCCCATCCATCTCCTGGTCCTTCCCTCTGCTCCCAATGCTCCCAGTCCCATCCATCTGTTGCTCCTTCCCTCTGCTCCCCACCCCTCCCAGTCCCATCCATCTCTTGCTCCTTCCCTTTGCTCCCCACCCCTCCCAGTCCCATCCATCTTCCATCTGCTCCCCACCCCTCTCAGTTCCATCCATCTTCCTTCTGCTGCCCCCCCCCGCGAGGTCCAAGATCGTGACTCCGTCTACCCCCTCTCTTCCTCCCTCCCTCCGGCGCAGGCAGCAGTCTTTTTCAGCGTTCCTGGCAGCAGTAGCGATGTACACGCTGCCTTCGGTCTGCCCCGGAAGCCTTCTCTTCAAGTTTCTGTTCCCACCTATGCGGGAACAGGAACTTGAAGAGAAGGCTTCGGGGCAGAGCCGAAGGCAGCATGTACATCGCTACCGCTACCAGGAACGATGAAAAAGACTGCTGCCTGCGCCAGAGGGAGGGAGGAAGAGAGGGGGTAGACGGACACGCTCCTCTCTGTCCGCTTGGCTTCCCTGCCCTCTCTGTCTGCATCCCACCCGAAAGGAAATGAAGTCAGAGGAAGGCGGGACGCAGACAGAGAGGGCAGGGAAGCCAAGCGAACGGAGAGGAGCACGTGCCTGCTTGTTTTTTTTTTTTAAACTACTGGCACGGCGGCACCTCATCGTCGTTTGGGGGGCATTGCCCCCCCCCTCGCCCCCCCCCCCAGTCTACGCCCATGGCTGTAGTGCTGTGTGGTGAGTTCCTACCTCGTTCCATTCCAGTTTGTTTGTTTTGCTTCCTCTTCCTTCGGAGTTCCCTTTGTGCTGTGTTTGTTCTCTGCTTTGCAGGTCCTGCCCTTGTAGCAGACTCGGGACCCTTTGTTTCTCTCCGTGGGGGTTGTTTGTTTGCTCTTTCATTGTACTCCCGATTAACCCGTTGTCTGCAGTGTTCCCTGCCTCTGGTTGCTGTGTGTATGCTGAGCTTGGTTTAACCCTTTGCCTACAGAGTTTCTCTGCTTCTGGCAGTTGTCTGTTTACTGCAGTCTTCCTTTTGTGACTGCTTCAGTCCTTTCTTTGCTGTAACTACCTCCTGTATTACAGAGCACTGTCCCTTTCTGTGCTGGGTGTGTGTTAGGCTCCGCAGTCCGTTTTGCGGACTTTTCCCTTCCCTGTCTGCTGAGGCTCTCTGCCTACAATATCTTATTTTGCAGTCCCTCACTTTCTTTGTGTGTGGTGGGCTATGGCTTGACGTGTTTCTGTGTATGTTTCCCTTTCTCCTTGATTGCCAGCACCGAGGGTGTGGCTAGGACCCCCCCTTTAGTCTCTTTCTCCCATCCCTACGTTTGAGTCAGTTCCGGTTATGCCGTGAGGCCCGCATGCTTGAATTCTGAGTGAATGGGCTCCTGATAGGCCGTGAGGTCCACCTGATTGCCCTATCTTCCCTTTTCTGGAGGTGCAAGTTGGTTGCTGCTTGTGTGTACAGGGCTTGGTAGTTGGGGTAGTGTGTAGTGCCTGCTCGGCCC
The DNA here is from genome assembly GCF_901765095.1 of Microcaecilia unicolor. Taxonomy (NCBI): domain Eukaryota; kingdom Metazoa; phylum Chordata; class Amphibia; order Gymnophiona; family Siphonopidae; genus Microcaecilia; species Microcaecilia unicolor. Next base: position 534,169,221 of record NC_044033.1, on the reverse strand, counting down.
ACCCTCGGCCTTGGCCTAACACCTATACTAGGCCTCGGCCGGGGCTCAAGGGCTCACAACCAGACTATCATCTAGACTATCATCATTTACAATGTATTGTAAGCCACACTGAGCCCGCAAATAGGTGGGAAAATGTGGGATACAAATGCAATAAATAAATAAGCATCTTTAGACAAGAACATTTTTCTAAATCAGATAGCACAAATGATTCTGGCACGCAATTACTTTTGCTTTGAACAAACATACTATCTACAGACACGCGGCGTTGCCATGGGAGCAACGGTGGCACCCACAGTAGCTTGTATATATATGTCAGAATTTGAGAGAAAATATTCATCAATACATCAGCCTCATATAATCATCTGGCAACGGTTCATAGATGACTTCATTCTACTATGGAGAGGTAACAAGGACAAGTTGCAACAGTTTTTGGTATATTTGGACAACTGTGACCCACATATAAAATTCACATCTCACATTGGTGACCAAGAGATAGACTTTTTGGACATTCACATAAAGTATCAACAGGGACAATTTAGAACATCATTATTCAGGAAGCCGACCGATAGAAATTCAATTCTCCACTACACCAACTGTCACCCTACCAGTTTAAAAAACGGTATCCCAATAGGACAGTTCCTAAGGGTTAAACGATTATGCAGTGCAGAAGATACATTCTATCAACAAGCTACTTGAATGACAACAAAATTCAAACAGAGAGGATACCCCAATAGGGTGATTAGACAAGCCCACAAGCGGGCAAAAAATGCGCACAGACATTGGTTGATAAACCCGAGCACGACCCACCATCAGACAGAAGACACAGCACAATGCATTATCCCATATTCGATTCATGCAAATAAAGTGTCCCAGATTATCCAAAAATACTGGCCTGTTTTGAGTGTACACGAACGGTTTACACAAAATCCTCTAATATCATATACCAGAGGCAGAAACACGGGAGAGTTTCTATCAACTTCACGACAATTTAGAACTGAAGCCCATGAGGAAAGGGGACATCACAAATGCAGTGGATGTGTATATTGCCCTCATGTAATGAAGGCTCAGTACATAATTAACCCCAAAACCAGAAAGAGATTTATTCTGCATACGTACACTGATTGCAATAAGACACATTATATACGCGATACAATGTCCTTGCCATAAATGGTACATAGGACAAACCAAACGCAAAAGAAAACAACGTATTGCAGAACATCTAAGCAATTTGCAAATACAAAAACGTGACGTTCCTCTAGCGGACCACTGGGCTCAACACAATTGTACGGATAAGGATCTGAAATACGTGGTTTTGATACATGTACATTTACAAAGGGGAGGAGATATATCTAGAATTCTCACTCACAGGGAACAACGTTTTATCTATGAATGGGACATGATCCAACCTAATGGGCTAAACAAAGAAATAGAATGGCTAGCTTGATGGTGGGGTGGTATGGGTCTTTAGCCAATGGGCGTTCAGTAGATAATTATGGAAGACCTGTAAAAATAACCCCATTGAGCATGCACCGGCATCTTGGTTGATTATCAGTCTCCCCGGGTCGACTGAGCGAAGGAAGTTCACTAAAGAAATAAGGTAAAATAATAATATTGAAATCTATTTAGATACATTAAGGTGTAACAGAGTGGACAATAGCCAAGTACAAATATTATAATACTTGCAGAATATGTTCTCCTGAGGACGCCAACAAGGCAAAACGTGGCACCGCGTAGAGAACAGCTGAGACTGAGAACTCATTAGAAGCCTTTTTAATGCACTGACAGCAGCAACGCACAAGAAGCATTCAAGCACTTAAGGACCAGCAACAAGATAAGTACCGAATGTCTTTATCAAGCAGTGAAATGTGGTTTGAATCGCAGATTAGTAATTTACCATCTTAGTAACTGACACTGTTGGTATATAGGAAGGCAGGCAGGGTCCAGTGCAATGATGGGAATGAACTTGTAGTGCTACATGCTGGTTCTGAGGAACATCATAGTTTGGCACTTCAACATACTGAGCACTACATATTTCAAAAATAAAAAAATGTGTTGAACGGATAAACTGGTATAAAATATAAAAGAAATAAAATTTAACTGCTAGACCCTTGACCATTCTTCTAACGTTTGGAAATTCCTTCTCATTGTTTCTACTCCCTCCACGGTATGCACTCTATTGGCTATCTTCATGTCATCTGCAAAAAGGCAAACCTTTCCTTCCAACCCTTCAGCAATATCTCTCACAAATATATGAAACAGAATAGGCCCCAGCACTGACCCCTGAGGAACTCCACTGCTCACTTTCCTTTCCTCCGAGCGGATTCCATTTACCGCCACCCTCTGCCACCCGTCAACCAGTTTCCTATCCAGTTCACCACTTTTGGTCCTCAGTTCAACCCTTTCAGCTTATTCATGAGTCTTCTGTGGAGGACCATATCAAAGGCTTTGCTGAAGTCCAAGTAGATTACATCTAGTGCACATCCTTCATCCAGTTCTTTGGTCACCCAGGCAAAGAAGTCAATGAGATTCGTTTGGCAGGATTTTCCTTTGGTAAAGCCATGTTGCCTTGGGTCCTGTAACCCGTTGGCTTCTAGAAAGTTAACTATCCTTTCTTTCAGCAGCGACTCCATTACTGGTAGACTTAGGAGTAACATCAGGAAATCCTTTTCACAAAGCAGGTGGTTGATGCCTAGAATGCCCTCCTGAGGTTGCTGAATTCAAATAAACATGGGATGAACAGAGAGGATCCCTAATTAGAAAGGAGAGGGTTGTAAAGGGGTCCTCCACTTCCGCTCCGGGGTTGTCACTGGAAATCCCGTTCAGCTCACAGAGTTCTGGTGCAGGTGAACACTTTAATTAAGACTTAGTTCAAAAAGTTTAATTCAGGCTCAGTTCCAAAAAGCACAATCAAAATTCAGTTCCAAACTCAGGCTCAATTCAGTTCCAACGCTCCCCAAAAGGCCAGGTGGGGGCTCTCCTTCCTTTCCAAGGGGAACCTTGCCCCCCCCCCTAAGAAGGGCTTATTAACAGTTCTGTCCCCCCCCCCCCCCCCTTTCTCTGTGTCACAAACAGTTCAACAATCCCACATAGAAAATGCCTTCAAAAGAAAAATAATATTAAATCACCTTTCTTTCTTCTTTGCACTTCAGAGACCCTGCAGTGAGCAGGGCTGGCACTTCACAACACCAACATGTCTGTGGCCTCCCACACTGCCTTTATGTGCTGGAAAGGTCTGCATTTGTATTCTCCCAATCCATGGTAGCTTGCTCTTCTAGGCAGGGAAGTACTCCATGGATTCCTTTTCTTCTGAGTAAGTCTCCTCTCCCCCCTGGATGCTGGGAGCTTCCAAGAAATCTGCTTTTTCCTCCTCACAGCTGGGAGGAATGATATATTTCCTTTGCAGCCAAGGGAACTGGGCTTCTTCCCTTCTTTTTTTTTTTGTTACATTTGCACCCCGCACTTTCCCACTCAATGCGGCGGGCAATGGAGGGTTAAGTGGCTTGCCCACAGTCACAAGGAGCTGCCTGTGCCGGGAATTGAACTCAGTTCCTCAGGACCAAAGTCCACCACCCTAACCACTAGGCCACTCCTAGTGGTGAATGGAGTGAATGGACCTCCTTGTGCTGAGCTACTTCTCCCCCTGCTGGTGTTAGAAATCCCTTCCACCCTTTTGGGTCTACTCTTCTCTTTCCTTCTCTCAAGGGATTCTGGGGATTGTAGTTTGAGGATTAGCTGCTTCTCTTTGGGTCCACGGTTAGTAGCTTTATCACCGGGTATAAAAACAAAACTTAAATGGCTGCATTTTGATGTGTTGAGTGGTGCTTTGATGAAGATTCCAGATATGAGAAACTATGGTCAGTGCTGGGCAAACTTGTACGGTCTTGTCCTGTATATGGCAGGACAGATTAGGGTGTGCTGGAGAAGGCATTGGCGGCAACTCCAGTAGTTGGAACGTAAGTACAATGCCAGGTGGTCTTCTACGGTCTGTGTCCCAAAAATGAAAGATCAGGATCAAATACACATATGGTTTAATCATGAATTTTTAATGAGTGTGACTGTTGGGCAGACTGGATGGACTGTTTAGGTCTTTAGCTGCCATCATGTACTATGTTACCATTTTACCCATCACAGCCACTATCCTGATTCTGCCCCTGAATATAACCATTTTACTGCGGCAGCCAGTGTCGTCATGGACTCAGAATCAGTGCAGCAAATTTGTTTCTTAACTATCAGCTTTTTATGTGAATCCACTGACAGCTGTTCAGAGATTCAGACTCAATATTTCTTTGAAAAGTGGAACTAGTCAGTGGAATCTGTCAGTCATGGACAAAAATGATTTTGTCTTCATTTCTGGGCATTTAAACCAGTGCAGGAATTTAATATTGCCTCAGGTTTCAAGGGACCTTGTGCTGTTTCTTATAATTTCTCAGCATGTTTAAAATCAAACTTCACTCAGCCTCTTGTTCGTAGAGCAGGAAACGTAGCCATGACTGCATATACTGTAACTTAAATTTTATTTCAGTCTAAAAATGCCTTCTCTTATTACAAATTTTCATACACACTCTCACATGAATAAGGTCTGGTTTTTCTATTTTTGGCAAATGCTTTCAGAATGAAACACAGTTCGCAGTCTGTCTGTACAAAGGCAAAGCTCTGTTTTTCATGTTCTAAAGTTTTCTCCAAAGTATTGAATGGAAGCAATAAAGTCTCTAGTGCCCAACCAAGCTCAGGGTAGAGACCCATTTGAATGCAGGATTAGTGGATGCTATTTCCCAACATAAAATTATAAGAAAATGACTTAGGCTACCTCTCCACACCTTCTATTAACCTCCACAATCCCTTCCTCTCCTTCACAGATCCTTTGTATTTATACCATGCTTTCTTAGAGACAATCTTGAGTTCATCACCTCTGCTGGTAGGGCATCCCACAATTTTTGTGAGAAGTATTTCCTTAGATTACTCCCCAGTCTACCCATTTCACTTTCATCCTATGCCCCCTCATTTCAGAGCTTCCTTTTAATTCAAAGAGACTCCCCTCCTGTGCATTTACACCATGGAGGTATTTAAATGTCTCTGTTGTATCTCCCCAGAGATCTCCTCTCCACCTGTGCTGTCAACTGTTCTATTTGCTTGGTCATCATAAGATCATCAGATATGATCACCCTCAATTTCCGCTCTTCTTTCATGCACAGAAATGCTTCATCCCCTATCTTGAGCAGAAAATTATTAAAATTAGACGCATCTCTCTATATAAAACGCACCTCCAACGTTCTGAAGCCTCCACAAGTCCCAACGTTCTAAATGCATGGTGGTGAAACCAGGAATTCACCCATGAGTGTTGGCCCCGCCCCCCACGTAAAACGTCATGACGTCGAGGGCGGACCAATGACACTCAACCAATCGCATCGCGAACCCGTTACTAAGCAACGGAACGTGACATAAGACACATCGCGGAACAATGAAAACCAGCAGCAACAGTTGCTACGCGACGTCAACAGCAACGCTAAAAGGACCATATAGATCTCTGCTCTCCACACAAACAACAGACACGGAGGGCATATGAGGGAAGGAAAAAAACCAGCACATACACACACACTCTCACTCTTAACTGCCAGCACATACACACACACTCTCACTCTTAACTGGCTATAATGAGCAACTGACCTGCCACTATCACAGGGACTGCTAGCACCTCTCTCTCTCTCTCACACACATACACATAGGACACAGAGGGGATGGAAGACCAGGAACAAATCGTTGGGTATGGAGGGGGTGGCAGGGGAGATAAGGCAATAACTGCCTCAAATGTTTGTGCTGTGCTATGTACAATTATAATGCTGTCTCTTCATTTTGACCCTACCCTTTCATACTCTCTTTCACACAGACGCACACACACACACTTACACTGTCTCTATCTCACACACACACACACACACGCACCCACACATATATACACACTCTCTCACACAGACACACAAACACGCCTCAAATGGTTCAGCTGTCCTATGTAAAATTTCACTGCTGTGTCTTCATTTTCACCCTACCTGTGCACACTCTCTTTCACACAGAGACACACACACACACACTTTCTCTGTGTTATACACACACAGACACACATACATATATACACTCTCACTCTCTCTATAGCCTTGCTAGCGCCCGTTTCATTTGTTTACGAAACGGGCCTTTTTTACTAGTAAGTACATAAGTAATGGCACACTGGGGAAAGACCAAGGGTCCATCGAGCCCAGCATCCTGTCCACGACAGCGGCCAATCCAGGCCAAGGGCACCTGGCAAGCTTCCCAAACGTACAAACTAAGTGGTACTAATATTTCCTTCACTGACCACCTTAGTTCAGCCCCAGGCTCGCCTGCAGATAGGGTTTGGTCATCCTTTTCTTTGCCAACTATTGATTCTGTCAAATTCTCTCTCTCTAAGTACTCTTCTTCGCATTGTCTTCTTGATGGGTGTCTGCAACTGACCTTTTCATTAGTTGTCTATTGTCTAACCTTTCTTTCATGCTATCTAATGGCTTATCCCTACAGACAAAGGAAAAATAATTCTCATGCATATTCCTAAGAACCCCAAGGCTAACATGAGCGAAGAATCTAATTCTAGGCCAGTGACCTTCATACCACTGTTAGGACTTATCAAGAATCCCCCCCCCCTACACTTAAGGGTGTATCCCCCCATCTATGGAGCTCCTTCAGAATAGTAGCAAAAAATTATTTACTGTAAACATTGGGGACATATAGGTTACAAACTACAAAGGGGCTGCCTTCTGTGGTGACCCGGGGTATGATGTAATATCCTGTGGCATCAGTTACCATCTGCTGCACTCCCACCAATAACCCTTTCCGAAAAACAATGATAAAAATTTGGCATGCTTGGGTTCAATGCCTGGAGTATTTTCTGTCTTTTAATGGAAGACAATCTCTCCCCCATGTTCCAGGAAACACATTTAAGTATCAGGGATCAAGGGTAGTAGTAATAGCATAGAAAGAAATCAGTACCATCGAATGTGCAGCCAGAGCCCTGAGACCCAGGAGGGGGGGGGGGGGGGGGGGGGGAGCAGCCCAGCCTCCAGCCCCCGGTCCACAGTGACAAATGCCAACACCAAGAAGACCATGCAGCCTAACCTCCCTCACAATCACTCAAACTCCCCTGCATCATCCACCAAACTCAACAAGACCCCAACATCCCAACCCCGCCCAACTCTCCCACAGTCTCCCACCTACATAAGTACATAAATATTGCCACACTGGGACAGACCAAAGGTCCATCAAGCCCAGCCTCTTGTTTCCAACAGTGGCCAATCCAGGTCACAAATACCTGGCAAGATCCCCAAAATGTTCAATACATTTCATGCTGCTTTAGGAAGCCACCCAGACCTTTTAAAACCCCGCTAAGCTAACCGCCTTTACCACATTCTGTCAATGAATTCCAGAGTTTAATTACACGTTCAGTGAAGAAAAATCGTTCTCTTATGCAAAGAAAAAAATGGTCGCCATTTTTTGATTAATCATAATCACAAGCATTTATAACTCGCTCTATCCCAAATGAAATTGGTTCAGAGACATTAGTATAATAACAATTTCACTATCCAATAAACCATACTATTACATATACTTCTGAAAAAGAAACGTTCTTAAATATTTATAAAATAATTTGAAGATTGTTGTTTAACAATTAAAGGTAAATTATTCCAAATTTTATGCAGCCCTAATATTTATTTATTTATGACATTTATACCCCACATTTTCCCACACAAATTTGAGTTCAATGTGGCTAACAAAATATGAAATAAAAACCATAAACCCACACAAGAAAGAATCGTAAATACATATGCAAAGGGGTGGGGGTGGGGAGGGGGTAAAGAAAAAACTAGGCATCAACATCAATCAACAGAAATTTTTAAGAAGGGAAAATTAAAAGAGAACATTGACAGAATTTTTATCGAACACCCCTAGAGGAAGGAAAAGACAAGTGAAAATTTAGTTAGCAAAATAAGCATTAAATTTGTTACATAACTCGGTGCTGTACCAAAACAGATTTTATAAAGAAAGTAGAAATCAAACAAAATAAAACATGGAAAAGAAAATAAGATGTTTTATTTTGTTTGATTTCTATTGATAACCTTAAGAGTGGACTAACACGGCTACCACACTCCTCTACAAAGAAAGCAGGAAATCTTAAATATGATCATAGCTTGAACAGGCAACCAGTGAAGAGACTTCAGCAATGGAGAGACATGTTCAAATCTTGTTGATCTATAATCATTCGAGCCACCGTATTCTGAAGAAGCTGTATCTTCTTTTGTAATGTGACTGAAATCCCAGGGTGGTAACGTGAGCAAGGACAGGCCTGGAACTTACTACACAAGAGGTGCAGGTAACAGAAAATACTATTTATTATAAGTATCGAGTAGGGGGTCCTGATCCATTCACAGGTAGGGAAATAAGACGACACACAAAAAAGTTCTTTAGATGTAACAATGTCCCTGCAGGGTCATGCTGTACATTACTGTCTCAGCACAGCAGTACACTTTACTTGTCTCTGGCTTGGTTCCCCAGAGGTACCTAGCAGTTACTTGGGTCAAGGTTCCAAGTTGAACTTGGCCTATCTGACTGTAGCAGTTGCAGTTTACATGTAGGTTAAGGAGGCCCAGAAGGAGGTTGAGGATTGCTACTTCCTTCTGGGCCTCCTTAACCTATTTGTGCCTCAGGCTTTTATACTTCCTGGACCATGCCCTCCAGGCTCCACCCCTCCCGTGTCACTTCCCCCTTGGGCAGGACTATGGGTTTTAAGGTGGCTTTGCCAATGTAAAGAACTATCCTTAAAGGGAAGTTGCAGCATCCTAGACTCCCTCACAGCCAGCATAGAGTTGCAATAATCTAATTGGGTCACAATTAGAAGGTAGTACTGTGGTCCTTAATCTGCCACCAACAATATGCCCAGAAACTCAGTGCTGGGCCATGTCCAGGTTTCGGCATCGGATTTCTGGGATTCCGGAGGTGGCTAATGCAGAGTTGGTTAAGTATGATATCCAGCTCTTAGGGCCTTAAGCCACACTAGTGGTTGCCACACAGCAATGTTGACAAAGCCCATTCAAAGTGAATTACTGCACCGGAGACCGCTAGTGTGTCTTGATAAAAGAGGCCTTTAATCAGTTACGGGGCAGCGCAAATAGGTAGGACTGACTTTGGTTGCCTAGGCCCATTTAACTGGCCAACTGCTGACATTGCCCTGGAATGTCCCCAAAATAGTACTACTACTACTACTACTTAACATTTCTAAAGTGCTACTAGGGTTATGCAGCGCTGTACAATTTAACATGGAAGGACAGTCCCTGCTCGAAGAGCTTACAATCTAAAAAGACAAATGTACAGTTAATCAGATAGGTCAGACAGATTGGGGCAACCTATATGTTCGAAAGGTTAGGTTCCGAATGCAGCATTGAAGAGGTGAGCTTTAAGCAAGGATTTGAAGATGGGTAGGGAGGGGGCTTGGCGTAGGGATTCAGGAAGACTGTTCCAGGCATAGGGTGAGGCAAGGCAAAATGAGTGGAGCCTGGAGTTGGCAATGGTGGAGAAGGGTACTGAGAGGAGGGATTTGTCATGTGAGCGGAGGATACGGGCAGGAACGAAGGGGGAGATGAGGGTAGAGAGGTAGGGTGGGGCAGCAGAGTGAGTGCATTTGTAAGTAAGGAGGAGAAGCTTGAATTGGATGCGGTATCTGATCGGAAGCCAGTGAAGCGACTTGAGGAGAGGGGTGATATGTGTATATCGGTTCTGGCGGAATATGAGACGTGCGGCAGAGTTCTGAATGGATTGAAGGGGGGATAGATGGCTGAGTGGGAGGCCAGTGAGGAGCAAGTTGCAGTAGTCGAGACGAGAGGTGATGAGAACGTGGACGAGAGTACGGGTGGTGTGCTCAGAGAGGAAAGGGCGAATTTTGTTGATGTTGAAAAGGAAGAAGCGACAGGTTTTGGCAGTCTGCTGGATATGCGCAGAGAAGGAGAGGGAGGAGTCGAAGATGACCCCGAGGTTGCGGGCAGATGAGATGGGGAGAATGAGGGTGCCATCAACTGAGATAGAAAGTGGGGGAAGAGGAGAAGTGGGCTTAGGTGGAAAGACGAGGAGCTCGGTCTTGGACATGTTCAGCTTCAGGTGGCGGTTGGACATCCAGGCAGCAATGTCAGATAGGCAGGCCGATACCTTGGCCTGGGTCTCTGCGGTGATGTCTGGTGTGGAGAGATAGAGCTGGGTGTCATCAGCGTAAAGATGATACTGGAAACCATGAGATGAGATCAGTGAGCCTAGGGAAGAGGTGTAGATAGAGAAGAGAAGGGGTCCAAGAACAGATCCCTGGGGAACTCCAACAGATAGCGGGATGGGAGTGGAGGAAGATCCATGAGAGTGCACCCTGAATGTGCGGTGGGAGAGATAGGAGGAGAACCAGGAGAGGACAGAGCCCTGGAACCCAATTGAGGCCAGTGTGGTGAGAAGTAAATCGTGATTGACAGTGTCAAAAGCGGCAGAAAGATCGAGGAGGATGAGGATGGAGTAGTGGCCTCTGGATTTGGCCAGGAGCAGGTCATTGCAGACTTTAGAGAGTGCTGTTTCTGTTGAGTGGAGAGGGCGGAAACCAGACTGGAGTGGGTCGAGGATGGCATGAGAGGAGAGAAAATCAAGACAGCGGCTGTGAACGGCGCGCTCTAGTATTTTGGAAAGGAAGGGTAGGAGAGAGATGGGGCGATAGTTGGAGGGGCAGGTATGGTCGAGTGATGGTTTTTTGAGGAAAGGTGTGACTACGGCGTGCTTGAAGGTGTCAGGGACAGTTGCAGTGGAGAGAGAGAGGTTAAGGATGCGACAGATGGAGGGGTTGACAGCTGGTTTTGAGGTAGGCGCTAAATGGACATTTTCAGCAGCAGTAACTGTTTAATTTCTGCTGAAAATGACAGCCAGGAGCTTTTTCTGACTGGTGAATATCGACCCAGTATTTTGTTTTTAATTGGCTGACAAATGTACGAGTATGTGGTGGCTCTGGTTGACCCTGTTGATATGTTAGGCATTTATGATTATAAAATGGATGGTCTCGCTGCAAACACGGTCTTTTCTTGATATATTTTGGAACAGGTCAGCAGATTCTGAAGTTGTCTGTGTTTCTAAAATCCACCTCTATATTCCCACATCTACAGAATAATCTGGAGGGTAGGGGAACGGAGGAGTTACTTTCTGTCCAAACCGTAGTGACCTTAAGCTGATAGCAATGTGAGCTGAAATTCAGTGATGCTGCATTTTATTCATTCATTTGATTTTATCTAACCTTATTTATTATGGTATATATTATTGACTACATTTCCTTGACACTGTGATTCAGTCATGTTTCTGGTTGCGTTGTGCTTTTTGCAGAGATTCCCTTTCACTCATAGGGTGAAAGCATCCATGGGTATTTGCACCAGCCTTTCTGTGGAAAATTTAATGGAAATAATGCACAGATTTAACATATGCATCATTTTCTTCCCACCAGTCTTCTGCTGTTTGATATAAGTGAAGGGACCTTGTATGTGTATAACAAGGCGCTCAAAGGCGAGTGCCCCTTCGAACAACGTGCGTGCATATGTCCATCAGCAGCATTTCATAAGAGCAGGCGTAAGCAACACAGAGTGCGAACACAGGGGCCTCCCAGTTATCAGCACCCTTCCACATTTACAGTTACACCAGATTTAGGGAACACCAATGCCAGGTTATGTTAGTATTCAACAGTGTAATCTGGGTGTCCAGATGTTGGGATGGAACAGGCTTTTACCTTGCAAACTGCCCCACTAGTGTGTTAAATAAGGGTCCGTAGGGTTCCTCTCAGCACTGACCACTATTGACCCAACCTGCTAGTAACAATTCCACAGTGAACACTATCTACTCACTTGGACAACTTAATCCCAAGCGCTTTCCTCAATCCATCCAAACTGCAACCTGTAGCCTTAAAATTCTCAGCTTATAAGTAAAGTGTACAGCTTTAAAAAGCTAACGTCCAGCTCACAGATGGTAGATTTAAGCAGCTCACTTCCCAGGTAGTTAACTTTTCATATTGACAAAACAAGTTCCCTTGTGCTTACTTTAGCTTATGCGTCTTTTGCTTGCACAAACATCCTATGAAGCCTCCTTAAACACAGGTACTCACGCCCTGCTCCTGGCCTGCCCAGCCGCCTCTATGCATTATGCAAGCTACCTTCACAAACACACAAGGGACCTTTCACAATTGCTGCTCCTGGCTTACAGTACATGTCTTTACAAGTTGTAAACTTTGCACAGCACTGGCACGACATTCATTCTAAGAGGCCACTTTATCTGGACCTCTGGTCAGCACCACCGAGGCCTCTCACACCTCACTGGCCACATTTTGAACAAAGGGGGCATTTTGCTCCTCTGCTTCTGCCTCAAACATTGGCACTTTATATATTCCTCAAACATAAACCTAGAACAGCATCTAAGTTCCTACCTTTTTTCCTAAGTTTTCAACGTCCTCATTTTCCTCCTAACCCCACACCTGGACCATCATTCCCCATTGCCTCAAGCCTGTCTGCTCCTTTGCCTTTTTGAGCTCTTCAGAAAGTTGCTTTTAATTGGTCTCAGGTGCTTGATTGATTCCTCCCGTGCTCTCTGACTACATTTCCCATCATTCCTAAGAGCTCCTGGCCTTTTAGAGCTAGAGCTCCCCCTAGTGCCGGTCTAATCTAAGCACAGTGGCACTCTGCCAGTTTACCTCAAGCGGTCCTGATTAACTCCAGAGCTACTGATCCCACGTGGATTCAGTGCCACTATGTTGGGACTTCTGAGCCACAGGTTATGTACAAAACATATCAGCGTACCTGAAGGAGAAAAGGAGTAGGTTGGGGGAAGGGGTCTAACCTTATGTATGTCCATATAAATGAACTCCCCCATCCCCTAAAGGAAGGGAGTTTATGAGAAACGGACGGAAAGTAAGAAATCTTTGGGTAACAGCTTTTTAACTGACATATTTTGCTCTAGCAGAAGCCCTGTGAGAGAAATGGAACCATGTGTAAACTGTTGCATCCCTGAGCTAAAGGGGGGAGCGGTGAGAGGTGAGCAGCACAGTTGGAAATGCAACTAATACCCCCTTACATGGTGCTCCTGGATCCAGGCTCCGACCTAGCTGGAGCCTCCTGAGGTCAGTCTCTGTTGGTCCCTTATTCACCTGGTGAAGAAAAGCATTAGTGGGTGGGATTACCCTCTCTTCTTCCCCCCCCCCCCAGGAAATATCCAACCGCACTCTGGAGGCCTTGTCTGTCTCTAGTTCTCTCTTCAGTAGGTGCCTCTGGGGTTTCTCCCAGCTGGGGTTCAGGCTTACCAACTTTTAACAGGGCTCTGTAATCACCAGTTCTAGGTTTTTCTACTAGAGGCCCAACTCTGCTCTTCTCAGCTTTAGACACCTGCAGGCCCTTTTATTCTACCATGAGCTGCTCCCAACGGCTACTGTTCTTTTTGTCTTCCAGGAAGCCTCCAATTGTACTCTACCTCCTAGGGTTCAGAATTACCAGGCCTTAACAGGGTTTCTCTTCTAAAGGACCATTTCTCATCTTAACCAAAGGGACCATTCACCAAAGGTAAACACAGGACCATACCACCAATCTCCCCCCTCCCCTAAACTCATGGACAGCAAATTCTTTTTAATTCTCTCATTCTGATCCAGCTCTCTCCATTCAGAGTACGTATCATGGATCCCACAAGCTTTTTTCCCTTCAGTGAATTCAGCCAGAATGAGCCTATAAACAGTGAGGAAGTTCCAATAGACAGAGTTTGGGATAATTTTGTTTAAGATTTTGTTCAATAAGTATAAATCAGCGTTCTGTGTCTTGGATAGCTGTCCACTATATTTCATGAAAAATGCACCTTCCTTTTTTGTAACAGTTAAGTAATTGGGCTTCATCTATGCTTAAGAGAGGGTCTTTCCCCTTGAGGGGAGGAAATATAATACTCCAATTCCTAAAATCCCTAAACTAGGATTGCAAGATGTGACTAATTACAGGCCGGTGGCATCGACTGTTACAATCATGGAGGGAATTGTTAATGAATAATTACAAATATACCTGGATAAATTTGAGCTATTACACTTTTCTTAGTCAGGTTTTCACAGACAATTTAGTACTGGAACAGTTGTCAGTGCTTTAAGGGGGGCGGGGGGGGGGGGGGGCGGGAAGATCGTTACTGAGTAGAGGGCACAGAGCCATCATATTACAATTTGACTTGTCATGTGCTTTCGACTTGGTGGATCACGAAACTATGTTGTTAACCCTTAGTTCTTTTGGGGTTTTAGGTAATGTAATAACTTGGTTTAAGGGCTTTTTGGAGAATCATATATACAGATCTGACTCTTGGGGAACTGAGTGTGGAGTCCCTCAGGGGTCTCCTCTTTCACCCTCTCTGTTTCATGTGCTCATAAGTTCATTAGGGTGTAGTTTAAGTCAGGCAGGCTATAAATCTTTTATCTTTGCCGATGATATTACTATGTTGTTAACAATATTACTCTCACAGGTTGCAGTATCTAGGCAGATTGCAGACTCTATTAATTTGCTTGAGGTTTGGATCAGGTCACACTATTTAAAGTTGAATTCTGAAAAAAAACAGGCATTTGTAATGATAACACCTTAAAACTGAGTGACCCAAATTTTACTTCTGAGTCTTGTTTAAAGATTCTAGGACTTATACTACTACTTATCATTTCTTTAGCGCTACTAGACGTACACAGCGCTGTACACTTGAACATGAAGAGACAGTCCCTGCTCGACAGAGCTTACAATCTAACCAAGACAGACAAACAGGACAAATAAGGGAAAAGGACAAAGAGTAGCAAGATTCCGTGCAGAATCCCAAAGAGTAACAAGATTCCGGAATCCCAAAGAGTAGCAAGATTTTACTACTTATCATTTCTATAGTGCTACTAGACGTACACAGCGCTGTACACTTGAACATGAAGAGACAGTCCCTGCTCGACAGAGCTTACAATCTAACCAGGACAGACAAACAGGACAAATAAGGGATAAGGACAAAGGGTAGCAAGATTCCGGAATCCCAAAGAGTAGCAAGGTTCTGGAATCCCCAAGAGTAGCAAGATTCCGGAACCCAAATAATAGCAGGATTCCGGAATCCCAAAGACTACTACTACTACTTATCATTTCTATAGCGCTACTAGACGTACGCAGTGCTGTACACTTGAATATGAAGAGACAGTCCCTGCTCGACAGAGCTTACAATCTAATTAGGACAGATAAACAGGACAAATAAGGGATAAGAACAAAGAGTAGCAAGATTCCAGAATCCCAAAGAGTAGCAAGATTTTACTACTTATCATTTCTATAGTGCTACTAGACGTACACAGCGCTGTACACTTGAACATGAAGAGACAGTCCCTGCTCGACAGAGCTTACAATCTAATTAGGACAGACAAACAGGACAAATAAGGGATAAGGACAAAGGGTAGCAAGATTCCGGAATCCCAAAGAGTAGCAAGGTTCCAAAACCCAAATAAAAGCAGGATTCCGGAATCCCAAAGACTACTACTACTACTTATCATTTCTATAGCGCTACTAGACGTACACAGCGCTGTACACTTGAACATGAAGAGACAGTCCCTGCTCAACAGAGCTTACAATCTAATTAGGACAAACAAACAGGACAAACAAGAGATAAGGGAATATTAAAGTGAGGATGATAAAATAAGGGTTAGGAGTTAAAAGCAGCATCAAAAAGGTGGGACTTATCTTTTCTAATATGTTATCCCCAGAAATATAGATTAATATGTTGGTAAAGAAGGTTTCCTAATGTTAAGGAAGTTAAGAAGAACTAGAGGTTTCTTAGAACCTTTTAAATTGGTGGTTCAGTCTTGTTTTGGGACAGTGGATTACTGCACAATAATTTATTTGGGATGTACAAAATTTTTATTATGAAAGCTACAGATAATTCAAAATACATACAGCTGTTAGAATGATATTCTCCACACATAAAAGAGAGAGGTTGCATTAGTTGCCAGTGGAGGCACATATTCAATTTAAGTTATGCACAATGATTTTTAATATTGTGAGACCTAAGGCCCCCGCCTAGGGTGTGCCATGATTGGGACGTCTTGGGTCTGGATGTAGTTTGTGGGAAAGCCGCACCCTTCTCTATTTCTAGGTCTCTCAATCATGGAAGTAGTTTCCCTTTCAGGAGAACTAGGCTCAGAGAAGAAGTCATGAAAGAAAACAGCACAGTTCCAGACCAGGCTTTTATTCCGGGCCTATCAGTTGGCTACAGACGTAAGTCAGAAGCACTTCAAAGAGCAGATTATTATTTCTCCAGCACCTAGAACATAAGCCAGACAGCAGACTTTACATGGCCACAGCTCCTCAGGCTTTAACCATGTCCTTCTTGTTATAGGCAAGGTCTGTGTTTCTAAACCTTGCACTGTCTCTGCCAAGCAGCATCACGGTCTTTAAACAGGTGAACAGTACGGCTGGCACCAGCCCCCTTAGCAGGACTTCCGCAGTAATACTGTCCCAAATCCTCAAGTTCAGTTCTCACTCGCCAAAGCGTTCATAAAGAACAAACTCCGGACTGGTGTTTCTTTCCAGCGTCCTTTTTAAACAGTTGCTGCCCCTTGCACACCTCTGCTCCGCCAGGGCTTTCCCAGAGCAAAGAGGAAGGCACCACCCGTTCCCTTTATGTCAGCCCCCCTCCCCCACCTTCCGTGGGCAAGCAATTAAAGTTCAAAAATGGGTCCCTATGACAGCAAAACTTAAATCCCAGGGCTGGAGTCTTTGCATCAATTCAGTATCAAAGTTTGGCTACAGTTCAGGGAGCTTAAACACAGTTCCAAAACAGCTGCCCAGGTCCAGGGTAGGTTCTGGCATGTCTTCCAGCTGCAGCCTTTTTGCTCCTCTCTGTCCGCTTCCTCTGGAGTATTTGTTCTGTTGCAGCAGCTAATTCAGTCCCATCTAGGGTTACCATATTTGAAGAGACAAAAAAAAGAAGTCAGAAAAAACAAAAATGGTTACTACCTTTGCTAAAGAAATATTGAATCAAGCAAATGTGTAAATGGCTTTTAATTCATGAACACATATCAATCGGTGACTGACTTGCAGTATGGTAGTAGACAATAATCTACTTTTCACAAACTTCCGGGTTTCACTTTGACCGCGTCTGAGCCCAAGTAAACTGATCAGAAGAGTGAATATCAAATCCCTCAACAACTTTGGCTGCCTTGTAATATATGGGTGAAAGTTGTGCTGCACAAACAAAATCCCTTTGCCAGATTCTACCAGCAGGGGGAACAGAGAGGAGATCAGCAATGTCTTGCTTTCTCTTTAGCGCCCCCATGTGTCCAGACTAACTAATAGGCCAGATATGGGTTCTCTCATTATGTGGGTAGGTGTGCTAGTCAAAGGCACATAAAAGGAAAAGAGGATTTTTTTCCTAAAAATTTAAAATACTGGAGGGCATAAATGTCCAAAAAGAGGACATGTTCTCTTAAAAGATAACATATGGTAACCATACCCCCACCCAGGGGCGTAGCCACGGGTGGGCCTGGGTGGGCCCAGGCCCACCCAGTTTTGGTTCAGGCCCACCCAGCAGTGGAGGCAGCGGAGCGGAGAGAGCAGGCTGAGCTCCGATCCCGCATCTGCCTCCCCAGCCCGCCACTGCCCCGCCCCCCGCCGTACCTTTAAATATTACAGTTTTGCTGGAGTCGCGGGCAGCCGGCATTGAAGACATCGGCAGGCTTACGCCGGTTCCAGCAGCCTTCCCTTCCCTCGTTGCAAGTCAGATGATGGCTCCGTCCTCTTCTGACGTATTTCCTGTTTCTATGAGGGCGGAGCCATCATCTGACTTGCAACGAGGGAAGGGAAGGCTGCTGGAACCGGTGTAAGCCTGCCGATGTCTTCAATGCCGGCTGCCCGCGACTCCAGCAAAACTATAATATTTAAAGGTACGGCCGGGGGGGGGGGGCAGGAAGGAAACAGGGCAGACGGGAGAGGAGGGTTGCTGCACATGGTGGAAGAAGGGGAGAGGAGGGTTGCTGGATGGAGGGAAGAGGAGGGTTGCTGGACATGGTGGAAGAAGGGGAGAGGAGGGTTGCTGGATGGAGGGAAGAGAAGGGTTGCTGGACATGGTGGAAGAAGGGGAGAGGAGAGGGCAGTGGAGAGGAGGGTTGCTGGATGGAGGGAAGGGGAGAGGAGGGTTGCTGGACATGGTGGAAGAAGGGGAGAGGAGGGTTGCTGGATATGGTGGAAGAAGGGGAGAGGAGGGTTGCTGGATGGAGGGAAGGGGAGAGGAGGGTTGCTGGACATGGTGGAAGAAGGGGAGAGGAGGGTTGCTGGATATGGTGGAAGAAGGGGAGAGGAGGGTTGCTGGATGGAGGGAAGGGGAGAGGAGGGTTGCTGGACATGGTGGAAGAAGGGGAGAGGAGGGTTGCTGCACATGGTGGAAGAAGGGGAGAGGAGGGTTGCTGGATGGAGGGAAGGGGAGAGGAGGGTTGCTGGACATGGTGGAAGAAGGGGAGAGGAGGGTTGCTGGATGGAGGGAAGGGGAGAGGAGGGTTGCTGGACATGGTGGAAGAAGGGGAGAGGAGGGTTGCTGCACATGGTGGAAGAAGGGGAGAGGAGGGTTGCTGGATGGAGGGAAGGGGAGAGGAGGGTTGCTGGACATGGTGGAAGAAGGGGAGAGGAGAGGGCAGGGGAGAGGAGGGTTGCTGGATATGGTGGAAGAAGGGGAGAGGAGGGTTGCTGGATGGAGGGAAGGGGAGAGGAGGGTTGCTGGACATGGTGGAAGAAGGGGAGAGGAGGGTTGCTGGATGGAGGGAAGGGGAGAGGAGGGTTGCTGGACATGGATGGAAGAGAGGGAAGGGAGAGAGAAGAAATGCTGGACATGGATGGAGGGGATGGAAGAATGAGGAAGGAGATGAGATGAGGGAAAAGGAAGAGAGGAGAAAAACTGCACATGGATGAAGAAAATAGGCAGAAGCTGGATCCACTAGACAGTCAAGTCTGCAGAGGACCCAGCTTTTACTTATGGATATAGAGCAAGAAATGAAGAAGAAAGGAGGAAAGTAAAGAAATAAATGGAAAGGAAGCCCTGGAAACGGAGTTAAGAGGACAGATAGCAGCAGAATCGGATACTGGGCCAGCATGATCAGAAAAACAGTCACCAGACAACAAAGGTAGAAAAAAATCATTTTATTTTCATTATAGTGTTTGGAATATGTCCACTTTGAGAATCAGGTGCTCAACATTAAAAGTTTATATTTATTTACTTATTTATGGCATTTTATCCCACATTAAACATGAATTAAATTGGAACCTGGGATCATTTAATTTTTTTTTTCCTGGAGACAGTAATGCATTGCCCCCCCCCCCCCCCAGGCTCTCTCCCCGGCTATAGCCAGCTCTGCAATTTTGAGGGGAGGTGGACGGGGAGGGGGGGGGGGAGGTGGACGGGCGCAGAGGTGGACCGGGGAGAGAGCCTGTTGTTAAACATTTACCAGCACACCACTGTCTAGTGCCCACCCATCCAACCTGTTGGCCCACCCAAAAATTGACTTCTGGCTACGCCACTGCCCCCACCCTCTCACTGCAGTCTCTGCAAAACCTGGTCAGAGAGCTTCCCCTCCAATTGAGCCTCCTGTCACTTCAGGAATCAGGAGCCCTCATAACTCACCCTCAGGTTTCAGCTTACTGTGAATTTAGCAGCCCCCCGCCCCCCCCCCCTCCCAGCTGAAAGCAGCACTTCACCTCTGTACCCTGTGGGCCATCCTGTATAGCCTTACAAGGTGAGAATACTTAAACTTCAGCCTTGGGGATTTCCCTCCCAGGGAAAGGGTGTCATGATTCCAGGGAATAACAAATATCCTTGTATGCCGAGGGTTAGTACCTGGCGGTGCTGTTGACACCAAAAAGGTGTCAGAGTATCTTATATGGGAATGCACAATCTTATATGTTGGATCTAATCCTTTTCCCAAATTCATGCAGGGTTGAAGTATCAAGGTATCCAAGTCCAAAGGGTATCCACTTTAAATCCCATGGAGAAAGGAAACATCCTACTTACTCCGCTGCCAAAAGATGCTAAGAAAAGCACAATGGACCTAACCAACTATCGCCCAGTAGCATCTATTCCACTCATAACTAAACTCATGGAAGGCATAGTGACAAAACAACTTACTGAATACCTAAATAAACACTCAATTCTGCACGAGTCTCAATCAGGATTTCGGTCAAACCACAGCACTGAAACAGTCCTAGTGTCCGCAATGAACTCATTCAAACAAGAAATTGCAACTGGTAACAACATACTCCTCCTACAATTCGACATGTCCAGTGCCTTTGACATGGTTAATCATGGAATACTATTACATATACTAGAATACTTCGGAGTAGGAGGCACAGTTCTCAAATGGTTCAAAGGATTCCTGACCACAAGATCTTACCAAGTAACTACGAACGCGGACAGATCACCCCCATGGATACCTGAATGTGGAGTTCCCAAGGATCCCCCCTCTCACCATCCTTATTTAACCTAATGATAATACCTTTAGCCAAACTTCTAGCCAATCAAAACCTCAACCCCTACATATATGCAGATGATGTCACAATTTATATCCCGTTCAAACATGATCTAAATGAAATCACCAACAAGATCAACCAAAGCCTCCAAATCATGCACAACTGGGCGGACGCATTCCAACTAAAACTTAACGCAGAAAAAACACAATGTCTTGTACTCACCTCACAACACAACACAAAAAACTTCTCCACAATAATCACACCATATTGCTCTCTCCCTGTCTCACAAAACTTGAAAATTCTTGGAGTTACTATTGATCGAAACTTCACTCTCGACACCCACGTGAAGAATACGACGAAAAAGATGTTCCACGCCATTTGGAAACTCAAATGAGTAAAACCCTTCTTCCTGAGATATATCTTCCGCACCCTGGTACAGTCATTAGTAAGAAGCCATCTGGATTACTGCAACGCACTGTATGCTGGCTGCAAAGAACAGACTATCAAAAAACTCCAAACAACCCAGAATACTGCTGCCAGACTCATATTTGGAAAAACTAAATATGAAAGTGCAAAACCACTAAGAGAGAAACTTCACTGGCTCCCACTTAAGGAATGCATTACGTTCAAGATCTGCACGATTGTACACAAAATCATTCACGCAGACGTCCCAATCTACATGCTAAACCTCATGGACCTACCTCCCAGAAACGCCACAAGATCATCTCGCAAATTTCTCAATCTGCACTTCCCCAGCTGTAAAGGACTAAAATACAAGCTGATGCATGTCACTACCTTCTCATACATGAGCACGCACTTATGGGACGCACTACCTACAGACCTGAAAACAATCGATGAAATAACTAACTTTCGCAAATCTCTGAAGACATACAGTATTTCTTCAACAAGGCCTACAAAGAGAGCCTATAACCTCACTAATCCACTTCACCAACCCACCCAGCTTTGAAAGTTCACCTTCTATACTCAACCCCCTTCTTTCTTCCCTTACTTAATCTCTGCACATCACTAATTGTATCTGATATCTTGGAATGACAATGTCATAACAAAACTATGTAAGCCACATTGAGCCTGCAAATAGGTGGGAAAATGTGGGATACAAATGCAATTAAACCAACATATACAATATCAACTGGCTCACCTTTGTCCACATGTTTGTTTATCCCTTCAAAGGAATGCAGCAGATTGGTGAGGCAAGACTTCCCTTCACTAAATCCATGTTGACTTTGTCCCATTAGTCCATGCTTTTGAATGTGCTCTGTAATTTTGTTCTTGATTATAGTCTCTACCATTTTGCCCGACACCGACGTCAGACTCACTGGTCTATAATTTCCCGGGTCTCCTCTGGAACCTTTTTAAAATATCGGCGTTACATTGGCCACCCTCCAATCTTTCGGTACCACACTCGATTTAAAGGATAAATTACAAATCAATAACAGTAGCTCTGCCAGCTCATTTTTTAGTTCTATCAGTACCCTAGGGTGAATACCATCTGGTCCAGAAGATTTGCTACTCTTCTGTTTGCAGAACTGCTCCATTACATCTTCCAGATTTACAGATATTTCAAACAGGAAAATGAAGGATAAGGGAATTAGATAAGGTGAGAGTGATAAAACAGACATGGGTACTGAACTACTACTACTACTACTTAACATTTCTAGAGCGCTACTAGGGTTACGCAGCGCTGTACAAATTAACAAAGAAGGACAGTCCCTGCTCAAAGGAACTTACAATCTAAAGAATGAAATGTCAAGTTGGGGCAGTCTGGATTTCCTGAGTAGAGGTGTAGTGGTTAGGTGCCGAAGGCGACATTGAAGAGGTGGGCTTTAAGCAGCGATTTGAAGATGGGCAGGGAGGGGGCCTGGTGTATGGGTTCGGGGAGTTTGTTCCACGCATGGGGTGAGGCGAGGCAGAAAGGGCAGAGCCTGGAGTTGGCGGTGGTGGAGAAAGGTACTGAAAGGAGGGATTTGTCTTGAGAGCGGAGGTTACGGGTAGGAACGTAAGGAGAGATGAGGGTTGAGAGGTAAGGAGGGGCTGCAGATCGAGAACATTTGTAGGTTAGTAGCAGAAGCTTGAACTGAATGCGGTACCTGATTGGAAGCCAATGAAGTGACTTGAGGAGAGGGGTGATATGAGTGTATCGGTTCAGGCGGAAGATAAGACGTGCAGCAGAGTTCTGAACGGACTGAAGGGGGGAATAGGTGGCTAAGTGGGAGACCAGTGAGGAGTAGGTTACAGTAGTCAAGGCGAGAGGTAATGAGAGAGTGGATGAGAGTTCGGGTGGTGTGCTCAGAGAGGAAAGGGCGAATTTTGCTAATGTTATAGAGGAAGAAGCGACAGGTCTTGGCTATCTGCTGGATATGCGCAGAGAAGGAGAGGGAGGAGTCGAAGATGACACCGATGTTGCAGGCAGATGAGACGGGGACGATGAGGGTGTTATCAACCGAGATAGAGAGTGGAGGTAGAGGAGAAGTGGGTTTGGGTGGGAAGACAAGAAGTTCGGTCTTGGCCATGTTCAGTTTCAGGTGGCGGTTGGACATCCAGGCAGCAATGTCGGATAAGCAGGCCGATACTTTGGCCTGGGTTTCCGCAGTGATGTCTGGTGTGGAGAGATAAAGCTGGGTGTCGTCAGCATAAAGATGATAGTGGAAGCCATGAGACGAGATCAGGGAGCCCAGGGAAGAGGTGTAGATTGAGAAAAGAAGGGGTCCAAGGACAGGACCCTGAGGGACACCAACAGAGAGCGGGATAGGGGTGGAGGAAGAACCATGAGAGTGTACTCTGAAGGTACGATGGGAGAGATAAGAGGAGAACCAGGAGAGGACAGAGCCCTGGAACCCAAAAGAGGACAGTGTGTCGAGAAGTAAGTTGTGATTGACAGTGTCAAAAGCGGCGGATAGGTCGAGGAGAATGAGGATGGAGTAATGACCTTTGGATTTGGCGAGGAGCAGGTCATTGCAGACTTTGGATAATGCCATTTCTGTCGAGTGTAATGGGCGAAAGCCAGATTGAAGCGGATTGAGGATGGCATGAGAGGCGAGAAAATCAAGGCAACGGCTGTGAACGGCGCGTTCAAGTATTTTGGAGAGGAAGGGTAGGAGGGAAATGGGGCTGTAGTTGGAGGGACAGGTAGGGTCAAATGAAGGTTTTTTGAGGAGAGGTGTGACTACAGCATGCTTGAAGGTGTCAGGGACAGTTGCAGTTGAGAGAGAGAGGTTGAGGATATGACAGATGGGGGGGGGGTGATAGTAGGAGAGATGGTGTTAAGTAAGTTGGTGGGGATGGGGGTCTGAGGAACAGGTGGTGCATTTCGAGGAGGAGAGAAGATGGGCGGTTTCCTCTTCGGTGATATCAGGAAAAGAGGAGAAGGAGGCCTGGGTTGGTTGGTTGAGGGAGTGGGTGATAGGATGAAGAGGAGGAGAAGGTTTAGTGGTGAATTCGAGGTTGATCTTCTGGACCTTGTCCCAGAAGTAGTCAGCCAGTGATTGAGGAGAGAGTGAGGGGGGGGGGTGGGAGCGGAGGGCACTTTGAGGAGGGAGTTGAGGGTGGCGAAGAGACGACGAGGGTTAGAGCTGAGGGAATTAGTCAATTGGGTGTAATAGTCCTGTTTGGCGAGGAATAGGGAGGACTGGAAGGAGGATAGCATGAATTTGTAGTGAATGAAGTCAGTATGGGTGCGAGATTTCCTCCATAGGCGTTCAGCTGATTGGGTGCAGGAGCGAAGGTAACGGGTGCAAGGGTTAAGCCAATGAATCTCGTTCTGACTTGCATTGCTCTTCTTATGTTCTTATGTATATATTACAGAAACATCCTAAAACAGAATTAATGAATAGCAGACTTCTGACTGCATATGATGTAATGAAAAAGGCCTAACTTGGAGGTCTAGTCTCTGGGATTCATGGACAAGTAGCTAAATAGGTTGCTGCAGGAACATGAGGAATTGACCACCTGCAGGCCCTGTATTACATCTGCACCCACCTGCGGTTAAGCGTAAACTTGGAAAAAGGTGTATTCTACCCATCATGGGACCTGTGTTTATCTGCCTGGGATTGTTCAGGTGTTTATCTGCCTTTTGGTCTGCAGATAAACATCTGAACGGTCCATCCAGTTTGCCCAACACGGCTGCTAGAGTTGAATCTGACACTTTGCACGGGTTCCACTTCTTCATCATTACATAAGAACATAAGCATTGCCATACTGGGACAGACCAAAGATCCATCAAGCCCAGCATCCTGTTTCCAACCGTGGCCAATCCAGGTCAGAAGTACCTGGCAAGATCCCAAAAAAGTACAAAACATTTTATGCTGCTTATCCTAGAAATAAGCAGTGGATTTTCCCCAAATCCATTTTAATAATGGCTTATGGACTTTTCTTTTAGGAAGCTATCCAAACCTTTTTTAAACCCTACTAAGCTAATTGCTTTTACTACATTCTCTGGCAACGAATTCCAGACTTTAATTACATGAAGAAATATTTTCTCTTGATTCATTTAAAATTTACTACTTTGTAGCTTTATTGCATTTCCCATAGTCCTAGTAGTTTTGGAAAGATTAAACAAGCGACTCAAGTCTACCCATTCCACTCCACTCTGTATTTTATAGACCTCTATCATATCTCCCCTCAGCTGCCTTTTCTCCAAGCTGAAGAGCCCTAGCCGCTTTAGCCTTTCCTCATAGGGAAGTCGTCCCATCCCCTTTATCATTTTCATCGCCCTTCTCTGCACCTTTTCTAATTCTGCTATATCTGTTTTGAGATGCGGCGACCAGAATTGAACACAATATTCGAGGTGCGGTCACACCATGGAGCGATACAAAGGCATTATAATGTTGTTTTCCATTCCTTTCCTAATAATACCTATCATTCTATTTGTTTTCTTAGCTGCCGCCACACACTGAGCAGAAGGGTTTCAATGTATCATCAATGATGACGCTGAGATCCCTTTCTTGGTTGGTGACTCCTAACGTGGAACCTTGCGTGACGTAGCTATAATTCGGGTTCTTGTTTCCCACATGCATCACTTTGCACATGCTCACATTAAATGTCATCTGCCATTTAGCCGCCCAGTCTCCCAGTCTCGTAAGGTCCACTAGTAATTTTTCACAATCCTCCCGCGATTTAATGACTTTGAATAACTTTGTGTCATCAGCAAATTTAATTACCTCACTAGTTACCCCCATCTCTAGATCATGTATAAATATGTTAAAAAGCAGCGGTCCCAGCACAGACCCCTGGGGAACCCCACTAACTACCCTTCTCCATTGAGAATACTGACCATTTAACCCTACCCTCTGTTTTCTATCCTTTAACAATAGAACACTACCTCCTATCCTACCTAACACTGGTATAGTTAATCTCTCTCTCTCCCTGCCAATTTTGGGGCACAGAGCATAGAAGTCTGCCTGAGAGCCTTTGCACAGTGTTTGAACATGCCAAGACCATATGATAGCTGAAATAATTCTCATCAATGGAAAGAAGTAGAACTCTGATTGTAGGACACAAGAAGAAAAGACAACATTGACCAGTCATGCTAAGACAATATCACCCTTTCAGGTAGACCAAGAAAATATTTGTCTGTACTCTTTGACCCAGCTACAAGACAGTTCACTTCCAAAAGGGCAAAGCAGACCATGATGGTTTGGTATGTTATATTTTTACAGCAGGCTCAGCGTTTGTACATCACAGGCTCTTAAAGTTATAGAAAAATAAAGATCTGGAGAAAAGGTGCTTTAGAGATATCACCACTTTGAAATGGGTATTCAGAAGTCTTTGTAAATTGGAGACTGCTGACAGAAGATGTCTCTAGTAAGATCTCACTAACATATCCCACTGCACTGACCCGTCAAGATCAAGTAGTCAGAAAACCAGATGTTTACTATGTAAATCATTCTGTTCCCATCCTAGTAGTACCACAAGACGGCCAAAAGAAAATGCTGAGAAAACCCCATCCCCCTTCCACCTCTCAGTACTGGAAAGAAGCCCACTCTGGCATGAGTCAGACTCATCACTCCGGTTCTGTATAAAAATGACGGCGTCCAGAAGCCAGGAAAGTTCTCCTGGTGAGTGAGCGTGCAGCAGCAGAGTCACCCTGGTTACTGCCTGCTGAGAGGGGCACATCTGAGAAACCACATTTTGCACAAAGAGGTAAGAGAAAACAACATCATTTCAGACAGTCATAGCTGGAATGAGGATTGCATTAAAGACCACCCAAGTAGTCATAAAATGAGCTACTGAGACTCTTGGAATGCAGGGATAAGTCAAAAGCTGTACAGTGGGGAGATGTTTTACTTCAGACTGTGTAAAGGTCAAAGGGAAGGTCAGTTCTGCACTTCAGAATGTGCATTATAGGCAGAAAAAGTCACAAAACAGGAGCAATTCAGGCAGTCAGGCTCAGGTACCTTAATTACCTAATGAATTAGCATGACAAACTGGACATGCAATGCCAAAGTGGGAGGAAAAATATCCACACACACATATACCAGTTCTAAAATTAAAAATACAGTGCTAAACAGATATCTAGCCAGGACAATTTCCAGGTTCTGACCTCTTCTTTCCCCCAGGATTGTAATTTACACTTTTCCCTGCTAAATGTTTTGTGGGAAGTCTTTGATCTTCTCTCAGTTTGGGAAATGGGCATCTCTGATATCTTTTGAAGTCAATATTTGCTTAACTTTAGAAATTACCCAGATGAACCATTCCTTTCAACACTGCAAATGCTTTTGGCCAGAAAGCAAGATGATGCCTAGTTAATGTCATCCTGATGTGCTGGAGGGCTGCGATGCATTGCAGGGGCCGATATTCAGGTAGGAATACCTGACTCTAGATAGACAAACTTCCCAGCAGAAGTCATTACTCTGGAAAAAGGATCTTAGACGCTTTACCTGGATAGGTCAGTGTGCAGTCCGGCTTCTTGGTGTTTCCATGTCTTGTCTGAATTCTGCTATTTGTGGTCACAGGGTCTGTCTATGTTCTGCAAGTGACACAAGGCAGCGATTCTGCTATTATGAAGGAAGCACTTCAGTTCTCTAGAGGTCACACAGTAATTATCTTTCCTGGGACTAGTTGAAAGATACAGAAAAATCAAAGACTCCCTACAACAGAAGAGGAGACATAGAAACAGAAATGCATTTCCTCCTGTACTGTGCAAAATACAAAGAGATCAGAGATGCACATTTCCCAAAACTACCAGAGCAAATCTGTATAATCCTGGGGAAAAGAACAAATGGAAAGAGAAATGCATTGTGTGCAAAAGACCAAAAAGATCACATTTGAAGGCTAGACATTTTCCATGCTGTTTGCAGAGGTTTAGACATGAGCCAGCCTCAGACCAGTCCCCTTGGGTTGGAGAGCACCTGTCTTCCTTTCTGAGAATCTCTCTTTCTAGTAATCTTTGGGGCAATGGGGACCAGCTCAGGGCAGGTTTGGGTATTTGTTCCTGTCTTGCTGCTTCAGTCCTATTTTCTTGTTATTTCTGCATTTGCTTCATCTTTCTTTGCTTTTTTTTTTTTCCCTGATGCTTTACAATTCCAGCTTCTGTTCAGCGTTTGTTTCCAGTAATCCTTGGTTGTCCTTTTCACTGGACACACTTCTTGGAAGTACAGCGACATTAAAACTTACTTTGAACAATCCTATCTCTCATCTTCTTGTCTAGTGTTCCATCTTGGGAGTCCCTATTTACCGTGTTTCCCCGAAAATAAGACACTGTCTTATATTAATTTTTGCCCCCCAAAAATGCACTAGGTCTTATTTTCAGGGGCTGTCTTATTTTTCGGGGAAACATTGGGGCTGGATCGGGGTTGGCCTGCCCGCCCTCCGTCGCTCCTGGAACTAACCTTAAATGCCTCCTTTCATCTTCGCAGCAAGCAGCAGCAGGGCAGGCCACTCCTTCCTTCCGTGTCCCGCCCTCGCCTGACGTAACGTCCGCGAGGGCGGGGCACGGAAGGAAGGAGAGGTCTGCCCTGCTGCTGCTTGCTGTGAAGGTGAAAGGAGGCGTTTAAGGTTAGTTCCGGGAGCGACGGAGGGTGGGTGGAGGGGGGGCCCAGCGACTTCGGGTGGGGGGGGGCGGCCCGGGGGTGGCCTTGTCCGGCTCTCGGCGGCCCTGCTTTCAAACAAAAATTTGCTAGGTCTTACTTTTGGGGGAGGCCTTATATCTACCAATTCAGGAAAACCTCTACTAGGTCTTATTTTCGGGAGATGTCTTACTTTTGGGGAAACAGGGTAGTAGTTGAGCATGTTCCACCCTGGGACTCACAGAATGACTAAGGAGTCCTTTTACTAAGGTGCATTAATGGATTGAGCCTGCAGTAATGATTAGTGTTGACTAAATACTGTGCAGACCATTGTATTCCTATGCGCTGAACAGCATTTAACAGACATTACTCATTAGCGTAGGCTAAATCCAGTACCTGTTAGTCATCTATATAAGGAAACTGATATAAAGACTTAACTAAATTTGAATACTCACAGCAATGTAAGCAAAAGTGCTAAGTTACCCAGTTCCAGGAGGGAAACTTTCTGGCAATCCTGATTTTAAACTTTCATCCCAAAGCCATGTGGTATTTGTGGTCCCTGAATCTAGCCATTGAAATCAGTGCTGCAGGTCCCATAATACATCAGAACAAAATTGTCAGAAAACTAGAACTGGCCTCAAATCTCCCTCTTGGAACTGGGTAACTTGGCAGCTATGGCTTACGAGAGAAAGAATCCCAGCTGTTCAAGGGATGATGTTTAATGTTTATGGTCATTGCATCTTAGATTATGTGCCCATTTTCAAAGCACAGACGTACAAAGTCACATAGTAATGCGTGGAGGGGGGCATAATCGAAAGGGTCACCCAAGTTTTCCTCAGCACGTCCCGGCGAAGGGGCGCGGAAACCCGCATTATCAAAGCAAGATGGGCGTCCATCTTTCGTTTGATAATACGGTTGGGGACACCCAAATCTTGACATTTAGGTCATCCCTAGAGATGGTTGTCCTTAGACTTGGTTGTTTCTGATTTTCAGTGATAATGGATACTAAGGACGCCCATCTCAGAAATGACCAAATGCAAGCCCTTTGGTTATGGGAGGAGCCAGCATTCGTAGTGCACTGGTCCCTCTGACATGCCAGGACACCAACCAGGCACCCTAGGGGGCACTGCAGTGGACTTGAGAAAAAGCTTCCAGGTACATAGATCCCTCACCTTGTGTGCTGAGCCCCCGAAAACCCACAACTGTACATAGCCCTTATGGGTGAAGGGGGGCACCTAGATGTGGGTACAGTGGGTTTCTGGTGGGTTTTGAAGGGCTCACATTTACCACCACAAGTGTAACAGAAATGGGGGGATGGGCCTTGGTCCGCCTGCCTGAAGTGCACTGCAGTACCCACTAAAACTGCTTCAGGGACCTGCATACTACTGTCATGGAGCTGGGTATGATATTTGAGGCTGGCATACAGGCTGGAAAAAAATATTAAACATTTTTTTTGAGGATGGGAGGGGGTTAGTGACCACTGGGGGAGTAAGGGGAGGTCATCCCTGATTCATTCCAGTGGTCATCTGGTCAGTTTGGGCACCTTTTTGTGGCTTGGTCATAAGAAAAAAAGGACCAGGTAAAGTCGTCCAAGTGTTCATCAGGGATGCCTTTTTTCCATTATGGGTCGAGGACGCCCATGTGTTAGGCACGCCAGGGGCATAGACAGACTTCGGTGGGAGGGGGGTCCAGAGCCCGAGATGAGGGGGCACATTTTAGCCCCCCCGGCGCCGCCGACCCCCCCCCCCCGCCATTGCCAACCCCCCCGCCACCACCACCAACTTTGACCCCCCCCTGCCGACAACCGTCTCGACCCCCCCTCCCGCCGCCAACCCTCCCCCGCCGCCACCGCCTACCTTTGCTGGTGGGGGACCCCAACTTCCGCCAGCCGAGGTCCTCTTCTTCCGGTGCAAGATTTCGTTCTGTTTCTGAGTCTGACGTACGTGCAGGATGGCTCTCTCATTCTCCCTGTCTCCTCAGCTCGAAACCTTGGGGTCATCTTTGACTCTTCTCTCTCCTTCTCTGCTCATATCCAGCAGATTGCCAAGACCTGTCGTTTCTTTCTTTACAACATCCGTAAAATCTGCCCCTTTCTTTCCGAGCACTCTACCAAAACCCTCATCCACACCCTTGTCACCTCTCGTTTAGACTACTGCAATCTGCTTCTTGCTGGCCTCCCACTTAGTCACCTCTCCCCTCTCCAGTCAGTTCAAAACTCTGCTGCCCGTCTCATCTTCCACCAGGGTCGCTTTACTCATACTACCCCTCTCCTCAAGACCCTTCACTGGCTCCCTATCCGTTTTCGCATCCTGTTCAAACTTCTTCTACTAACCTATAAATGTACTCACTCTGCTGCTCCCCAGTATCTCTCCACACTCGTCCATCCCTACACCCCTTCCCATGCACTCCGCTCCATGGATAAATCCTTCTTATCTGTTCCCTTCTCCACTACTGCCAACTCCAGACTTCGTGCCTTCTGTCTCGCTGCACCCTATGCCTGGATTAAACTTCCTGAGCCCCTACGTCTTGCCCCATCCTTGGCCACCTTTAAATCTAGACTGAAAGCCCACCTCTTTAACATTGCTGTTGACTCGTAACCACTTGTAACCACTCGCCTCCACCTACCCTCCTCTCTTCCTTCCCGTTCACATTAATTGATTTGATTTGCTTACTTTATTTATTTTTTGTCTATTAGATTGTAAGCTCTTTGAGCAGGGACTGTCTTTCTTCTATGTTTGTGCAGCGCTGCGTACGCCTTGTAGCGCTATAGAAATGCTAAATAGTAGTAGTAGTAGTAGTAGAAACAGAACGAAACCTTGCAGATCAGCCAGCAATGCAGCCGCTGGCTGATCTGCAAGGCTTCGTTCTGTTTCTGTGAGTCTGATGTCCTGCATGTCAGACTCACAAAAACAGAACAAAGCCTTGCGCCGGAAGAAGAGGACCTCGGCTGGCGAGGGTTGGGGTCCCCCACCAGCAAAGGTAAGCGACGGCGGATTGGTGGTGGTAGGGGGGGGTCAAGAGGGTCGTTGGCAGGGGGGTCCAGGGCCAAATCTATGGGGTCCCAGGCCCCCATGGACCCACGTACTGTAGCTACGCCACTGAGGCACGCCCAAGTCCCGCCTTCGCTACATCTCCGACACACCCCTGGGAACTTGGTCATCCCCACAATGGAAAGCAGTTGGGGACACCCAAAACCGGCTTTCCATTATACCGATTTGGGTGACCCTGTGAGAAGGACCCTCATCTTGCGATTGTATCGAAAGATGGGCATCCTTCTCTTTCGAAAATAAGCCTGAAAGTAACCTATGTAACTTTGTAAGTCTATGTGCTATGAAAATGAGCTTCGTCACATTATCTGAAGGGTTTGATTTAAATATTTTATTATGTGTGTATAACTGTACCCCGTGGAGAATTATATATTGTGCAGGTAATACATTTTTAAATAAATAAAATAATAAAAGATGTCCGGAGTTTTTTTCTTCCTCTTCCTCTGCACAATTCCTGACCGCTAATCAGTGTGCTAACCATCTTCGTACAGTGGTTTGCCTATTTTGTTTGTGGGGGCAAGAGGTGGGGAGCAAATTTTCTTCCCATCTACTCATAAGAACATAAGCGTTGCATACTGGGAAAGACCAAAGGTCCATCAAGCCCAGCATCCTGTTTCCAACAGTGGCCAATCCAGGTCACAAATACCTTGCAAGATCCCAAAAAAGTACAATACATTTTATGCTGCTTAGTCTAGAAACAAGCCGTAGATTTTCCCAAGTCTATTTTATGAACTTTTCTTTTTAAAAATTATCT
Organism: Microcaecilia unicolor; assembly: GCF_901765095.1. Lineage (NCBI taxonomy): Eukaryota > Metazoa > Chordata > Amphibia > Gymnophiona > Siphonopidae > Microcaecilia > Microcaecilia unicolor. Next base: position 534,136,844 of record NC_044033.1, on the reverse strand, counting down.
AAACCTATTTAAAATCCCGCTAAGCTAACCACTTTATCTACATTCTCTGGCAACGAATTCCAGAGTTTAATTACACATCGACTGAAGAAATATTTTCTCCAATTTGTTTTAAATTTACTAATTTGTAGCTTCATTGCGTGCCCCCTAGTCCTAATATTTTTTGAAAGAATAAACGAGCAATTCACGTCAACCCGTTCCACTCCACTTAGTATTTTAAAGACCTGTATCATATCTTCCCTTGACCATCTTTTCTCAGTTATAGCTGTAGCAGGGTGAGACAATAATATACATACAAACAAAGATAGTAGATGAAGGCAGATAAAGACCCTTAAGGTCCATCCAGTCTGTCCAACAAACTCATAGCTGATGTGATACTACATATTCATTACTTGATCTTGATTTGTCCTTACCATTTTAAGGGCGCAGACCACAGAAGTCTGCTTGTACTCCAGCTACTGAAGCTAAATCTGTCCAGCCACAATCAGGGCACAGACCATAGAATTCTGCCCAGAACTGGATTTGCTTCCAAATTACTGCTAAGTTTGTTTGGTTCCTGCCTTCTATACAGGATTCCTTCGTGTCTATCCCATGCATTTTTCAATTCCATTACTGTTTTCATCTCCAGACATCATAGGCGCCTCCCCAACCCCAACTGTTGCCTTCCCTTCTCTCCTGCAGGCACCATGTGGGGACCGTTGTCTTCTGGGATTGGTGCCAATGCTGCAAGCAATGCAAAGACGTGTGGGACCAGTTTCCTCTGCATGCCGCTGCTAGCTCTGCCAGTCACCAAGGTGTTTTCTGGCTTAATATCTCTGTGTATGATCTAGAAGAGGAGGCGAAATATCATGGCCTCATCTCTCTCTCATTGCCTTTACTGCTGACTTGGAAGATGAGTGGACGGGCAGCAGGGGAGAAGAGAAAGCAGGTGATGCTGGATTGGGAGGGGGGAGAAGAAAAAGAGAGAGAGATGTGGCAATGATATCTCGCCTCCTCTTCTAGATCATACACAGAGATATTAAGCCAGAAAACACCTTGGTTTCCCATTCTGGACTAGTAAAGTTATGTGACTTTGGTTTTGCTCGAACGCTTGCAGCACTGGTTAAGTTTACACAGACAGCAGTACAGAGCTCCAGAGCTGTTGGTGGGAGAGATCAAGTAAGGCAAGTAAGACTAACAGAGTGCATAACTTAGAGGTAATGCCAGAGAAGATATTTCACTGCTGTTACAAGATAATTATGGAAAACTGATGACAGAATTTGGCTTCCCCTCCCCCATACCAGATAACGGTAATGCTCGATGGGAGAGGAGAGAGAGAACAGGGTAATGCTGGATGGGGTAGACAGATGGGTTAATGCTAGATGAGGAGGAGGAGGAGGAGGAAGAAAGAGAGAGAGAGAGAGAGAGAGAGAGAGAGAGACATATGGGGTAATGCTAGATGGGGAGAACAGAGAGAGTGAAAGAGAGAGAGAGAGACAGATACTGTAGGGTACATAAGTACATAAGTAATGCCACACTGGGAAAAGACCAAGGGTCCATCGAGCCCAGCATCCTGTCCACGACAGCGGCCAATCCAGGCCAAGGGCACCTGGCAAGCTTCCCAAACGTACAAACATTCTATACATGTTATTCCCGGAATTGTGGATTTTTCCCAAGTCCATTTAGTAGCGGTTTATAGACTTGTCCTTTAGGAAACCGTCCAACACCTTTTTAAACTCTGCTAAGCTAACCACCTTCACCACTTTCTCCGGCAACGAATTCCAGAGTTTAATTATACGTTGTGAAGAAAAAGTTTCTCCGATTTGTTTTAAATTTACTACACTGTAGTTTCATCGCATGCCCCCTAGTCCTAGTATTTTTGGAAAGCGTGAACAGACGCTTCACATCCACCTGTTCCACTCCATCATTATTTTATATATCTCTATCATGTCTCCCCTCAGCTGTCTCTTCTCCAAGCTGAATAGCCCTAGTGCTAGATGAGAGAGAAAAGACGGAGAAAGAAAGGAGTAATGCTCGATGGGAGAGAAGAAACAGAGAACAGGGTAATGCTTGATGGGAAAGAAGAGGCAGAGAACAGGGTAATGCTGGATGAGGTAGAGAGATTGGTTAATGCTAGATTGGGGAGAACAGAGAGAGTGAAAGAGACAGAGACACACACACACAATATAGATAGGGTATTGGTGGCTGAGAGAAAAGAGACAGAGAAAGGGGAAATACCGGATGCAGTAATGCCAGATGAGGAAAAGAGAGACATATGGGATAATGCTGGATGGGGAAGAAGAGAGAGAGAGAGAGAGAATGGGGTAATGCTGGATGGGGACAAGAAACGCACAGAGAAAGAGCATGGGGTAATGCTGGATGGGGGAGAAGAGAGATAGTGAAAGATGGGGTAATACTAGATGATGAGAAGAGAGAGTCAGATGGGGAAATGCTAGACGGGAGAGAGAGAGAGAGAGAAAGAGAAATACAGAGAGACAGATAGGTATCACACCCCACTCACTGAAAAGGTTTGGCTGAGTGTCTGTAAAGACTTTCCTCTTACACCGCCCACTCGACTGTGTGGTCCAAGCATTTAACTCACTTCACCATCTACCCAAGGATGTGAACTAAATGTCTGTGAATTCCACAGCAAAATGACAATCCAGCATTAAAGTAGGTCCACCAATCCTTGGTAAAGGTCCTAAAGCAAAAAAGTGGACCTCAAGCAAACAATAATCCAAAAAGAAGTCCATCTACAATCCTCCACAGCAATCACCATTTGAAGAAGAGGTGCACCCATAAGTCTCCAACTCAGCAGAGCCTCCAGACACAGTGTCCTGACTTGGCTCTCCCCTTCAGGTCATAGTGAGTTTACTGTTCTCCAGCAGTCCATCCCGCTTTGGCCCTAACAAATCCTGGCAAGGATAGTTTTTCCCCTGTTGGCCTAACAAAGTCTTTTCTCCTTTTTCAGGCCCTATTTATAAGAAATGTTCATAGTTCATCTGTCTCTGCAAACCATATGCAAATGAAGGTACTTGCTCAGTCCCACACAGGAGTTCCAAGTCTTTACCTTAACTGTAAGGTTGGACCATGGACTAACCTCAGACCCAGGTGCTTATTTCTGGCACTTATTTTTAGCAGGGATTCCTCAACCTGTGATAGGACATAGACTCCATCATGAGAAAAAGAGAAACACACATGGGATAATGGCAGATGAGAAAGAAGAGACAGAAAGCAAAAGGGATAATGCTGGATGGGGTAATACTACATAAGGAAAAGAGAGACACACATAGGATAATGCTGGATGAGGAAGAAGACAGACAGACACACACACTAAAGCTAGATGGGAGAGAAGAAACTGAGAACAGTGTAAAGCTGGATGGGTAATAGTAGATGAGGAGAAGAGAGACAAACACACATGGGGGTAATGCTGGATAGGGGAGAAGAGAGAGAGAAAACAGGTTAATGCTTGATGGGGTCAAGAGACATATAGAGAAAGAGAATGGAGTAATGCTGGATGGGGCAATGCTGCTGGGGATCAGACAAAGGAGATGTTCGACTGTAGAGGGAGAAATGGAAGAGTAAATGAAAGGCTGGGGAATAAGAAGGGGAACAGGAGGGCCTGGATGGGGGAAAGATGTGGAAAGCTGTAGGTGAATACAGTGCAAAAAAAGAGAGAGACTGAAGACTGGGTACTAAGCATGAATGAAACCTGAATGGACAGAGAGGCAGAAAAATAGAAAAACGCTGAAAGTAAAAGATTAGTGTCAGAGGTGGACATAGTGTTGGAACTGAAGAAGGGGAGAAAAAAAGAACCATTGAACAGGAGATCCTGGAAAGACAGCTAAGAGATGACAGGAAAGCAGTAATGAGAAACTGGGACTTACACAATTAGAAAGTTAAATGACCAGACAACAAAAGTAGGGGAAATAATTTTATTTTTAATTTAGGGTGAAGTAGTGTTGTAGCACTGTTAGTCAAGGTTAAAGGTTAATAAATTAAAATAAAACAAAACAAAAGAACAGAAAATATGGCAACACCTTTTCATTGGACTAATTCAGTATATTTTTGACTACATTTCAGAGGTCAAAATCTAACCTGAGGAAGGTGGGTTTGGCTTTTGAAAGCTAGTCAAAATATATATATTGAATTAATCCAATAAAAATGTGTCACCTTATTTTCCATTTTGTTGTTTTATTTTTGTTAATTTGTAACTAAACTAAAAATAAATATTTTGTACCTTTGTCTGATTGTTTAACTTTCCTGGTCTGTCTTTAGCAATGTCTGTTTTTGCTGAAGTCCTTTTCCAGGATTTCATCTTCATTTTCTGTTTCTTCCCTTCGTCTCGCTCTGTAACTGATCCCCCTGTTTCATCTCCCCCCTCCCATTTCTCTTGCCTGCCTTTTTTATCTTTTAGCTAGATTTTATTCCCCCCATTCCCTCTGCAGCCCTTTGTCCTTCCACTTCAGCTGCTTCTCCAGCCTCTCATTTCCACTTGTGTTGCTCATTCTTGTCTTTCAGGTGCCTTCTAGTTCCCCATTTCTACCCTCTATACTCATACCCTATCCATCCTCATTTACCTCAGTCCTTCCCTGTCACCTCTCTCCTCTCCATCTCTTATGTTTTACCCCATTCCTCCTTCTACTTCCCCATTTCTACCATCTCTCATCTCCTTCAAAGATTTGTCTCCTTACTTTGCATCTCACCCTCTTCATAACGCTGCCTCTTTCTCCGCCTTACCTCAACATCCATTCTCTCACCTCTACCCTGTCCCTAGCATCAATTCCTCCTCTCCCCCTTCCCCAGCATCTGCCCACCTACTTGCTCCTCCAATATTCATTTATTCTGCCTTTTCTACTTGCCACAGCATCTTTCCCTCTGCTCCCCAGCCCCACCTTCTGCTGCACACACCCATGCTTCATCCCCACCACACCGTCCTCTCTCACTCCCCCAGCATCAACCCCTTTCTCCCACTGCCACCTCCCAGAAACCTCTTCTGTCAACTCAGTCTCCAGCACCCTTCTCCTTAAATCAGCCCCTTTCTCCCAACTCAATCTCTATCTGTGTCAACACTCAGCCTCCTTCTCCCAACCCCAGCATCAGCTCCCAGCCTCCTTCTCACTAAATCAGTTCAGAACTCCAGCCTTCTGCACCCCTTATTCCAGCCCTAGTAGTAGTAAACCCTTCTCCCTAAATTAGACCCATTCTCTCAACTCGACCCCCAGCCCTAGCATCTGCTCTTTTCTCCTATTCCCCAGTTCCCATTCAGCCTCCTTCCTGTCCTCACATCAGACCCTTCTCCCACCCTATCATTTGTCAGGGTCCTTGTTGCTTCCCCCTGCCACCCCCAATCTATCATCTCCCCTCTATCTATTTCTTCATCCCCAGTGTCCAGCATCTCCTCTCTCCCACCCCTACACACATGGTCCAGCATCTTCCTCCTCTCTCTTCCCTCTTTCTTTGAGCATTGCTGCTTGTTGCCCTTTCTCTCATGACTAGGCCCTCCCTCACCAGACCTGCTCTCCTCTTGTCACAGGAGCCAACTTTTCAAAATTATTGGGGGTGCTAAGCCCAATGGAAATAACCCCTCCTTGGACACATACAAGGAATTTTCTCAATATTGGGGGTGCTTAAGCATCCACAGCACCCACAGAGTCGGCTCCTATGCCTCTTGTAGCTTCTTCCCAATGTCACAACTGTCAGCAGGATGGGTGCATCGGGGTGGGGGTGGGGGGGTGGGGAGGGAACCAGTACAACTTGGTTGAATGTTTCAGTGTGAGGCCTTGTGCCAGCTGCTGGGATGTTTTACACTGACAGTCATGCAATGGGAAGGAGTCTTAAGAGAGCAGGTTTCTTGGGGGGGGGGGGGGTCAGGGGAGCAGCGATGCTTTAAGGGGAGGGAGGCTCTCTGTCCTGTATCATATGAAGAGCAATGTCCCCTCATCCCCCCAAAATAGGCCATGGTGCATACAGGTGTACAGCAACATTTCCCTGTCTGGTCTTGAACTCTGTGTAAAACCCTTCCTGGATTTTTTGCCTTGTGAATTTGAACCTGGCTCTAAAGACTTACTCCAAGGACTTTCCTTGTGTCATACTACTACTTATCACTACTACTTATAATTTCTAAAGCGCTACTAGACGTACGCAGCGCTGTACACTTGAACATGAAGAGACAGTCCCTGCTCGACAGAGCTTACAATCTAATTAGGACAGACAAACAGGGCAAACAAGAGATAAGGGAATATTAAAGTGAGGATGATAAAATAAGGGTTCTGAACAAGTGAATAAGGGTTAGGAGTTAAAAGCAGCATCAAAAGGTTGGGCTTTTAGCTTAGATTTGAAGACAGCCAGAGATGCTCCTAGCCCTGTATGTTCTGGGGAAATTATTCTATTAAATTTCTTTTCTTGTTTAATTCTGGGACTTAAATCTTAAATGCTTCCAAGAAGCATTAACAGAGCTGCCAAGACAGTCAGTTCCAAAAGGGAGATTTTATGGCAGTTCTGGGTAGTTTTAGGGACTATTAATCCCACACTGCTTTGGCATGTGTTGGTCCAAAATGATCTCCCTTCTAGACCTGGGTAATTTGGTATCTTTGTATTAGAGCAGAGCTATCATTTTGATCCTAGACAAGGGGGCTGGCACTGAAGGAGGGTCGCTCCTGCCCAAACTTTATACCACCTGCAGTACCGAGGGTAAGTGGCCTCTTCATTGCTAGGAAAAGGCTGGTGCCAGATACTGTTAGGGTGGTATTTGTAACCTATACATAAATACATAAGTATTCCATACTGGGACAGGCCAAAGGTCCATCAAGCGCAGCATCCTGTTTCCAACAGTGGCCAATCCAGGTCACAAATACCTGGCAAGATACCCCCAAAAAGTACAAAACATTTTATGCTGCTTATCCCAGAAATAGTGGATTTTCCCCATTTAATAATGGTTTATGGACTTTTCCTTTAGGAAGCCGTCCAAACCTTTTTTAAAACTCTGCTAAGCTAACTGCTTTTACTACAGTCTCTGGCAATGAATTCCAGAGTTTAATTACACATTAAGTGAAGAAATATTTTCTCCGATTCATTTTAAATTTACTACTTTGTAGCTTTATTGTCTGTTCCCTAGTCCTAGTATTATTGGAAAGAGTAAACAAGTGATTCACATCTACCTGTTCCACTCCATTCATTATTTTATAGACCTCTATCATATCTCCCCTCAGCCATCTTTTCTCCAAGTTGAAGAGCCCTAGCCACTTTAGCCTTTCCTCATAGGGAAAGACTAAAGAGGCTAAAGGCCACTGTTTGGAAACAGGATACTGGGCTAGATAGATCATTGGTCTGTCCCAGTATGGCTACTCTTATGTTCTTATGTTACCATCAGGTTCTGGTTTTGATGGGAGGAATTGGGATTGTTTGCCAAAAGGTTTTTTTTTTTTTTTGCTTGTGCAGTAACCACTACCACCTCTTAATTAACTAAATTAACAAGATTATCATGAAATGATATTTTATAAAAATAAAAACAAGAAGAAACTGCAGATGGCAAAAGGAAACGAAACAAAATGATTTCTTTGTCTGCACATTTCCCAAAATAGAGAGAAAATCAAAGCAGGAAAAATTGAAAGAGGACCTTGGGAGACTGGGCATCTAGATGGCAGATGAAAGTGCAAAACCCCTAAGAAAGAACCTACACTGACTCCCACTGAAAGAACGTACCACGTTCAAGATATGCACGATTATTCACAAAATCATTCATGAAGACGCCCCGTCCTACATGCTAGATCTTGTTGATCTTCCACCCAGAAATGCTAAACGATCCTCCCGCACCTTCCTCAACCTACACTTCCCCAGCTGTAAAGGGGTCAAATACAAATTAACACATACGTCCAGCTTCTCCTACATGAGCACAAAAATGTGGAATTTATTTTATTTATTTATTTATTTATTTGTTGCATTTGTATCCCACCTTTTCCCACCTCTTTGCAGGCTCAAAGTGGCTTACAATACATCATGAGTAGTGGAAGAATGTTAGTAAATAAACATTTAGTATTGCAGGATCTTGGTCAGCATGATGATAATTAAGCAAAGTTATAGTATACAAGCAGATATTGTGAAACAGTTCTGAATATAGATGGGTGAGTTGTGTATATTCACATTGGTTGATCTTTGTGGTACGCTTTATTAAAGAGAGGGGTCTTCAGTAATATGTAGAAGTTCGTTCTTTCGTAGATCGATTTCAAGTTGCGCGGCAGTGCGTTCCATAACTGTGTGCTCGGGTAGGTAAAGTTTGACGCATGCATTACCAACTCACTTGAAAACAATCAACGAACTAAATAGCTTCCGCAAAGCTTTGAAAACCTATCTCTTTAACAAAGCCTACCACGAGAACCAATAATGACTAGAACACAACCCTTACACTTCTTTATCCAGAATGTCTCACTGTATACCTGCATAACAGATCTCTGTAAGCCACATTGAGCCTGCAAATAGGTGGGAAAATGTGGGATACAAGTGCAATAAATAAATAATTAATAAATAAATGTGAGCAAGTGCAAAGTGATGCATGTGAGAAAGGGGAACCCAAACTATTTATTTATTTATTTATTGCATTTGTATCCCACATTTTCCCACCTTTTTGCGGGTTCAGTGTGGCTTACAATACATTATGAATGATGGAAATACAATTTGTTACAACTTGGTTATGGATTACATTGTGTAGATTTAAGCGAGACAGTCAAGTAACGTTAAGGAATATAACAATGGAACACAGACATTGAAACATTGGAAGGGGACAATGGAAGGCTTAAAGGGCAATATTAAGGCATGAAGACATATGGTATACATATTTCTGTGAGTGGAGGTATGAGTGGTGTGAGACAGACATGGGGAAACCAGTGTTTGCCATGGGATTGGTAGCTTGGAATGGTGCTACCATTTGGGATTCTGCCAAGTACTTGTGATCTGGATTGGCCACTGTTGAAAATAGGATACTGTGCTTGATGCACCATTGGTCTGACCCAGTATGGCTACTCTTATGTTCTTATAGTTACATGATGCGAGGTTCCACATTAGGAATCACCAACCAAGAAAGGGATCTAAGAGCCATCGTTGAAAATATGTTGAAACCCTCTGTTCAGTGTGCGGTGGCGGCTAAGATAGCAAATAGAATGTTAGTTATTATTCGGAAAGGAATGGAAAACAAAAAATGGGGACATTATAACAGTGGCATAGCAGGGGGGGCTGCCACCCGGGGCAGGGCGGTTCGCCGTTGCACCCCCCCCGGGTGCAGCACGATGACACCCCCCCCCCCGACCAGCTCCCGCACCCTACCTTTAAAAAGAATATCGGGAGGCGAGGCGCAGCGCCTTGCGCCTGCCCTGCAAGTAAAAGAAATGTGGACCATCGGGTCTTCTCTCGCTCTGTCTGTCCCGCCCTTGCGGACATAGGAAATTGCGTCAGCGGAGGGCGGGACAGATAGAGCGAGGGAAGACCCGACGGTCCACATTTCTTTTACGTGCAGGGCAGGCGTGAGGCGCTGCGCCTCGCCTCCCGGTATTCTTTTTAAAGGTAGGGTGCGGGAGCTGGTCGGGGGGGGGTGTCGATTCGCCAAGGGGGGGGAGCTGGCAGGGAGCACCCCCCCAGCTGAAACCCGGGGCGGACCGCCCCTCCTTGCTACGCCACTGCATTATAATGTCTTTGTATTGCTCCATAGTGCGACCACACCTTGAATACTGTGTGCAATTCTGGTCACCACATCTCAAAAAAAGATGTAGTAGAATTAGAAAAAGTACAGAGAAGGGCGATGAAAATGATAAAGGGGATGGGATGACTTCCCTATGAGGAAAGGCTAAAGCAGCTAGTGCTCTTCAGCTTGAAGAAGAGATGCCTGAGGGGAGATATGATAGAGATCCATAAAATACTAAGTGGAGTGGAATGAGTGGAAGTGAATCACTTGATTACTCTTTCCAAAAATATTAGGACTAAGGTGCATGCAATGAAACTACTAAGTAGTAAATATAAAACAAATAGGAGAAAATATTTGCTCACTCAACGTGTATTTAAATTCTGGAGTTTGTTGCCAGAGAATCTGGTAAAAGCAGTTAGCTTAGCAGGGTTGAAAAAAGGTTTGGCTAATTTCCTAAGAGAAAAATCCATAAACCATTATTAAGTTGGACTTGGGAAATTTCACTGCTTATATCTGGGATAAGCTGCAAAAAATGTTTCTCTTTTGGTATATTGCCAGGTACTTGTGATCTGGATTGGCCACTGTTAGAAACTGGATCCTGGGCTTGATGGACTTTCAGTCTTCTTTTCTTATGACCAAGGCTGTATAATCCTGGGGGAACGAGGAGATACATTGTATCCTGGCACCAGGCAAGTTTCACAGTTTCTTCATTATCTGATATATTGGACATGAAAGTCAATATCTAGATACTTTACAGTAACATCTCATAGAAGGTTAACAAAAATGATGAATTTAAAACAGCTCATTCTGTTGTTGATCAGACTTCCCCATACCGTGGCCTAATGCAAAACACAACTACAATTATCAGTTCAAAGAAGGATAAGAACAAAAGCCTTCTGAAAGTGATTTGTTTTAAGATTACATTTAAATGTTGTGCAAGATAATTCTTAAGGGAAGACATGCCACAGTACAGGAGGAAACGGGGTGACCTGAACAGGGAGAATATGGATCAGCACCAGAATTCAGAACTGTGCTGCTGTTTCTGCTCTGTAATTCTTTTCTTTCATCACTTTGTTTTAACTTTGGCAGCAGAAGGAAAAGTTGTCATGCCAAGAATTTGTATCTGGATGAAAGAGAAAGAGATGGAGTGAGCAGTGGGAATTAGTCATACCAGAAACAGATTCCCAGTTCTCCTTCAAGTGCTTTTAATACATTTCATAATATCTTGCCTAAATACTTGTGTGGTGCAAAGAAAGCAAACCGGGCCTTACTGAAAAAACATTCAGATTACAAGGTCCTTTCTGAATAAGAACATAAGAATATCCATACTGGGTCAGACCGATGGTCCATCTAGCCCAGTGTCCTGCTTCCAACAGTAACCAATCCGGTCACAAGTACCTGGCAGAAACCCAATTTGTAGCAATATTCCATGTTACTGATCTCGTTCCCCAGGTCTGTCTCAATCAGAGCCAGAGCAACATCATATAAAATTTAACATCGAGAATAAAGATTGTGATAAGTAAGATGAATAAGGTCATAACATGTATAAAGGAAAAGTCTAGAGATAATGCAGAAATTAACCAAATATCGTATTGTGCACCCAAAATTACCAGCAGGAGAGTTTTATCAATGAGAATGCAGAGCCAGAGGGAAACAAAAAAAAGAGAGAAAAACACAACTCCTTGGACAAAATACATTGAAGGAAAAACAAAATCACCAAAAGCAGAAGTGCCCTTGATAGATGGTTATTAAGAATCAAGATCACCAAAAACAATGAGGAACTTCCAAAACAAAAAGAAAAACAATCTGTATCAATGAAGGAAGATCTTAAATTCATACACTCCAACAATAAATTACAAGTAGTATCTGCAGAGAGATCAAACTGCTCAAAGATAATCCAAAAGAGTTCGATAGGGATCTGGGAAAGAACATCAGGTCAGTGAAAACATCATCAACTAAAGCTGTTTGAAGCAATGAGGATCCTGTAGACCACAGCTGAGATGCAGAATTTGGAATGAGTCAACATTAAATGGCCCAAAGTGAAGATAAAAGAGTTAGAAAAAGGTTTATCGTTTATTTATTTACTATACTGTTACTTCTTATATAGCAAATCAAAATGATTTACATCTTTAAAAAGTACAAATAACATACAATAATATTCTAACATAAAAGAAATCCATTTTGTGATAGGACAGCTCTAGCAAAAACTTCCATACCAAAGAGGACAATTAATTGTATCATTCATACATATACTATTTCCTTTGATAGTATATATTCCCTGTTTAAATAACCATATTTCCTTTCCTTTCTGAGTGGTTCTCTAGATAAACAGTGCTAAATTTCAAAGCCTTACAAAAGAACGTAAATGATTCTTCCACCATGATAAATTTTGGAAGGGAGCTCCACAGTGATGGTGATAGAAAAAGAAAGGCTAAGGCTGGAGTTGATTCTCACCTAGGTCTCGAGGGAGGTGGAAATTACCAGCCTGTTATCAATAAGTGAGTGTAAAGTCAGTGGCGTTCCTAGGCTGGCTGACACCCGGGGCGGATCGCCGATGCGCCTCCCCCCCGGTGAAATTACACCCCCCCCGGGTGCATTTTTACCTGCTGGGGGGGGGGGGTGCCGCGCACCTGTTGGCTCCAAGTCCGCTCGTTCCCTGGCTGCTGCTCCCTCTGCCCCGGAAGAGGAAGTAACCTGTTCCGTGCAGAGGGAGCAGCAGGGAGGGAATGAGCGGACTCAGAGCCAACAGGCGCGCGGCACCCCCCAGCGGCGTGCACCCAGGGTGGACCACCCCCCCTTGGTACACCACTGTGTAAAGTTCGTGATGGTGTGTATAGAATAGTTAAGTTTCAAGATAAGCTAAGTATAGCGCTTTATATGTAAGGATAAGAACCTTAAATGAAATTCTCAGATAGATCGGGATCAAATGAAGTTGATGTAATAAAGGCGTAGCCTTATCGTATCTTGAGGCTCCATAAATTATATGAGCGGCTGTCTTTTGAGTAGTTTAGAGGTGTTTCAAATTAAATTGATTTTGTTGTTCCACCTTCATTTTTGTTGCCCTTCTCTGTATAGTTCTAGTTCCATTATATCTTTTTGAGATTGACCAAAGTTTATTCTAAATATGGTTATACCATGAATCTATAGAGAGAATTATAATATCATCTATCTTATTATCATTTCTTTAAAAATTATTCTTAACATACTGATCTTAAGATTTCCACTTATTGTCCGTATTTTCTTTTCTGTATATTTTCAGTCAACAACTCCATTTTACTTCTTATTTCTATCTTTTTAACTCCCCCCATGCTGTAAGGACCCAACAAAGAAATGAGCAAAAGGAATCAAGCATGATCCCCACCATATATTTTAGTAGTGTTACAATACTTAGCAAATAGGTCCCAGAGCTGACCAGGTCCCTCTTTCCAGTACCTCATGTACTCAGGGTGAAAGAGAAAAACAAATAAGTATATATTCTCACTCTGGAACAGTAACTTCCTGTTTCTGTAATTTATATATGTGCTACCCATATTTTCTAGCTTCTTATAATAGTGGACAACTTTCCCAGCAGGCATTTGCCATATGCAAATTAGCCCCAGCTCTCTCTGACCAAGGATTAGGATGAAAGACGACATGAGGGGTTTCCTTCTATTTCAATGTCCTTAAAATAAATAAGACTGGCTCGTTTCAATAACACAGCTTGAGCTCTCATTCAACAGCCACCAAACCCTGGATAGTACCAAAGCTTTTCACTATTCCAAACTCTGGTAACTATCCTACATCCCCAGCTGTTAAACACAAATCAGTACTATCTGTTGTACTCGAAATCAAAAGACAAAAAGAAATGGCAGCTAGTCAATTCTACTGGCCTCCCCTATCAGGTCAGTCTAAAAGTTTGCACAAAGTATTACCTTATTCTTTCCCTTTCTTGATGTCTGGGGTAACAGACTTCCTTCATAGAGCTTCCAGGTCTCAGGTTCTGCATTGTCCCTTGTCCTTCTGCAATTCTGTCAAGCCCTTCCCCCTTCAGTCATCCAAAGTGGATTATGTGCTACACTAGGGAATCAACACTTCGCTTCCTCAGCTTCCCTGGGCCACTCAGATGGCTAAACCTAATAAATCCTAATCTAAATAATCCTAATAAATAATAATAATCCTGGGTCATGTGGTAAGGCTGAATGTGAACCTAACTGCACCCAATCATGCTCCGTGTCAGCCCCGCCCTCTTCTCCACTCCCAGCCCCCTGCATCAGTTCCAAGCCCCAGTATCAACTCTTGGGCAATAATTTGGGGACCCTTAACATAGAAGTTTGCAACTCCCCTCTCTCTCCCCTCATGGTGCAGCAGTTCTCCACCCCCCCCCCCCCCCCACCAAGATCCACATCAAGGAGGAAAAATGTTAAACCCTATTATTTATCATGATGAAACTTTTTTGACCATGGGCCGGTTGAATTCCTACCATTAACATCTTGATCTTTATTTAATTTCAGATGTTGTTTTAGGTATCCATTCATCAATTATAGTTATGCATCTCTGAATCGAAGATGTGGAACATTCCAATGAAGTAACTAAAAGAATTAAGACTGTAATATCACTGTGCAAATGAAAGTTTGAAATTCGATGGTAGTTCTGAGTTTGGCGCACGATGAATCCCATGGTAGAAAATAATTTTCTACCGTGGGGGGCATTCCTGGTGGTAATCAGCAATTGGCGTGTGCTGCATGGTGACCGCGCTACATGCGTGTGACCCCATACCACTAAGTCGATGGGTGGCGGTAAGGGCTTAGGCTGTAAATAGGCCTGTACTAGATTTAATTTCAGTGCATACCCATTTCCTGGCCCATTAAAAAAAGCTCTTTTCCTCAACTGCGGTAAAAAATGGCCCAGCAGGCACCCAAAACACCCACCCACACTACCGCAGGACACTTTTTACCATGGCTTAATAAAAGGACCCCTAAACTCTTTGGCTACCAGATCTTCCAAAAATTTAATAATAAAGAAAAAGGAATAGAAGCCTTGGGTCTATAATTTGAGGAAGAAAAAAAAGGAAGGAAAAGAGAAAGAGGAAAGAAGAGGAAAAAAGGGAGAGGAGGAAGGAAAGATGGGAAGAAAGGAAAAAAGAAAGAAGAGAAAAGACGAGAAAGGAAGAAGACAAATGAAGAAAGAAAAACAAGAGGAGCTAAGAGAGCGGAAGAGGAAAGAAAGGGAGAGCGAGAGCTAAGAAGAGATTCACAGGAACACATAGATCAAGTCTCCTTGGTGAAACCCTATTTCTAATTCCGAAATAAATGTTTGTTCTTCTCTAAGCAGTATCTTATTAATGTCTCCACTTCTACCATTTAAAGTGGTTACATGCAATATTCCAAATTTCAGGTTTTAAAAAAAATGTTTTTGTTTGGTACAATGGTCCACTATCAGTTTATGTTTCAATATTTTTATTGATGACAGTTCACCATAAACACCTCCAGACAACAGAAGTATACCAAAATTCAAATAAGAAAATGTGTACAACAAATGCAAAATTGTACTGTCCATCATCAAACTTTTAACATTTTTATCCCCATCTCACCCCCACCCTCTATTATGTATTTATATTGCAACACTTTTATTGATAACAATTCCAAACAAAACAATTAAAACTGTACTTTTACAAATGCTCTAAATATGAAAATGTACTCCAGGAAGTCACCATCAACACACCTAAAATAAATCTACCAGTTTTGGACACCCTAAAAATTCTTGGGAGTCACCATTGTTCGACACCTAACACTTGAGAATCATGCGAAAAACATAACTAAAAAGATGTTTCATTCAATGTGGAAACTAAAAAGAGTTAGACCATTTTTCCCAAGGACTGTCTGCTGCAATCTGGTACAATCATTGGTACTCAGTCATCTGGACTACTGTAACTCACTCTATGCCGGCTGCAAAGAGCAAATACTTAAAAAACTCCAGACAGCCCAGAACACGGCAGCCAGACTAATATTCAGCAAATCAAAATACGAAAGTGCGAAACCCCTACGAGAAAAACTACACTGGCTCCCATTCAAAGAACGCATCACGTTCAAACTTTGTACCCTAGTCCATAAAATCATCCATGGCGACGCCCCAACCTACATGTCAGACCTAATAGACCTACCACCCAGGAACGCAAAAAAATCTTCTCGCACATTCCTCAATCTTCATCCTCCCAAGTGTAAAGGTCTGAAATACAAATTAATGCACACATCCATCTTTTCCTATATGAGCACGTAGTTCTGGAACGCGTTGCCATGTAACCTGAAAACGGTCTATGAACTGACCAATTTCCGTAAACTATTGAAAACGTATCTCTTCGACAAGATATATCACAAAGATCAACACGTGTAACTGTATAATCTTTAATACATCCAGAAATGTCTTATAATGTCTTCTGCTTTAATACCATCATGTATTTCACCACCATGTAACCTAAAACCCTCTGTAAAACCAAATGTATATTCTCTTCTATTTCCAGTATCCATGATGAACTGTAAGCCACATTGAGCCTGCAAAAAGGTGGGATAATGTGGGATACAAATGCAATAAATAAATAAATACATAAATAAAAGTATTACCAGCTGTCAACCAATTGTCCTCCAACCCCTCCCTCCCCCACCCACCTGCCCTCTCAGCCCTAACTCCTCCCCCCCCCCCCCCCCACTCTCAATTTAATTACTCGAGTGAGTTAACAGTTTAAGATGTAGCTTTGTCCCTTCGAGGGAAGGGTTTCCCATAAGGGTTCCCATTTGTTCCTAAACCGGGCTCTTGGAATGCTATCCATACTCTTTACCTCACATCTTTCAATCTTCATTTGGCATATCAGTTGCTTTCTCCACCACTGCAAGGAGGGGCCCGAAGAGGAGAGCCAAAACTTTAAGATAGTCGCTATTCCAAAATATATAGCAATCTCTATAAACCCCTTAAATCCAGCTTGGGGGGGCAGTCGTATACTTATATTGATTAAAGAGAAGCAATGGGTCCAATACCAAAGAACACCCCCACATGTCCTCCACCATCCCCAGTAAACTCTTCCAAAAGCGACTCGCAGCTGAGCATAACCAGAACATATGCCCCAGTGAGGCCCAAGCTCCCCCACATTTTGCACAAGAACCCGCCTCCGCTATTTTCGCCCGAAAAGCCCTGTGTGGAGATATATATAACCGAAGGAGGAAACGGCCACCATCAGTTTATTTTCAACCCTTCTGTCTATAGAACTTTGTTGCTCGTGAATATGAGTTTTGAACATTCATGTAGCAAAGTGGAGGATGGCAAGGTGAAGAGGAAATCACTTTGCCAGATTATAGGCATGCTAGGAGTAGAGGTGGATGGTGATGGTTGGAAAATGTTTAAGAATGTAAGAATAGACATACTGGGTCAGACCAATGGTTCATCTAGCCCAATATCCTGCTTCCAACAGTGGCCAATCCAGGTCCCAAGTACTGTACCTGGCAGAAACCCAAATAGTAGCAGCATTCCATGTTAACAGTCCCAGGGAAGAAGTCCTGGAAGTGAGGAAAAGGAGCAGGTTTGGGGCTACATAAGGGAATGTATGTGTACATCTACTGTACACCCTGGATGGAACACTTTGATGTCATTTCCTGTGTTAACTATCAGTGTAGCAATGGTCACGGTGAGTTCTGAACGTTTTCCTTTCTTTCCTTGCAGGATTGAGCTGGGACCATGAAGTTGCCTTCACTACTGCTGATTTTACTGTCATCACTAGGCTCGCTCCACGGAGGCGTTTATTACTCTGAAAGATCCTCAAAGCAGAATGGCGTGAAGGGTCCCATGTATCATCCTTACAATGTCAAAAGCCAGAGTAAGTCTAGGCCCCTTCTCAAACCAGTGGCATAAATCAACTCATTGATAAAACATGTTTATTTTGAAATGTGGTGGTTCATTGGATATAACAACCTCTCATTCTTCCTCGGTGACTAATCTTTTTCCTTAATACCTACTCAAGAACAATAAATTTGCTCATAGAAATAGAAGACATTTGCGCTAAGGACCATTTGAGCCTCCCACTCAGTCCTTTTCTGCCTCTCAACTGATCTTGATGCTGTGGGATCTTGGATGAGAGACCACTCAGGAAGGTCGTCAGTGCACACTAAATGCTGAGAAGCTTCTGGAAATAAAATAGGCTGCATGGCACTTAACACATGGTAAATCTGTCACTGCACCGTAGTAAAAGGAGCCCTTAGTCTGGGTACTATTTGAAAGAGTAAATAACAATTTCCTATTTACCTGTTGCTCCCCACTCATGACATTTATTTATTTATTTGTTACATTTATACCCCGCATTTTCCCACCTATTTGCAGGCTCAATGTGGCTTTTATAGTATCATAAGGCGATTGCCATTATGGAAGATAACAAATACAAGGTTGTGTTATGGTCACTGGTAGAAGTGTTTCAGGCGTCATGGGGTCAAGGATAATAAATTGTCTAGTATGATCATAGATTATCTTGTGTTGCTGGGTGTGGGGATTTATGTTGGATCGGTGGGATAAGCTTTTTTGAAGAGGTGGGTTTTCAATGATTTCCTGAAGTTTAGGTGGTCATGTATTGTTTTCACTGCATACGGGAGTCCATTCCATAGTTGTGCGCTTATGTAGGAGAAGCTAGATGCGTGAGTTGTTTTGTATTTTAGCCCTTTACAGTTTGGGTAATGTAAGTTTAGGTACGATCGTGCTGATCCGAGTCTGTTTCTAGTTGGTAGATCAATGAGGTCTGTCATGTATCCTGGGACTAAGCCATAGATGATTTTCCAGCTTATAATCGAAATAGAAAAACGCCTATATTGTGACTCAAATCGGGAGATAGACGTTTATCTCACAAAAGCGAATAAAGCTGTATAATCGAAAGCCGAATTTGGACGTTTTCAACTGCACTCCGTCGCGGATGCGGACAAAGTTGATGGGGGCGTGTCGAAGGCGTGGTGAAGGCGGAACTGGGGCATGGTTATCAGCCGATCAGAGATGGGCGCCTTTCGCCGATAATAGAAAAAAAATATGCGTTTTTAGCGAGAATTTAGGGCACTTTTCCTGGACCCTGTTTTTCCACGAATAAGGCCCCAAAAAGTGCCCTAAATGACCAGATGACCACTGGAGGGAATCGGGGATGACCTCCCCTGACTCCCCCAGTGGTCACAAACCCCCTCCCACCACAAAATATGCCATTTCACAACTGTTTATTTTCACCCTCAAATGTCATACCCACCTCCCTGGCAGCAGTATGCAGGTCACTGGAGCAGTTATTAGGGGGTGCAGTGGACTTCAGGCAGGTGGACCCAGGCCCATCCCTCCCCTACCTGTTACAATTGTGCTGCTTAATGCTTATTAGTCGTCCAACCCCCCAAACCCACTGTACCTACATGTAGGTGCTCCCTTCACCCCTTAGGGCTATAGTAATGGTGTAGACTTGTGGGCAGTGGGTTTTGAGGGGGATTTGGGGGGGCTCAACACACAAGGGAAGGGTGCTATGCACCTGGGAGCTCTTTTACCTTTTTTTTTGTTTTTGTAAAAGTGCCCCCTAGGGTGCCCGGTTGGTGTCCTGGCATGTGAGGGGGGACAGTGCACTACGAATCCTGGCCCTCCCACGAACAAATGCCTTGGATTTATTCGTTTTTGAGCTGGGCGCTTTCATTTTCCATTATCGCTGAAAAACAAAAACGCCCAGCTCACAAATTGTCGAATAAAACATGGACGTCTATTTTTTCGAAAATACGGTTTCTGTCCGCCCCTTCATGGACCTGTTCTCGGAGATAAACGCCCATGGAGATAGACGTTTTCGTTCAATTATGCCCCTCTTTTGGGACTAAGGTGCAGATTTTGAAGATGATCTGTTCTTTGATTGGGAGCCAGTACAGCTTTTCTCGAAGGGGTTTGGCGCTGTCAAATCGTGTTTTACCATATATCAGTCTGGCTGCTGTATTTTGGGTGGTTTGGAGTTTTTTAGTGAGTTGTTCTTTGCACCCCGCATAGATACCGTTGCAGTAGTCTGCGTGGCTTAGGACCATTGATTGTACTAGTTTACGAAAGGTATCCCTCTGGAAGAAAGGTTTTATTCATTTGAGTTTCCATATTGAGTAGAACATTTTCTGTATTACTGTTTTTACTTGGCTCTCGAGAGTGAGGTTGCGGTCGATAGTTACTCAGCGTATGTTTAGGCTATCTGAGATAGGGAGTGTGTGTCCTGGGGTGTTTAAGGTTGCGGGTTTGAAGTTGTTATGTTGGGAAGAGAGGATAAGGTAGTGTGTTTTTTCAGTGTTCAGTTTCAGTTGGAATGAGTTTGCCTAGGAGTTCATGATGTTCAGGCTATCATTTATTTCTTTGGTTATTTCAATCAAGTCATGTCTGAAGGGAATGTAGATTGTGACGTCATCTGCATAGATGAATGGGTTAAGGCCTCGTTTGGATAGGGACTTTGCCAATAGGATCATCATCATGTTGAAGAGTATTGGTGATAATGGTGATCCTTGGGGTACTCCACAGGCTGCTTTCCACGATGGTGATATGTTTGAATTTTATTGTCTGTGTGCTTGTGGGCACTTCTGTCTTGATTCCTTGTTTAGGGTGCCTTTGTGCACTTCTGCTTATGTTCTTCTCGGTCTGTTTGTGTGCTAGGTTCAGCCTTCAGCCATAGTTCTGTTGTTTGTCTGTGTGGGTCAGCTTTGTGTCCTGCCTAGTCTGCCCTGTTTGTCTTCAGCTCCAGTCCCCTTCCTGCTTGTCTCTGCCCTGTTTGCTTTCAGCTTCTGTTCCTGCTAAGCTTGTTTGAGTATCCTGAATCTGGTTCTAGTATCCTGAGTCCTGTTCTTGCCAAGCTTGTTTGAAAATCCTGAATCCTGCTTGAGTATCCTGAATCCTGTTCCTGCCAAGCTCGTTCCAGTATCCTGAATCCTGTTCCAGCCAAGTCAAATCTGTTCCAGCATTTGGTTCCAGCCAAGCCAAGTGCATCCTGAATCCTGTCCAGTCCTGCTTGGGGGGGGGGGGGGGGTTGCTTTCTGTTGCTGCTTGACGACAGTAGGCCAAGGGCTCACGTTGTTCCAGAGTTCGTGACTGTTTAAAGCCTGGGACTGTGACACTTGGGTGCCAAATACTTCGATGCCCCGGAGCTCCCGGCATCCTGTGCCAAGGGAGAATAGTGACGGTGCTTCTTAGCCTTCGCTCGATGCCCGTCACCGAGGCTCCTTGGTGCTGACAAGGACAACGTTGAATCCTCACTTCACCTTGGGCTTGGGTCCAGGCCTGCACAGGAGGCCTCAAGTAAGGTGGGGACCCACTCAATGCCTCTCTGCTCCCAGCGTGTCTTGGCCTCTCAGCAGCCATGTGTACCTCTGCTCCTGACGTCGATGCATCCCCCGATGTCAACGTTGATGCTGCCGACTTCGATGGACCGGACTGAGTCACAAAAAGTTTCTCACATCGGGCCTCTCGAGCAAGTTGGGTCCTTTTCTTCATATGAAGACACAGGGCACAATGAGCTGGGCTATGGTCAGGCCCAAGGCACTGAATACACCAAGAATGGGTATCTGTACCTGAGATAGTCCGAATTACAACATTTGAAGCCGCTGGGTGTCTTTGATGACATGGAAGGAAAAATGGCACCGGCAAAATCAAAAGACTCGATTGTGCCTAAGTAAAAAGGGCACAAAAAAGGATAGAAACCCAAACGCGTGGCCTGAAACCGGCCGCTTTCTAAAAAGAAAGAAAAAAATAAAGGAAAAAAGGAACTTGGGAAAATAAAGGACTTTTTTTAAACAAAAAAATAAAATAAATAAATAAATGAAGGAAAAATACACGACTACAAGTCGAGTATAAAAAACAGAAGGCTCTTTTCCCGGGCACTACAAGGAACTCAGAATAAACCTGCCACACCTCGTTGCGGAAAAAAAGAAAACTGAGGTACGTGCTTGCGCAGCGGGCAAAAAGTCAGTCCGCGCATGCGTGCTGCACGTGCTCCAGAAGGCTCTCGCAAAGTTTTTCTTTTTGCTAATGCAAATGCCGGTTCACGTGCCGATGCGGATGTCGACCCAGTTGTGAGTATAATCCAGCCCGCTTGTCCTCGGAGGAGGTTTTCTGTGATGCAATAGGAAGACATCATAGAGATTTGGGACTTTCAAACCCCTAAGAAAGGACCCAATGAAATCTGAAGGGCACATAGAGGCTTATTTTCAAAGCACTTAGCCTCCCAAAGTTCCATAGAAACCTATGGAACTTAGCCTCCCAAAGTGCTTTGAAAATATGCCTCATAGTATTCTAGTGACTGTCTCAACGCTAGATGAGCAAGGAAGGATATGTCTCAGGGTGACTTAGAAGTTCAGCAACCAGATATAACTTACTATAATGCCTCTGTATTGCTCCATGGTGCAACTTCACCTTGAGTATTGCATTCAGTTCTGGTTCCCGTATCTCAAAAAAGATATAGTGGAATTAGAAAAAGTTCAAAGAAGAGCGGCCAAAATGATAAAGGGGATGGATTTCCTCTCATAGGAGGAAAGGCTAAACAGGTTAGTGCTCTTCAGCTTGGAAAAGAAACAGATGAGGGGAGATATGATTGAGGTCTACAAAATCCTGAGTGGTGTAGAATGAGTAGAAGTAAATTGATTTTTTACTTGTTTCAAAAGTACAAAGACTAGGGGACACTCAAGGAAGTTACATGGAAATACTTTTAAAACAAATAGGAAGAAATATTTTTTTGCTCAACAAATAGTTAAGCTCTGGAACTCTTTGCTGGAGGATGTAGTAACAGTGGTTAGTATATCTCGGTTTAAAAATGGTTTCGACAAATTCCTGGAGGAAACGTCCATAGTCTGCTATTGAGACAGACTTGGGGAAGCAACTGCTTGTCCTGGGATTGGTACCATGGCATATTGCTACTATTTGAATTTCTGCTAGATACTTGTGACCTGGCCTGGCCACTGTTGGAAACAGGATACTGGGCTAGATGGACCATTTGTCTGACTCAGTATGGCTACTCTTATTTTCCTATGTTCTTATGTCACTAGACCAATATCATCATTGGCATATATCTCCCCTCAGGAAAGATGACAGATGAGAAGACACTGCAAAGACACGCTGTATACGGACAGCCAGGTGTTATAGTATCTGTAACAGATAGGAGGTAGAATGCGTGATTAGTGTGGTTTACTCATGAGTATTTTTTAACCGTTATCTGCAGGGGTACCAGGAGCAGGAACTTCCAAGCAGCAAGACATAGGACCACCTGTGGGGCAGCCTGAAAAGCCACCATCTTAGGAGGGGCAGCCTGATGAACTTCCACTACTGGAAGAAGAGGTGGTGGAACCTCCATCCCCCGAAGACTAGTAAGAGGAGCCACCGTACCCTGGGCACCAGCAGAAGACAGTGTCAGCTGCAGGTTGGGCTGAGAGCCCAGAATCCCTGCTCCCTCCATCACCATACCATCCAGGTGGAAGAGGATCATGCAGAAGAGGACGGGGATCACCTCCTATGGCTGGTGCAGGAGGAGATGGTCCCCCAAACATCTGAAATGGTAAATGATCTAGTGGCCATCTGGGAGTGTGTGAACCTGCAGCTGGAGCTGGAGGTGCAGAAGCAGTGTTGTGATGCAGTGTGTGAACAGGTAGAGCTGCAGCACGAACAACAGGTTACACTACAAGGACAATATCACCTCCAGAGGGAACATCTGGTGCTGCAGCAAGAACAGGCCCAACATCTGGCCTGCACTGCTGCCTCTCTACATCAGATTGCACAACATCAAGGAGGGCACTGTCCTGAACCCCTGACTGCCATTAGGGTACTCTATCCCTGCCTGGACATTCACCAGGGAGGGAGGAGGTTCAGCAGGGGGAGATAAGGGACCATTACATCAGAGACATTAATTCACTGGTTTTGCACTAGTTTGATATTCACATTTATTATTAAAATATCTCACCTTTTGCACTTAAAAGGCCTGTTGAATAAGTCTATTTTTGGCAGCCTGAGATGGGGAGGAGCATCATTTGCTGAGGCAAACTTCCTGTCAGGGTCTTCAGTGATGTCCTCCTCAGAAGATCAAGCTTTGGGTGATGATATTGTACAGCATACAGCGTGCTGTGAAAATACTGCACACCTTCTGAGGGCTGTATAGAAGCTTACTTCTGGTCCTGTCGAGGCACCTGAAGCGGATCTTGCTCTATGACAGATCTGGTCTGCCAATAGGCTCTGTTGTATCTCTGTTCCTGAGGCATGTTTGGCTGCCTGATAGGTGACACAACACTGGTCTTGAAAGGATAGCCCCAGTCATGTAGAGTATGGAAAGAAAGAAAACAAAATTTATAAACCAAAAAAGCACTGTTGAGGCCTGGGAAGTATGGAAAAGATGGAGCATGTCATGCAGGCAATGTGTGAACTTGCAGTTGATATGTTCTCCTGTCCCCCTGTGCCAGGCAGAGTTCCCAATGATATATGTGTATACGGAAGGGGACAGTATATGCCAGAGTGAGAGTGCTGCCATGTGAATCTGCAAGATATATTTGGAGAGATGTTCTCCAGCACACACTGAAAAACTGGATACCTGCCCCAGTTACCTACTAAAATCTGCCCCTGATCGCTTCATTACAGACCTCATATCCCATATAAATTACATGCTCCAACATGGCCTCTTCCCTGAGGAATATGGCAATATCCTGCTCATCCCAATCCCAAAAGATACCAAGAAAAAAACATCCAAACTTGCCAACTACCGCCCAGTTGCATCTATTCCATTAGTAGTTAAACTGATGAAGAGCATGGTGACCAGACAGACCACCGACTACATGGACAAATTCTCAATATTACATGAATCACAATCAGGATTCTGCCCCCTCCACAGTACTGAAACAGTGCTAGTCACCCTCTTGGCTAAATTCAAGCAGGAAATAGCTATAGGTAAAAGCATACTTCTCCAATTTGACATGTCGAGCGCATTCGACATTGTAAATCACAATATACTACTAAGACTCTTAGACCACTTCAGAATTGGTGGAAATGTACTTAGCTGGATCAAGGGTTTCCTAACCACTAGAACATACCAAGTGAAATCGAACCTAAACATATCACCACCTTGGAAGGCAGACTGTGGAGTACCTCAAGGATCACCATTATCACCAACACTTTTCAACATAATGATGATTCCACTGGCCAAGTCCTTATCAAAGCAAGGCCTCAACCCATTCATCTACGCAGACGATGTCACAATATGCATCCCCTTCAGCCATGATCTAACAGAAATCAATAATAAAATCAAACTCGGCCTGAACATCATGGACTCGTGGGCAAACTCTTTTCAACTGAAATTGAACACTGAAAAAACACATTGCCTCATCTTATCATCTCAACACAATACGTACAAACCCACAACCTTAATCACCCCAGAACACACTCTCCCTATCTCAGACAGCCTGAAAATACTCGGCGTTACAATTGACCGCAACCTCACACTCGAGAGCCAAGTTAACTCTACAACAAAGAAAATGTTCCACTCAGTGTGGAAACTTAAACGTGTAAAACCTTTCTTCCCGAGGGAAATATTTCGTAACCTAATACAATCAATGGTTCTAAGCCATGCAGACTACTGCAACGGAATCTACGCGGGATGCAAAGAACAACTTACTAAGAAACTCCAGACCGCTCAAAATACAGCAGCGACTGATATTTGGTAAATCGCGATTCAAAAGCGCCAAACCCCTCTGATAAAAATTGCACTGGCTTCCAATCAAGGAACGTATTACCTTCAAAATCTGCACCCTGATCCACAAAATTATCTATGGCCAAGTCCCAGGATACATGACTGACCTCATAGACCTACCAATCAGAAACAACCAGATCATCTCGAACATACTTAAATCTCCACTACCCAAATTGCAAAGGACTTAAATACAAAGCAACCAACGCATCCAGCTTCTCCTACATGGGTACACAACTATGGAACGCATTGACAAAAACTGTGAAAACCATCTACGACCACCTAAACCCCATCATACACGTCAGACCTAATTGACTTACCAGAGAGAAACAACAAAAGTTCATCACGCACCTGCTTAAACCTTCATTATCCCAATTGCAGAGGACTTAAATACAGGTCTGTACATACATCCAGTTTCTCATACACCTGCACACAACTATGGAATGAATTACCGATCACCATAAAAACAACACACGACCTGACAACCTTCCAAAAGTTATTAAAGACCTACTTATTCATAAAGGCGTACAATAAAGATTCCCCATAACGATCTGACTTCCTAATTATTGCAATCACAACTATTAAGGAACCCTCCTGTCTGTTCATCCTAATTACATCCTCACGACTGAATATTATATCTTGCCCTGATATCATTATGTTATGTTATGTTGATCTTTCAATCCACTTCCAATCCAATATGATTTACTTATGCACTCTTATTTGTAATAACTGTAAAATTATTATTCCGTTAATATGATTGCTATGATATTCTATGTACCCATCTGTATCTATATTCTGAAATTCTTAACCTATAATGTGTGCATGTTGCTATAACAATTTGTAAGCCTCATTGAGCCTGCAAATAGGTGTGAAAATGTGGGATACAAGTGCAGAAAATAAATAAATAAATAAACAAACTTCAGGAAATCACTAAAAACCAACCTTTTCAAAAAGGCATACACCACTTGACCCAACATAAATACCTACACTCTGCAACACAGCATAACCAAAGCTCGTAATAAACATACATAACCTTTCCTCTCCTCGTTCCCCATCATCCCTGAAACACATGTACCTTTAATCGATCACAATATCATCTTGTATATGGTTCTCTACCGGACTAGGCGAATGTACCTTGAATTAACCACAATATCATCTTGTATTTGTTTCTCTACTGGACTTGGCGAATGCCTTTACGGTACTACGTAAGCCACATTGACCCTGCAAATAGGTGGGAAAATGTGGGATACAAATGCAAAAAAAAAAAAAAAGTGTATTAGATGGTACAGTAGTGAATACTGTAGGTATGCAGTTGTAGCCTTTACTGAGCAGCCAAGCATCTCCATGTAGTCCAGCCTCACAGCCTTGAGCCAGCCTTGACTGTGACTGCACATGGGCATCATGACAGGGCCCAGGAAATCTTACACACACCTCAATAAGGAGGAACCTCGCATTGTACACTACCTGCATGGTCAGTGATTGGTAGAGTCTGCGGTTTCTATAAGCTCTCTCTCTCATCCTGCCCAGGTGGTCTTGGGGACCATAGACTGCACACATGTTGCCCTAATGTTGAAGGAAACTCAGTGATGACATAGAAATCCCCATGGTCTGCTCTCTTTGCTCTTGGCTGCATGGAAAGGTGATATAATCTGGCAGCCTTCTGAATAGAGCTCTCAAAAAGGACTCTATACCATGGCTGGTGGCAGATTGTGAGATGTCAGTGGCTGTTCCAACAACATGCTGGAAAGTACCTGTTGCAAGGAAGGCCAGTGCAGTGGTGACCTTCACTGACACAGGCAAGGCATGGTTTCTCAGGGTCTGGGCCTCAAGATCATCTTTTAAATAGCTATAGCATTTAGCAATGTTATCTTCTCATTTGATAAGTCCAACGATTGAAGTTGTAAATCAATCAATTTGAGAGCTTTCTGCTGGGGTATCACCGTATATAATGATCGGACATCCATTGTTACCAAAACAAAGGGGTTTTTTATGAGTGGTAGCTCCTGTAAGTTATTAATCAGATGCGTCAAATCCCTTATGTAAGATGGGATCGTTAATGTAGAAGGTTGTAAGTGGAAGTCCAAGTACTGAGATAGGGGTTCGTTCAGAGCCCCCCTGCTAGCAATTATTGGTCTCCCCAGAGGATTAACTAATGACTTGTGTATCTTAGGGATAAAATGTATCTGAGGAATCTTAGGGTGGGACATATATAGGTACTGGTATTCTCTAGTAGAAATGGTCCCTGCTGAGCTAGCTGATTGAAGAATTTGTTTAATTTCCATCTGATATTTATCTGTGGGATCCTGGGATAAAGACATGTAAAGATTAGTGTCCCTGAGTTGATGGCTCGCTTCCTTCCTGTAATCCTCTAAATCTTGAATCACCATACCACCCCCCTTATCTGCTCTCTGAATTATGATGGATGAATCAGATTGTAATTCACAAAGTGCTGTAGGGTGAGATACATAATACCTAGGGCAACAGGTACCCACAGATTACTTATACCAAGATTCCCTGATGCATAAGTCTGCCTAACAGACTCACTAGCTCTGTCTAGGGTGAGATACAGGAATCTTGCTTCTGGCACCTCTCCAGGTGTTTTGGTGTGTAGAGTGAAAAAGAAAGACACAGCTGATAGATAGATATATTAGCTTTATTATGGATAAGGAAATAGAAATACTCTGCGCTAGCTTATGCAATAAAAATATCCCTTACTGATATGAGCACTACCAAAATATATTGTCTAAACTACACTCTGATTATCCTGAGACTAAGTACGGTAATGATTAGAACAGTACAAATGATAACCTAATAATCCTTATGAAACTTATCACATCTTATGCAAAATACACATTAGCTGCTTTCCCTGACCAAGAGCTGACATAAACCAGTCGTACTTAGATAAAACCACTGCCTAACCCCAGACCAGGAAATATATCACTGTGATCTTACCACGCTGTCTTGATGACGGCTTCAGATAAGACCGGAGCAGAATCTCCCCAGACGCTATTTTAGCTGTCTGTGTCTTTTGTAGTGCAGGTCTTTATCAGCCCACGTAGGTTCCCGTCACTCCTTTGGTTATCAGAGCCAATATCTCTGCCACAGGTATTTGCACCAGGATGCAGGTCACGAGGTTGGTATCATACAAAGTCTCTGGCTCCCCCGAGCCTTGCTGGATTTCTCTGGTCCTCTTACCAGTTGCCCCTCTTCCAAGGGTCTCCGACTCACTCCCTTACTTCTGTTCCCGCTTTCCCCGTACCTCTCGGTCAGGTGATGGTAGGAACCAATCATGATCTTGTCCAGTTCAGTACATGGGCAAGAAGAGTTCTTTGTTTTGTGACCTTGGAGAATGGTAACTTCTGGAGCCATGTCTGCCTCCCTACTCTGTTCTCAGGGTGATAGAAGGGGGTGTTTAGAACACAGACTGTCCTTGGCTTTAGCAAGCCTGTCAGTGATTTTCCACAAGCTGAAGCTGAATCTTGCTGACACAGAGATGTTGCAGCAGCCATCTTATTATACCAAGATGTCATAAGCTTGTATAGGCCAAGACCAGCTTAGGCTAGATCACAGGGAAATACCCCTACAGTGCTTGTATTTGTGATCTCTTCAAATTATTATAAAAATATCCCCGATGTTGTTCCATGTGGGCTAAATCCTTTAAAACAAGCCTTTGAAAAGTTTCCACCACTGCATCAGGCGGTCCAGGTGGCATCCAAGTGGACGGGATGTGGTACTTGCTGGAAAAAGACGGAGTGATCTCAGATGTATTCATGTCTGTGTCCTGTGGTCCAAAATATGCCTTCAATCTCAATTTTCGAAATATTTTTTGAAGATATAATCTATTGGAGAAATCATAACTTGTGGATGGGACGAATGACAAACCAAATTTTAAAATGTCAACCTGGGTGGGTGTGAGAACCTTAGATGATAAGTTGTATGTCACTCTTTCTGGCATGGTTTCCAACGTGCCCTGTCTGACTTGGTGAGTTGCTGAGACGGTCCCTCCAGAGGCAACGAATCCGCTGTTGGTACAAAAGAAGATGAGGCTGAAGATGACCCTCCTGATGCTGAAGATGGTGGGATGTTTTCCATCTCATGCTGTTGAGTGACCCATCCTACATTGCTGGATCTAGTAATAGGCAAATCATCCCCTGAGGATTCGCTGGACGTGTTAGTGAAACCCACTCGCTTCATATGCTTGTATCTCCTGGATCGCCTGTTGGTGTCCATCCATGGATAAACATATCCGCGAGTGTAATCCCTCTCATCCCTCTTGAATTTGGACACTTTCTGTGCCCTAATTTCCTGTGTGTATTTTTCTATCGACTTCACAGGTTGTTGGTATTGGGTATCATATGTGGAAGAATCCATG
Organism: Microcaecilia unicolor; assembly: GCF_901765095.1. Taxonomy (NCBI): domain Eukaryota; kingdom Metazoa; phylum Chordata; class Amphibia; order Gymnophiona; family Siphonopidae; genus Microcaecilia; species Microcaecilia unicolor. The sequence continues at coordinate 534,107,120 of NC_044033.1, read as the reverse complement.
GTAGCCCTCAACATATCCAACATTTTATTAAATTCCAATCTCTGTTGGATAAGTTGTTTTTGTAACTTGTTGACAGTGAGCAACATGAGGTCCAGGGAACATCGAGAAATTGCTTGATTCCAACTAGCTACAAACTCCTTATCGTCCAAAAATCTAGGTTCTTTATTCCATCTTAGACCCCTGGGGATCCTTTGCCTGTGACAGTACTCCACCAACGTTTTCACATGAAATTCAGTTCGTATAAGTAATTTATGTTGTCTCATAATATCATCCCATTCAATTCCAGCATCATCAGTGTCTGTTGTAAATAATCTCTCCCCCATCAATAATTCCTGGACCCTCTCCTCTGGAAGTTCCAATTTGCAGTCCCAGCCGGCTGCCATTAATCCCCTCATTATAGTAGATATTGAACTTAACTGGTCGATTTCCCTCAAGATAAATCTACAAAATTTCCAGAAATCCAAACTAGTACATCCCTTAACAAAATTTTTTTTAATTTTTTAATATGCAAATAGTGCTCAGTAACTGGGCTGTCACTCGAACTAACTGGAAGTTATTCATGGTGTTAAGCCCATCCAGTCATCATTGCACCAACTACCTCCTACCCTGTCTAATGAACTGAACTGGAGCTATAATCAACTATAGCCCCCACAGTGCTAATAACATATGGGCTTAATAGATTAAAGTCACTTATCTTATTGAAACGATGGCTAGGTGATTTACTACTCTTTAATTTGTCAATTTGGCTCAGTACATCTTCCAGGTTCACTGAGATTTCTTTCAATTCCTCTGCATCATCACCCTTGAAAACCATTTCTGGTAAAGGCGGATCTCTTATATCTTCCGTAAATATGGAAGCAAAGAGTTTAGGGCTCTTCAGCTTGGAGAAGAGACAGTTAAGGGGAGATATGATAAACGTCTATAGAATCCAGAATGGTGTGGAAAACGCCAAACGATAGTTTACTCTTTCAAAAAGTACAAAGACTAGGGGCCACTCCATCAAGTTACATGGTAATACTGTTAAAATGAATAGGAGAAAATATTTTTTCACTCACCATATAGTGGAACTCACACCAGAGAAAGTGGTAAAAGTAGTTAATATAGCTGGGTTAAAAAAAAGGTTTGGACAAATTCCTGGAGGAAAAAATCCATAAACAGTTATTAAGGTAGATTTGAGGATAGCCCACTGCTTATCCCTGAAGTTACGTATCAGGTATTCTTGCCACTTTTGGGGGCTCTGCCAGGTTCTTGTAATCTGGACTGGCCACTGTTAGGAAGAGGATGCTGGGCTAGGTTGACCCTTAGGGCAACTCTTATGTTCTTAGTTGAAGTGATGCTGTACTCTCAGTTTTTAATGTAATGATTTTAACACCGTACTGTAATGTTTTATAATCTATTACATTTTGTTTCTTTTCTGTATCGTGCATGTAATTTTTACATTGGGCAGAATTTAAGATGTTTGTATAAACATGTTTTTTAAACATTAAACATGACTCATAGTTTTCACAATTAGACAAGCATAAAATGTCACCACTATTTATACATACTTATGAATTTGCTTGATCATTTTTAATGATGTTTACAATGGATTTTTACAACTTCGAAAGAAGAAATATTCAAAATGAAACAAAATAAACCTTTTTTATTGTCTTTCAGCTATGCAAGGAAAGGAACAACAAGGACCTCCTGGCCCACCAGGGCCACCAGGTCTGAGAGGGCATCCAGGACCCCCTGGACAAAAGGGAAAGATAGGATATGGAAGTCCAGGCCCACATGGCCCTCCAGGTCTCCCAGGACCACAGGGAGTTTCTGCAGTTGGAAAACCAGGTCTACCAGGTCTTCCAGGAAAACCAGGAGATAAGGGATTTCCTGGAGAAAAAGGAGACGTGGGACTCACTGGCTTCCCAGGACCAAGAGGGCTACAAGGGCCACCAGGAAATCTAGGCCCTGCTGGAATTTCTGCTGCTGGGAAGCCAGGTTCCCCAGGAGTACCGGGTGCACCAGGTCCAAGAGGTGCTCCAGGGCTGAAGGGAGAAATGGGCATGCCTGGTATAAATGGATTAAAAGGAGAAAATGGTTATGGTACTCCAGGAAGTCCAGGTGAGAGAGGTCCTCCAGGTCTTCTAGGACCACCAGGACCTGCTGGAATAAATGGCCATGGAAAACCAGGTGAACGGGGACTTCAAGGGCAACCAGGAAAACAAGGTGACCAAGGGTTACCTGGTGAACCAGGACTTCCAGGCATTCCAGGAAATCGAGGGCTTCAAGGAGAGCCTGGGCCACCAGGGATTGGAAAACCTGGAGTTACTGGAGTACCAGGCTTGCCAGGGCCTCATGGACAGAAAGGAGTAACTGGGCTTCCAGGTATGCCTGGGCCTCCAGGGTCACAGGGCTTTGGTAAACCAGGTGTACCAGGGATTAAAGGACAAAAAGGACATGAAGGCCCTCCAGGTATTTCAGGGATTAAAGGGGAAAAAGGACCAGCTGGTCTTCCAGGAGCACCAGGAATACCTGGAGAACCAGGAAATGTGGGACCTCAAGGACAGAAAGGATTACCAGGGGAACCTGGTCTGTTAGGACCTAAAGGTGTGGTAGGACCTCGAGGTCTACCTGGATATCCTGGGCTGAAAGGGGATACAGGTTTACCAGGCGTAGAGGGAAATCCAGGTCACCCAGGAGAGCAGGGTCTTGCTGGCCTTAAAGGTCACCCAGGTTTACCAGGCCAGAAAGGAGACACTGGGTCTGTAGGTCGTCCAGGTCCTCCTGGTGCACCTGGTGCAATAGGACTTAAAGGAATACCAGGATACAATGGTGAACCAGGTCCCAGAGGAGCTCCTGGAATACCAGGTATGAGAAGCCCTGCTGGGCCTCCAGGCATTCCTGGACTTCCCGGCCATAAGGGAGAACCAGGAATGCCTGGATTGCCAGGGCCTGCTGCCATTCCTACAAAAGGTATGACTGGACCAATAGGGCCACCTGGACCTCCAGGGCCAAGAGGTATTAATGGGGAGCCAGGTCTACCTGGTCCTCCCGGTCCACCTGGCTCACCGGGCCAAACAGTAATTCCTGACCACATACCAACTGGCTACATAAAGACAGGACAAATTCCAGCCTTAACAGGGAGGCCTGTGTCAGCTTTCACAGCCATGCTTTCGAAAGCCTTTCCATTGACAGGATTTCCCATCAAATTTGACAAAACCCTATACAATCAGCAGCAGCATTATGATCCCAAAACTGGAATATTTACATGCAGGATCCCAGGACTTTACTATTTTGCTTACCATGTTCATGTGAAAGGAACTAATGTCTGGGTCGCCCTGTATAAGAACAGCAAACCTGTCATGTATACATTTGATGAGTACAAGAAAGGATACCTGGACCAGGCATCAGGAAGCGCTGTTTTAGAATTAACTGAAAATGATCAAGTCTGGCTACAGTTACCGAGTGCAGAATCCAATGGCCTGTATGCCTCAGAGTATGTTCACTCCTCCTTCTCTGGGCTTTTCTTTGGCTCCACATGATATGAATCTGTAATGTGCATGTGAGAATCTATCGCCGATGTGTCTACTGTCTGAGGATTAACAAGCCCGCATCCCGCATTCTCTGCTTCCTAACCAAAACCCTTAAAGAAATGGTTTCACTTCTGATGTTCTGAAGGAATCCCTGATCTCCAGATGTGCCCTCGGGATGAAGCTCACGTCTTACAAAATGTACTAAGTCATCAGTAGGAGTAGTGGTGGGGGAGGGGGGATGTTTTGGGGGATTTATTGTTCTGCACCTCAACATCCTGACCAGGTCTCCTCAGTACTGTGACATTGTAGAGAGCCTCCATCAGGGACAGTGAAAGCATTCAGGTACACTATGACATGGTTTGAAGTGGAATATTATGGAGAGTTAAAGGCGTGTGTAAAGTAAAATATTGGGAAACCTAACGATTTCTCTGCAGCCAGCACAGTGTATCACATCTGCTAAGCAGACCTCCTCTGTCTCAAAGAACTGATAATAAATGAATGTGGTTGACCTTGTGTTATTCTCCATCCCTATAACCTTCTTCCTGTCTTCATTCAACGCTCCAAATTTGGTACAATTTTCCTGATCCTAGAGAACACGACCAAGCATATGAATTAGGGGTTGATAGAACTGGCAGGAAAAAGACAGAGAAGGACCCACAAAGTCATCATATAAAACTGAATTTCTATTAATTCACCTCCTCCTGAAGTTGTATATTGATAGAGGATGCAGGTACACAGGGGACCAGAGCGCTCAAACCAGGCATCCAACCTCCCACCTGACACCAAGGGAGCAGAGAGCTAACCCTATATACTCTCATGAACATCAGCAAGAGATCCCTTCACCATTTCCTTGTAAATTTTAAATTTTGGAGTGTATTCCTGATTCATTCAGTAGAACAATTTATATCCAATCACCTGTACATAATCATTATCACTTCCATTTTCCTGCTGGATTTACCTCTCCCTATATCTCTTCAACCCTCCCACCTTCTTGTCACACTATTTTCCTACCTTAAGACCTAAGTTTCTATGACCTTGAGGCCTTTCTTCTGGTGGGGGCCCATCAATACAGCAGTGAACATGGTGGGTCGCAACAAGGTACATCCATGGACATGAATTTCTGGTATAGGAATGGAATGTCTCTTAGACAATGATTCTACCGAGATAATGTGTCAACGTGAGTGGTTTCCATGCAAACATTTATCTGGTAGAATATTTTTCTCAAATAATTAAAAAAAATGGGGAAACAAGGTCACAGATATCAAAAATAATTTGCTATAATTCAGTTTGTGAAACAAATGAAATCTCAAGCACTCCAGGGATAAGCAAAACTTCATCCCTAAATGGAGTCCAGTTCTATCGTAAGTTTCTGGGTCAACAGGGTAGAAAAGAAAAACCACAAAAAATTTCCACCAGTATCAAACACGCAATAAGGACAAAAAAACAAACTAGTACAGAGTCCACAAAAACTGAATCAAAAGAACAGAGTTAAAAAATCACACACCCTGAACTCAAAGAGCCACTTATCTTCCCAAAATTCCAGAATTGAACATAACTTCCATGAGCTCAAAGCTTCATCTGAGAATCTCGACAAGGGCCACTTGTTTCGCAGAACAGCTGCATTAGGAGAAAGAGCTCAGTTTGTTTTTTGTATTTATTGAGCGTTTGATACTGTTTTTTTGGAAAAGCCACTTTTTCTCCCATTGGGAGTTTCTTGTGGCTTTTCTTTTCTTTACAGTATTGACACAAAAACCTATGATAGAAGTGGAATCCATTTAGGGATGAAGTTTTGCTTATGAGGCCTAAATGCCTATCCCTGGAGTGTTTGAAGTTGCATTTGTTTATTATATATATAGCAGTGATAAGTTCGGGGTTCACTAAACTGAATTATAGCAAACTAATTTTGATGTTAGATTGATATATGGTAGAGTATTACAATATCTTTTCAGCTAAAGAGTCCATGTATGGTGAACTTCATGAACCCATTTTTTTAGCAGAAAAATAAAGTTGCTTTTAGAAGATGCCGATACATTCTGTGGAACTCCAGAAGACGGATCCCCATAGAGGTGCAGTCCATGAAGACACATCTCTGGTATAGCAGTGACCATAGTACTGAAATATCTCTAGTACAAGAGTATTTAGGATTTAGTTTTCCAGTGGTAGTTCAAGACACGTTACATTCAGGTAAAGTAACGTGAAGGGGCACAATCGAACGGGGATGACCATCTCTAAGGATGTTCCGGCGAAGGGGCAGGGAAACCCGTATTATCGAAACAAGATGGACGTCCATCTTTCGTTTCGATAATACGCCCAAATCTCAACATTTAGGTTGACCTTAGAGATGGTCGACCTAAATGTTGAGATGATTGACCTTAGAGATGGCCGTCTCCGGTTTTCAGCCATAATGGAAACCGAGGATGCCCATCTCATAAACGATCAAATCCAAGCCCTTTGGGTCATGGGAGGAGCCAGCATTCGTAGTGCACTGGTCCCCCTCACATGCCAGGACACCAACCGGGCACCCTAGGGGGCACTGCAGTGGACTTCACAAATTGCTCCCAGGTGCATAGCTCCCTTACATTGGGTGCTGAGCCCTCCAACCCCCCCAAACCCCCCTAAAACCCACTCCCCACAACTGTACACCACTACCATATACCTTAGGGATGAAGGGGGGCACCTACATGTGGGTACAGTGGGTTTCGGGTGGGTTTTGGAGGGCTCACATTTACCACCACAAGTGCAACAGGTGGGGGGGATGGGCCTGGGTCTGCCTGCCTGAAGTGCACTGCACCCACTAATAACTGCTCCAGGGACCTGCATACTGCTGTGATGGAGCTGGGTATGACATTTGAGGCTGGCATAGAGGCTTGAAAAAAATGTTTTAACATTTTTTTAGGGTGGGAGGGGGTTGGTGACCACTGGGGGAGTAAGAGGAGGTCATCCCTGATTCCCTCCAGTGGTCATCTGGTCAGTTCGGGCACCTTTTCGAGGCTTGGTCATGAAAAAAAAAGGGACCAAGTAAAGTCTACTACTACTACTACTACTTAACATTTATAAAGCGCTACCAGGGTGACGCAGCGCTGTACAATTTAACACAGAGGACAGTTCCTGCTCGAAGGAGCTTACAATCTAAAGGACAAAAAAGTGCAGTCAATCAAATTGGGGCAGTCTAGATGACCAAATGCTCATGAGAGACGCCCTTCTTTTTTCCATTATCGGCCAAGGATGCCTATCTCTTAACAACGCCCCATCTCACCTTCGGTACACTGCCGACATGCCCCCGCGAGGGAAAGCAGTTGAGGACGCAAAAAATCGGCTTTCGATTATGCCGATTTGGGTGACCTCGGGAGAAGGATGCCCATCTCCTGATTTGTGTCGGAAGATGGGCGTTCTTCCCTTTCGAAAATAAGCTACATAATAACATAGTAGGTGACGGCAGAAAAAGACCTGTAAGGTCCAGCCAGTCTGACCAACAAGATAAACTCATATGCATACCTGACCTTGATTTGTATCTGCCATTTTCAGGGCACAGACCGTAGAAGTCTGCCCAGCACTAGCCCCACCTCCCACCACTGGCGCTGCCACCCAATCTCCGCTAAGCTTCTGAGGATCCATTTCTTCTGAACAGGATTCCTTTATGTTTATTCTATGCATTTTTTGAATTCCTTTACCGTTTTCATCTCCACCACCTCCCTCGGGAGGGCATTCCAAATATCCACCACTCTGTCCGTGAAAAAATACTTCCTGACATTTTTCTTGAGTCTGCCCCCCTTCAATCTCATTTCATGTCCTCTAGTTCTACCGCCTTCCTGTCTCCAGAAAAGGTTCATTTGCGGATTAATACCTTTCAAATATTTGAACATCTTTATCCTATCACCCCTGTTTCTTCTTTCCTCCAGGGTATACATGTTCAGGTCAACAAGTCTCTCCTCATACGTCTTGTAACGCAAATCCCATACCATTCTAGTAGCTTTTCTTTGCACCGCTTCAATTCTTTTTACATCCTTAGCAAGATACAGCCTCCAAAACTGAACACAATACTCTAGGTGGGGGCATCAAATCCTCCTTTCTTCTGCTGGTCACACATATGAAACCCGGCTGACTCAATCCGTCCTCCTTTTTCTGGAGCCATATGGTAACCCTAGTCACACTTCTCTCTATACACCCTAGCAACCTTCTGGCTACCACCTTGTCACACTGTTTCGTCGCCTTTAGATCGTCAGATACTATCACCCCAAGATCCCTCTCCCTGCCTGTACATATCACACTCTCACTGCCTAACACATACGTTTCCCGTGGATTTCTACTCCCTAAGTGCATCACTTTGCATTTCTTTGCATTGAATTTTAATTGCCAAATATTAGACCATTCTTCTAGCTTCTGCAGATCCTTTTTCATGTTTTCCACTCCCTCTGGAGTGTCCACTCTGTTACAAATCTGCAAAAAGGCAAATTTTACCTTCTAACCCTTCAGCAATGTCACTCACAAATATATTGAATAGAATAGGCCCCCAGCACCGATCCCTGAGGCACTCCGCTACTCACCTTTCCCTCATCCGAGCGAATTCCATTAACCACCACCCTCTGGCGTTTGTCCATCAACCAGTTCCTAATCCAGGTCACCACGTTGGGTCCTATCTTCAGCCTGTCTAGTTTATTCAAGAGCCTCCTGTGGGGAACAGTGTCAAAAGCTTTACTGAAGTCTAAGTAGATTACATCTATAGCACGTCTATTCAATTCTCTGGTCACACAGTCAAAGAATTCAATGAGATTTGTTTGGCACAATTTACCTTTAGTAAAACCATGTTGTCTCGGATCTTGCAACTTATTGGCTTCCATGAAATTCACTATCCTTTCCTTCAGCATCGCTTCCATTACTTTTCCAATAACTGAAGTGAGGCTTACCGGCCTGTAGTTTCCAGCATCTTCCCTATCACCACTTTTGTGAAGAGGGACCACATCCGCTCTTCTCCAATCCCATGGAACCTCTCCTGTCTCCAAGGATTTATTAAACAAATCTTTAACAGGACCCGCCAGAATCTCTCTGAGCTCCCTTAATATCCTGGGGTGGATCCCGCTTGGTCCCATGGCTTTGTCCACCTTTAGATTTTTAAGTTGTTCATAAACACTCTCTTCTGTAAACGGTGCTATATCCACTCCATTCTCATATGTACTTTTGCCAGTCAATCGTGGTCCTTCTCCAGGATTTTCTTTAGTGAAAACAGAACAAAAGTATTTGTTTAGCAAATTTGCTTTTTCTTCATCATTATCCACATAGCGGTTCAAGCATCTTTCAGTCTCACAATTCCATTTATAGTCTTCCTCCTTTCACTAATATACCTGAAGAAATTTTTGTCATCTCTCTTTACATTTCTAGCCATTTGTTCTTCTGCTTGCGCTTTTGCCAGACGTCTCTCTCTCTTGGTTTCTTTCAGTTTCATCCGGTATTCCTCCCCGTGTTCCTCTTCTTGAGTTTTTCTGTATTTCATGAGCGCCAACTCTTTAGACTTTATTTTCTCAGCCACTTGCTTGGAGAACCATATTGGTTTCCTTTTTCTCTTGCTTTTATTTACTCTTCTTACATAAAGGTTTGTGTCCATATTTATAGCTTCTTTCAGCCTGGACCACTGTCCTTCCACTTCTCATATGTCCTCCCAGCCCATCAGCTCCTTACTCAGGTATTCCCCCATTTTACTAAAGTCAGCATGCTTGAAATCCAGGACTTTTGAGTTTTGAGTGGCCGCCCTCCACTTCAGCTGTCATATCAAACCAGACTGTTTGATGGTCACTGCTGCCCAGGTGGGCACCCACTCAGACATTTGATACACTATCCCCATTTGTGAGCACCAGATCCAGCGTCGCTCCCTCCCTCGTGGGTTCCGTCACCATTTGTCTGAGCAGAGCACTTTGAAAAGCATCCACAATCTCTCTACTTCTTTCCGATTCGGCAGATGGAACCCTCCAATCTACATCCAGCATATTGAAATCTCCCAGCAACAGCACCTCTCTCTTCTTTCCCAACTTTTGAATATCCGCGATTAGATCTTTATCTAGTTCCTCCAATTGTGTCGGAGGTCTGTAGACAACACCCACGTGGACAGAGGTTCTATCATCTCTTTTTAAGGTGATCCATATCGCTTCTTCCTTTCCCCAGGTCCCTGTCATTTCAGTTGCCTCGATGTCATTTCTCACATACAGAGCTACTCCTCCACTTTACGACCATCTCTATCCTTCCTAAATAGATTATAGCCTGGTACGTTCGCATCCCATTCATGGGAACCATTGAGCCATGTCTCCATGATTGCAACAACGTCTAAGTCTGCCTCCAACATTAGGGCTTGAAGGTCATGAACTTTATTGCTTACACTGCGTGCATTTGTAGTCATCGCTTTCCATCTACATTTCAGTGGAATTTTTATCTTCTGTTTAGTTTTTTGTTTAGTCTCACTTCCTGCTGTGTTGGTAAGAAGTGATTTGCTAAGATTGTTGTTTTCATTGCTTTCTTTTCTACTGTCATATCTTGTCTTTAGCTTTACTGGGGGTGAGCACTTGAAGTGACCTGACTCCATATGCCACCCTATCCCTGTCCCAAGAGGGTTACAATCTAAGTTTGTACCTGAGGCAATGGAGTATTTAAGTGTCCAAGGGCACAAGGAGTGTCAGTGGGATTTGAACCCTCTTCTCTCTGGCTCTAACCACATGTTTCTGGTAGAGCCTTACAATATCTTTCAGATAATGGAACCCCACAGAGTGGATTTCATGGAGACAGATGTCTTTCATACAAGTCACATTTCTTTCAGGTGATGGGTCCTTCTAATGTGCATTCCTCAGAGACATGACCCTGTTAAAGCAGTGACTGTTCCTGGTATTGCAGTGAAGGTAATAGGATGCCTGAAGTGTGGAGGAGTAGCCTAGTGGTTAGTGCAGAAGACTTTGATCCTGGGGAACTGGGTTCAATTCCCACTGCAGCTTCTTGTGACTCTGGGCAAGTCACTTAACCCTCCATTGCCCCTGGTACAAAATAAGTACCTGAATATATGTAAACTGCTTTGAATGTAGTTGCAAAAACCTCAGAAAGGCGGTATGTCAAGTCCCAGTTCCCTTTCCCTTTTACACAGAGACCAGTCTTTGGGGCAGCAGTTAAATGTCATTTGACAATTGATGCTCACAAGTTGTATTTCATGGGAAAAGGCATACAGTTAATTAAGTTCTCATAATTCCTGTCTATTCAACCATCATCTGAAGAAATAACACCTGTTTACAAAGCAGAAGGTAAATGGAACTAACACTTAGAAGGGCTTAAAAAAAGTGTAAGGTAACATTTCCCATATACAAAGAACTGAAGACCAAGGGGCTCTGATAGGAAGCTGGAGAGAGGAAGGATCTGAGGAAATAGTAAGATATGCATCTTTACTGATGACTGGAGTAGCTGATATTCAAAGCCAGTTACATGTTCACCATTCTCAGCCCTGGATTTTCAGCCTAGAGGAGTAGCCCAATAGGTCAAGCAGTGGACTGAGAACCAGAGAAACTGGCTTTGATTCCCACTGTAGCTCCTTGTGACCCTGCACAAGTCACTTAACATTTCATTGTCCCAGGCACAAAACTTAGATTATGAGCCCACCAGGGACAGGGAAGCTACCTACATATAATACGTAAACTGATTTGATGGTACCACGGAGAGACAGTAGATCAAATGCCTTACCCTTATGGGGTTAATTTGGTTCAGCTTGCTAATAATTTTTTTTTTTTTTTACATTTGTACCCCACGCTTTCCCACTCATGGCAGGCTCAATGCGGCTTACATGGGGCAATGGAGGGTTAAGTGACTTGCCCAGAGTCACAAGGAGCTGCCTGTGCCTGAAGTGGGAATCAAACCCAGTTCCCCAGGACCAAAGTCCACCACCCTAACCACTAGGTCACTCCTCCACTGTTGCTACTATTTGAGATTCTACATGGAATGTTGCTATTCCACTAGCAACATTCCATGTAGAAGTTGGCCCTTGCAGATCACCAATGTGGCCGCGCAGGCTTCTGCAGACTCACAGAAACAGAAGCCTGCGCAGCCTTCTACATGGAATGTTGCTAGTGGAATAGCAACATTCCATGTAGAATCTCCAATAGTATCTATTTTATTTTTGTTACATTTGTACCCTGCGCTTTCCCACTCATGGCAGGCTCAATGCGGCTTACATGGGGCAATGGAGGGTTAAGTGACTTGCCCAGAGTCACAAGGAGCTGCCTGTGCCTGAAGTGGGAATCGAACCCAGTTCCCCAGGACTAAAGTCCACCATCCTAACCACTAGGCCACTCCTCCACTGGTTGTTATTCCTACTTAGCAGTTAATTTGTCAATTGACTAGGCGAATAACTGAAGGTATTCTCTAACTTGGGTACCTTATTTTTAAATTTTATTTATTGGGATTTATTAACCGCCTTTATGAAGAGATTTACCCATCGCGGTGTACAGGAGGTGCAGTTTTAAAGCTTACGATTTTGTTAACAGCAAAACAATAGTAAAAATGACCAAATATAAACATAAATACAATAAGGGCCCTTTTTATTAAGGTGCGCTAGCATTTTTAGCACGTGCTAAATGCTAGAGACACCTATATATTCCTATGGGTTTCTCTAGCAGTTAGCACACGCTGATCATTAGCGCATATTAAAACACTAACACGCCTACAGCATGGCTTAGTAGACAGGGCCCTAAATGAGGTAAACAGCAAATTAAAACCTAATAATAGAACTACCGTGAAAGAGTATAAAAAATATACAATTAAGAGTCCTGGAATTCAAATACCAGAGATATGATACTAATGATACACCTAATAAGCAGCATTAGAACATTCAACTAACATAGATTTTCTACAATACTGCTTACCGTGTAGCTGAGGGACCAAGAACAGATGTATGATGGGAACAAGATGCGTGGCACAGAGCCTGTTGGGATAATTTGATGGTTAGTTAAACTCAAGGCAAGTTAATTGTATAGTTAAGTAAGAGATAAGAAACTGGTCTAAGTTACAGTGCGTGTAGCAAGCTAGTCCAGGTGCAGAATGAGTGTTTAGTCAGTCACCCTATGTATTAATGGCTTGAGAGAAGAGCCAGGCTTTTACCTGCTTTCTGAAGTAGAGGTAGTCTCAGGTTAGACATAGACCCCCTGAGCATGGAGGCTACTCCTGAGAAGGATCGATGGTGGATACTGCATCATACAATTTCTTTTGATGAGGGGACAGATAGTGATCCTCACAGAGAAGACCTTACAGGTCTCAAAGGTGTATAAAGGACTAACAATATTTTATTCTTTAAGTACTCTACTACTACTACTATTTAGCATTTCTATAGCACTACAAGGCGTACGCAGCGTTGCACAGAAGAAAGACAGTCCCTGCTCAAAGAGCTTACAATCTAATAGACAAAAAATAAAGTAATCAAATCAATTAATGTGTAGAGGAAAGAGGAGAGGAGGGTAGGTGGAGGCGAGTGGTTACAAGTGGTTACGAGTCAAAAGCAATGTTAAAGAGGTGGGCTTTCAGTCTAGATTTAAAGGTGGCCAAGGATGGGGCAAGACGTAGGGGCTCAGGAAGTTTATTCCAGGCGTAGGGTGCAGCGAGACAGAAGGAGCGAAGTCTGGAGTTGGCAGTAGTGGAGAAGGGAAAAGATAAGAAGGATTTATCCATGGAGCGGAATGCACGGGAAGGGGTATAGGGAAGGACGAGTGTGGAGAGATACTGGGGAGCAGCAGAGTGAGTACATTTATAGGTTAGTAGAAGAAGTTTGAACAGGATGCGAAAACGGATAGGGAGCCAGTGAAGCGACTTGAGGAGAGGGGTAGTATGAGTAAAGCGACCCTGGCGGAAGACGAGACGGGCAGCAGAGTTTTGAACCGACTGGAGAGGGGAGAGGTGACTAAGTGGGAGGCCAGCAAGAAGCAGATTGCAGTAGTCCAAACGAGAGGTGACAAGGGTGTGGTCCATTTTGTCTGAGGACCTTGAAAATCAAACATAGAGTTTTAAATTTAGCCCTGTAAGGTTCTGGTAACCAGTGTAGCTTTTGCAGGACAGGCGTGATGTGGTCACGTCACTTGCATCCTTCTATCAGTCGTGCTGCAGCATTCTGAATTAGTTGGAGCTGATGCAAACTCTTTTGGTTTGACCACTGTACAGGATATTGCAGTAGTCTAGTCACGATGTCATGGCATGGACCACTGTGGTCAGACTCATATATATAGAGAGATTTTGTTGCTGCTATAGGTGTTAGAGACAATTTTTAAAGGTTCTTTGAATTTGTGGGATGGTTGAGTGATGAGTCTAGCAGTATCTCAAGATTCCTGACCTCTGATTTTAGGGGGATTTAATATAATCTAAAAGGTTCAAAGGTTGTTTATTTGATTATCTGCTTAAGGTCAGACCATCAAAGCGGTGTATATAAATTAAAATAATAATTAAAAAATTACAATCCATAACATGCAAACAACATCATAAACAAAAATATAAACCAAAAATAATTCTGCTGTGGTCCAAGCGGCCCTAGCCAGAGAGCGGCTCATACCTATATACAGGCCCAGATCACCTATTAAATGCTGCATGAAATAGATGAGCCTTTAGCATGGCTTTAAACTTTGGGAAAGTGCACTCTGTATGTAATGATAGAGGAAGGGCAGTGGGACCCACTACATTAAACACTGATGCATTGTGGGAATAGCCAACAAATGTTGTTGGCTAGAGTACAGTGTCCTGGTAGGGACATAAGGTAACAAATGAGAGGACAAAAATACAGGGGGAGCCCAAAAGTAAACCGACAAGAAGATCTTAGTTATAATCCGTTGTTCCACTGGGAGCCAATGCTCAGATGCATCACCTGGTCAAATTTTTTTTCCATTATGGAACAATTTCACAGCAATATTCTGTATCAACTGCAGCCGCTTGATCTCTCTCTGACCGACCCTTTTCAAAAGCGCATTATAATAGTCTGTGCATGTGATGAAAAACTCATGGATAAGGGTACATAAAGTGTCTTGATCAAAAAGACGTTGGACTGACCTAAGGTGCTGTACGTTGCCTTGGGGGAATCTCTTCATAAAGGCAGTTAATAAATAAATAAATAAATTAGATGAAAGAAGTAAGTCTTAACTGTAGATGACAAATACAGTTAAAAAGAAAGATTTGAATCCACAGTTCTGGTTGGGTTACAAAATGCATACATAATAATTAACAGAAATATCACATACATATATATTGCTTCACAAAAATGCCTCATACAATGATAACATACTGTCACGAAACACCTAGCCACCCGCCTGGGGTTACCCCGCGTCCACTTAGAGAGTCTATCCCAAGCACAGCTCAGGTCAGTCTGCACCTGCCACGTGCTCTACTCTAACAGCCTCCACCCCATCGACTGGGTCCCAACCACCTCTGGGCAAGTCTCCCGCTCTTAAATTATCCCCAGTGATTTCTAGGTTATTGGGGCTATATTCCCAGTGGTCCCACAGTTCCCGGAAAGCACTCACAGACCCAACACACAAACCACCAGGATTCTTTATCAGTCCAGACAGGCAGAGGCAATAAACTGAAAAGGAATGTTTAGTGTCTTTAAAAATTGAACAGTGCAATCAGCAAACAATAACAGGTAACTGAAATATGGTTCAATTATAACACTAACTAAACATTTGTTTACTTCCTAGAAAGTATCTGGGGAGATCGGGGCATATAGTTGTTCACCAGTTAGCAAATATAACTGGTTTATATAGCGCTTCAGCAAAGAGCTCTCTCTCTCTCTCTTCTCCCGGGCTGAAACTAGAAACAAAATCAGCACACTCTAAAGGAAATGAGCTCCTGGGCAATCAGAGCCCAGTCAACAAGATTTCAAATATATACTGCTTCTTGCTTTCTGTTTGTGTGAAACTAAAAAAAAGAATACTCATTTCTCTATAACAGCTTTACAGCAAAGAAACACCACCTGCTGGGCAAATAGGAGAAATACACTTCAGGACATAATTAAGACAGGAAAATATCCACTACATTTTAAAGGCTTAAAACACACTGGACTCCTTTTACTAAGTGGCAGTAAACCCAATGCAGGCTTACTGCTCGCTATACAGGAAGTACTGCCAAGCTACCGCAGCAGCCTGGCAGTACTTTCCACCCCTAGTACGCCATCATTTCCGGTGCTACAAAAATGTATTTATTTTTGTAGCACCGGAATGTATCCAGTGGTAATTGGGCAGTGCCGCACACTGCCCGGTTACTGCCAGGTTAATGCAGGAGCCAGGAGCCCTTACTGCCACCTCAATGGGTGGTGGGAAGGGCTTCCCCCCCCTGAAATGACCATGTGGCAAGTGCTTTACTTGCCGCCCGGCCATTTCCTGTAGGAAGGCGAGACTTCCTGCGGTAAAAGGGGACCTCGGTGCGAGTGTAAAACATGCGCCAATGCCAGTGCTGGTCCCCTTTTGCTGCAGCTTGTTAAAAGGGATCCACTGTTTCTTCACACAGACAAAAAAACAAATTTTAAGATGACATATTAATCAAAATGTATACACCAATTAATGAATCTCACTGCCATAAGTCTCTTGAAATAGCCAATGAAAAGAAGGAACCTCCAGTAGATCTGGAGTACCAGAACGAAGAGATCTAACAGGTTGATAAAGTCATAAACTGGAGACAAGAGTAGACAGAAGCATTTGATGAAGTGCCTTATAGACTAAACAGATGATTTTAAAATTGTATTTGTTGCTCTATTGGCAGCCAATGAAAGTTTTTAAGGACAGGAGTAATATGGGTGTACTGAGATACATCCAGCAAAATTGTAGCAGTGCCAAAAATATCCATGCCACGATTCTAGAGTTGTGGCACAAATAAATCTATTCAATAGAAAAAATACCACCAACCAATTTTATACATCTACTTTTTTGGATCCTCCGATGAGTTATTAATTTCTTTTGAACCCAATCATGGCCAATATCTTCATTGATCCAGTTTTTATTTTCTCTAATATCTTGTGCTTAATTCTATTCAAAACAGCACCACGGGCCTTGAAAAATGGAACACAGTTCTTTAATGAATGAGCCTTGACAAAAAGACCCGACACGGGCCGTGTTTCGGTGACTAGCACCTGCGTCAGGGGTCACAGTGATGACGTGGAAAACTTTGGGAATAATTTGAATATATTCTTCTACAATATATTATTCCTTACCCCACGTCTCATATAGTAAAAGCTACAAAGCAACAAGGCACTTTCACTTTCTGTATCCACCACAAGTGAAACAGGTAGGGGGAGGTATGGGTCTGGGTCCACCTGTCTGCAGTGCACTGCACCCACCACTAGATTACTCCAGGGACCTGTATGCTGCTCTAATGGACCTGAGTATAACATCTAAGGCTGGCAAGTAATGTTTATAATCACATTTTGGGGTGGGGGTCAGTGACCACTGGGGGAGTAAGGGGAGGTCATCCCTGATTCCCTCCAGTGGCCATCTGGTCAGTTTGGGCACCTTTTTGATGCTTGGTTGTGAAAAAAATGGACCAAGTAAAGTTGGCCAAATACTCGTGAGGGACACCCTTCTTTTTTCCATTATCGGCCGAGGACGTGTTAACCACGCCCCATCCCGCCTTCGGTACACTGCCGACACCCCCCCATGAACTTTGGTCATCCCCACGATGGAAAGTAGTTGAGGACGCCTAAGGTCGCCCATCTCCTGATTTGTGTCGGAAGATGGGCGCCCCTCTCCTTCAAAAATAAGCAGGATAGTAACCTAATGTAACTTTGTAAGTCTATGTGCTTTGGAAATGAGCCTCTATACTAATTCTCTGCTTTAGTCTTCACCAAGGAAGATATGGAGAAGATACCAATAGCAAAAAAAGAGAGGGAAACCCAAAGCACACAATACAAAACAAGCAAAAACAGCACTAGGAGTCTCCAGAACTGGGAGTAATTCTTTATTATAAGACCCGACACAGGCTGTGTTTTGACATCTGTTGCCTGTGTCAGAGGTCTGCGAAAGTCACCTTATAAAAACTATCTAAAAAGATGCTTGAAAGGGTCTTATACATAAGCCTGACTGAATGGAACAGTGTTCTGCTCCACCCTTTCTCTGCAGCTTGGAAAGGTTGCTAATGAGGCACTCTCTTCCTGCCTGGCAAAGGTTTATGACTACAATTCCCAGAAGACCGCTTCCATTCAGCTTAGTTCTCTTTCCTGTCCTGCCCTCCAGGGCTTCCTTGCCACAGCTGGAAACACCTCCTAGTAAAGAACAGTGAGGCTTCTGTGTAAGACTCTTTGAACCATCTTTTAGGATAGTTTTTATATGATAAATTTTTCAGGAGCAGATGCTGAAACACGACCCTTATCAGGTCTCACAATAAAGAATAGCATGCTATCCCAGTTCTGGAGGCCCCTAGTGCTGGTTTTGCTTGTTGGGGAGATCCCAGTGCCAGAAATGGTATTCAGCACTGATGAGTCAGAGAAACTGAAACAAATCTCTGTAAACCTGGAAGATGTAATAGGGCAATTTGACAAATTGAAGAGTAGCAAATCACCTGGACCAGATGGTATTCATCTTAGAGTACTGATAGAATTGAAAAATGAGCTTGCAGACCTATTTTTAGTAATATGTAATTTATCTTTAAAATCAAGCATGGTACTAGAAGATTGGATAGTGGCCAATATAATGCCAATTTTTAAAAAAATGTTCTAGAGGTGATCTGGGAAATTATAGACTGGTGAGCCTGACGTCAGTGCCAGGCAAAATGGAAGAGACCATTATACAGAACAACACTAGATAGCATATAAATAAGCATGGATTAATGAGACAAAGCCAATCTGCTTCATTTCTTCACAAGTCTTATCCAGGTATTCTGAAACACCTTCTTTTTCAATGTGGTTTTACTCACCATTTCTGGAAACATCATTTCAAGAATTCTACACATTCAACAACTGCTGTCATGGAAACTGGTTATTTTTTGGTTCACTTGCTTTGGACAGTTCCCTGGACATATATAACTCTAAACTATTGAATATCTTACAGTGGCTTTAAAGTCAGCATTATCTAACTGGAAGGACAACACAAAACTAAATAGACATTTCTGTCTTGCAACGTCATCAGAAGTATCGGTCACAGAGAAGAGAAGTTTATTTCCACTGCCACTGACTCTTATATGTCCAATTTTTAGTCATGTTTTGTAGTCAAGTTTTATATCTCTATATTCTGTAATACTACTACTACTACTACTACTATTTAGCATTTCTATAGCGCTACAAGGCATACGCAGCGCTGCACAAACATAGAAGAAAGACAGTCCCTGCTCAAAGAGCTTACAATCTAATAGACAAAAAATAAATAAAGTAAGCAAATCAAATCAATTAATGTGAACGGGAAGGAAGAGAGGAGGGTAGGTGGAGGCGAGTGGTTACAAGTGGTTACGAGTCAAAAGCAATGTTAAAGAGGTGGGCTTTCAGTCTAGATTTAAAGGTGGCCAAGGATGGGGCAAGACGTAGGGGCTCAGGAAGTTTATTCCAGGCGTAGGGTGCAGCGAGACAGAAGGCGCGAAGTCTGGAGTTGGCAGTAGTGGAGAAAGGAACAGATAAGAAGGATTTATCCATGGAGCGGAGTGCACGGGAAGGGGTGTAGGGAAGGACGAGTGTGGAGAGATACTGGGGAGCAGTAGAGTGAATACATTTATAGGTTAGTAGAAGAAGTTTGAACAGGATGCGAAAACGGATAGGGAGCCAGTGAAGGGTCTTGAGGAGAGGGGTAGTATGAGTAAAGGGACCCTGGCGGAAGATGAGATGGGCAGCAGAGTTTTGAACCGACTGGAGAGGGGAGAGGTGACTAAGTGGGAGGCCAGCAAGAAGCAGATTGCAGTAGTCTAAACGAGAGGTGACAAGGGTGTGGATGAGGGTTTTGGTAGAGTGCTCGGAAAGAAAGGGGCGGATTTTACGGATGTTGTAAAGAAATAAACGACAGGTCTTGGCGATCTGATGGATATGAGCAGAGAAGGAGAGAGAAGAGTCAAAGATAACCCCAAGGTTTCAAGCTGAGGAGACAGGGAGAATGAGAGAGCCATCAACAGAAATAGAAAACGGGGGGAGCGGGGAGGTGGGTTTGGGGGGGAAAATGAGAAGCTCGGTTTTGGTCATATTTAATTTCAGGTGGCGTTGAGTGTTTATATAGAGGATATTCCACATCACACTTTTATCTGATGATTGTTTGACAAAATTATCTACTACTATGTCTCATTTTGCTTGTTAATGAGCTATGTTCTGTTTTGAGTAACTGTTTTTTCTTATATACATGGACTGCAGTGGCGTAGCCAGGGGGGGGTGCCAGGGGAGCGGCCACTCCCCCAAATGGAGTTCTGCCAGCTCCGGCGCCTATTTTTTTCTGATAATAATTGATAATGTGCGCCAGTGCCGGCGGAAGTCCGCTCTCGCTTCCCCCACTTCGTCAACCTAGCTCCGCTTCTGATGGTCTGGTTATGCCACTGCCAGATACTGGCTCCTGACTTCCTCTTTCTCTGATCTCTTGCAGTTGATAACGGCTAACCTCTTTTTCCTATCTTTTCAGCTACTGCCTTTGAGAACCAAAGTGGCCTCCTTTTCCTCTTACTTTTATTTACTTTCCTTACAAAAAGGTTTGTTGACCAGTTGGTGGATCCTGGAACGGTTTGTTATTCGGTTCCACCTGGTCAGATGTTTATCTAATTGAAATTAGTTTGCTTGCTAGATGATCCTTGTTTTATTTCTTTAGAGAATGTTTATAAAAATGTAATTAAGGTAGACATCAATTTTCCTATGCACATTCCCTCTACATCCTAAATCAGAGTCATCTGTTACATGCATGCCTGGGGTTAACATTTAAACGAAACTTATCTAGCTGCACCCTCTAGTGGACACACATGATACTGAATACCTAGACTATCACTTAAAAGTATCCTCCTAAGCTCTGACAGTCTCATTCTATCAGCAGGTATTAATTTCCAAAAGTCAATCAAGAAATAATTACTATATTAATGTTCTCTTATATTAATTTAGTCCAATAAAAGGAATCAGTCTATGTTATATCTTACTAGTGGAACCAAGCCCGTTTCATCAACAATGAAACGGGCCCTAGGAAGGCTCTTGTGTAAGCGTTTTTTTCTCTCTCCCCCTGCTCTCTCCTCCATGTCCAGCGATTCTTCCCTTCCCTCCCATCCCATCCCATGCCCTCCCATCCGTGCCTCACGATTCTCTCCTCTCCTCCCATCCCATCCATGTCCATCGATTCTCCTCTCCCCTTCCCTCGATGTCTCGCGATTCTCTCCTCCCCTCCATGTCCAGCGATTTGTACCTGAATGTTCTCTAGCTGGCTGGCTTCCGTTCCGTTCGTAACATCCTGACGTCAGCTCACCTCCAGTGTTCCCTTCCCTCTCACTGTTCTGCTCTCCTCTGATGTCATTACGTCGTTATGCAAGGGCAGGACAGTGAGAGAGAAGGGAACGCTGGAGGCTTGCTGATGTCAGGAGATGTTACAAACCCAGACAGCCAGCCAGCCAGCCAGCCAGAGAACATTGGAGGTACAAATTAATATATAGGATGTTTCCTCTTATGGGCAGATAATGGTGAAATGGCCTTTTGATGGGTGGTAAGAGATTGATTCAGTACGAAAGCTGCTGAACAGTTCAGAAACAAGGTAATATCTGGATTACATTTTCCCATCCATGCAGCTGAGCATTCACAGATGCCCCTGCACTTTTTCATGCAGGTCATTGTTCACTTTGTTCAATATATTTGTGAGTGACATTGCCGAAGGGTTAGAAGGTAAAGTTTGCCTTTTTGCGGATGATACTAAGATTTGTAACAGAGTAGACACACCGGAGGCAGTGGAAAACATGAAAAAGGATCTGCAGAAGCTAGAAGAATGGTCTAGGGTTTGGCAATTAAAATTCAATGTGAAGAAATACAAAGTGATGCACTTTGGGAGTAGAAATCCACGAGAGACGTATGTGTTAGGCGGTGAGAGTCTGATATGTACGGACGGGGAGAGGGATCTTGGGGTGATAGTATCTGAGGATCTGAAGGCGACGAAACAGTGTGACAAGGCGGTGGCCGTAGCTAGAAGGTTGCTAGGCTGTATAGAGAGAGGTGTGACCAGCAGAAGAAAAGAGATTTTAATGCCCCTGTATAAGTCGTTGGTGAGGCCCCACCTGGAGTATTGTGTTCAGTTTTGGAGGCCGTATCTTGCTAAGGATGTAAAAAGAATTGAAGCGGTGCAAAGAAAAGCTACAAGAATGGCATGGGATTTGCGTTACAAGACGTATGAGGAGAGATTTGCTGACCTGAACATGTATACCCTGGAGGAAAGGAGAAATAGGGATGATATGATACAGACGTTCAAATATTTGAAAGGTATTAATCCGCAAACAAACCTTTTCCGAAGACAGGAAGGCGGTACTAGATGACATGAAATGAGATTAAAGGGGGGCAGATTAAAGAAAAATGTCAGGAAGTATTTCTTCATGGAGAGAGTGGTGGATGCTTGGAATGCCCTCCCGCGGGAGGTGGTGGAGATGAAAATGGTAACAGAATTCAAACATGCGTGGGATAAACATAAAGGAATCCTGTTCAGAAGGAATGGATCCTCAGAAGCTTAGCGGAGATTCCAGAGGTTGGGAGGCAGGGCTAGTGGTTGGAAGGCGGGGCTAGTGCTGGGCAGACTTCTACGGTCTGTGCCCTGAAAATGATAGATACAAATCAAGGTCAGGTATACACAAAAAGTATTGCCTTCCGAATTTATTAGAATTGTTTGTTGAAATTTGAAATACACAAAAAGTAGAACATATGAGTTTATCTTGTTGGTCAGACTGGATGGACCGTACAGGTCTTTCTCTGCCGTCATCTACTATGTTACTATATTTTAACTAAATTGCTGAGTTGTTATTAATTCCATCCAAAAGATGTAATATTATGTTATGTTATACGGGACTTCTAGTCCACAAATGCCAAAAATTAATTCATTGCAGATTACATCCAAGACTGAAAGTGACAGAACTCCAGAAAATACAAAATAATTCAGTTAAATACAACCTAACCAAAACATATAAAAATAGCATTTACAGTAGAAACCTGTCAAAACAAACCTTTAGATTGTAAGCTCCTTTGAGCAGGGACTGTCCCTCTATGTTAAATTGTACAGCGCTGTGTAACCCTAGTAGCGCTTTAGAAATGTCAAGTAGTAGTAGAAACAAAGGCAATGCAATGTCTAAAGGCATTGTTGCAACTTAATTTTTATCCCACTTATTGAATAGAAAGGTTTTAAGGGCTTTATGAAAGAGTTGATAATTGTTGAGCAAACGAATCTCTAGGGGTAGAGAATACTATACGATAGTGAAGAGAGAAATGAAACAACTTTTTTGATCTGAGTAGTCTAACTGACGGATCTGATTACAAGTTTTTCTGTTTCTGATGGAGCTATTATGTATTGGTGCAGCACCATAGATAATCTTAAAAGCGATGACATATAATTTAAACTTAACTCTGGCCTCCACTGGAAGCCAAAGCAGTTTCATTGTAACCGAGTAGCTGATGCAAACCTGCATTACAATAGTCCAGTCTGGACAAAATCAGCACTTGAACCAGTAATCTGAATTTAGCAGGTTCAAAATAATTCCGAATTGCTCTGAATTTCCTCAGAGAAAGGAATGACTTGTTAATTAAAGATTTGAAGTGATTAGAAAAAGTTAATAAACTATCCATCTCTATCTCTAGAATTCTTGAACAGAATTCAAAGACGAAAGTTGCTTCCGATAAGGAAGTGCTGAGGAAGTTTTAAAGGATCAAGAAGTCACAGCCGGGAAAAACTTTGTTTTTTCTTGATTTAGTTTAAGTTGGTTGTTTAAAATCCAATCCTCAGTAAGTTGAACACAACTCACAACATAGGAGCCAACTTTTCAGAATTATTGGGGGTGCTAAGCCCAGTGGAAATAAACTCTTCCTGGACATTGTTTATTCAGGAGTTGTTTTATCCACCCCTCTCTAGACCTCCGTGGAACCCCTTTCCACGGTGAGGTGAACAGGGGACCAAAGGACCGCCTTCGGACACGGAGGTGTAGAGGGGGTGACAGAAGGCGCAGTTCAAATCTAATTCCCATGACCTCAACTTTCTGTCTTCTAAGATCTATGTGAATCTTTGGCCATTTATTTTCCCACATAATGTCTACATGAGTGAAAGATAATTTACTTGTGTGTGTACTATTTGTATGAGACAGTTCAAAGAGACAAATAGATAATGAAAAGACTGAAACTGAGGCTGGAGAAGTTTAGTGATAAAGATAGTCTTTTATTCTCACCAAATGAAACTGCCAGCTGGTGCACACATCAGTCAAATTCTGGGTTCAACGGACCGGAGCTTCGCCGTTGGGGAAGGACTCCGATTTTAACTCAGATTCACAGTCCTTATATAGTATTTGCAGTCCATACAACTCAATTGAGAAAGACTTTTTTTCTATTTTTTTTTTTCATCTATGAATCATACTTAACCGCAGGTCAGGTGCCCACCTGCCCCTCCTTTCTGATATTTCTTAATAATGTCAATTTCCGGACTTGTAAACATCTCTCCTAATATAGAGAGATCAGTTTTTTTTGTATCTTGTGACTCTGGGAGCCATTTTAACTGCAACAGACTCCATGTTCTGAACCAAACGTTTTAGGATTTTAGCCATCAATTCCTTGATCTTGGCTTTTGCACTGCTTTTGAATGTCACACTAAATTCTAATAAGGCTTATCAAGCAGCCCTGCTACTGCAGGTGCTCAGCAACAAGGCCATCATCAGATTTTTAGGCCTAGTCAGTGCTTTTCAGCAGTTTAAGCTATGTAACTCGGCCCACCACTATTCCAGTGGATGGGTCTCAAGCTGGGACACATATTAACATTCCCCTCTTCACCCTATCTCATAGGGTGACACCAGGGTTATCTCATTATGGTACCATCCATTCCAGAAGGTATCCTGTAAAACTATCAGATTAGAGAGTCTGATTAAAAGCTGGTATGGCCAAGATTTTGGAATTCAGGTCACAACATAGACACTGTTTCTGTTATTCTAACCCTTCTTGGGGCTTACCCATATCTGCGATTAAGTAACATACTATGATTACAAAGATAATATCTTTCAACCTATTAATATGCAGGTTAAATCTTGCTTTTACGTATGTATGTATATATATTGCTAACAATCATAAATTCTTTGGTTATATACTGATTATTTGCTAAGTATACGTTTGCATTGATTACATAGTCATATTGATTATTGATCACATCATTTTATAAAGCCTTACATCATTATCTTGCATCCCTGTGTGCTCTTAATCGATTATACAGTTGCAGACATCTCTACAGTGTCTCTAACATTTGCATAGCGATTGGTCCATCTCATAGGGAGATAGTCCAATGTGTTGTCTCCTGTGGTATTGGGAAGGAGATTTTCATACAGGACATATTGTCCGGTGGCTGCTTTCTTGGTTATGGCAGTTTCAATTAAGCGTTCTACTAAGCCTCTAGCACACGGGATTATGCAGCATCCTACTAATACAAAAATTGCAACCACTATGATTATGGTGGTGGCTGCAGAGATGATAAATGTCTTCCATTTACCAAATGCTTTATCCATCCAACCAGTCCAGGATGTATCAACACTCGAGTTCTCAGCCAATTCCTTTGACAGTGAGGTAAGGCCTTTCAAAGCTCTGGTAATTGACCCATCTGGGGCAGTGTTGTTGGGGATAAAGGTGCAACACTGTGTACCTATTTTGCGGCATATGCTGCCGTCTGCCACTAGCAATTGGTCAAGCACTAATCAATTTTCAAGCGTCATTCTGCTAGTGGCGTCTAACTGTGCTGCAATACCTTGAACCGCATCTCTAGTATAATTCACAAATCTCTGCTGGTTGTAATATATGTAGTTAATCCAATCTACGTTCTTGTTGATGGTCGACCACCAAAAGAAGGCAGATTTGAATCCTGCAGCAATCTGGTTTCTGGCTTTGAACTCATCGGGGACCCCTCTTGGAACTCCAATTGCATCTATATAGACCCGATCATCAAAAGATCCAGGCATTGCATGTCTCTTCACTCGTGAGGAATAGCTGCTATGAGGAGGAATCAAAGATGCTATAATGATTGGAATTACCAATTTGACTAGGGCACATCTGCCTGTCCAACTTCTGTGAAGTGGATGGTGGATGGTGTGGGTTCCACAATACCACCATACATCGGCTCTAGCCTGTGAAAAGTCTGTGAGGTTCAGACCTCGCAGAGCCCCTTTTCCTAGGGTGGTATTGCAATTGGTCAAATTTCCCAGAAACCGTGGGTTTTTAACTGCATGTCTGTCCAGACATGTATGATACCTTGTAGCAGGGTCTGGGATTCTGAATGCAGATGGTACCCTCAGCCGAGGGGGCAAGTAGGGGTGATGTTTGTCAAGATGTTGACAAGACTGATTAATTTCTTCTTTTACCTGCAATAGCTCTAACATACACCAAAAACCATCTGGATCATTGTAAAGATCTAAAGGAAAAGGGACTACTGTAGGTTCTGCCCTTGCATGGGCGCAAAAATAACAGTTAGAAACATTCAAACTCGCTGTAGTATAGTGGGCCCATTCGAGCCACAGATTTGTATCCCCAAACCCAGTTTCTAGTGCAACTAAATCTTTGGAGTTATTAATCGGTACAACTTGATAGGGAATCTTTTCTCAATATTGGGGGTGCTCAAACCCCCAAAGCACCCACAGAGTCAGCTCCTATGACTCACAATATCCTTCAATGTACTGGGTCATAACTCAGCCACAGGGAACAACAAAGTGATGTCATTAGCATAAATATAAAATGGTACTTTTCCAGCACTGATCCCAGAGATTGAAGCAGAACATTAAACAATGATGGGGATGTGGGGACTAAACAGATTTACCAAGCCTCATTAGAGGGCAGGCAAAGAAAGGAAAGTACAAATATGACAAATAATGGTAATTCAGCACTAAACGTCCCACTCATGCAATCCAAATTCAGAACAGTCCACACTCGGAGGAAAGGACAAAAGGCTTAGGTATTAGAAAAATAGAAAAGCTGTTTTATTAAAGATAATGGCTGCAAATGTAATTAGAGACAATAATTATGTAGAATTACCCATAATGGTGGTAGAACAATGACTTCATGTACCTGTCAAGGCAAAGATAACACACACTAGCCTAGTCTTAAACTTTGTAGAACACCTGACACCCCAAACACTAAGGAGAAATCAAATCAACTTCCATATGAGGAAAAGCTAAAGCAGTTAGGGCTCTTCAGCTTGGAGAAAAGTCAACTAAGGGGAGATATAATAGAGGTACATAAAATAATGAGTAGAGTGGAACGGGTAGACATGAATCGCTTGTTTGCTCTTTCCAAAAATACGCTTTTATGAAGGAATTCACTCAAGGCAGTGTACAGTAAGAATAGATCAAACATGAGCAAAGTGAATGATACATACCTGTAGCAGGTGTTCTCCGAGGACAGCAGGCTGATTGCTCTCACGACTGGGTGACGTCTGTGGCAGCCCCCACCAACCGGAAGAAGCTTCGCGGGCGGTCCGCACGCAGGGCACGGCCACCACGCATGCGCGGCCGTCTTCCCGCCCGTGCGTGACCGTTCCCGCCAGTTGAATGACAAGCAAAAATGATGAAACGCAACTCCAAAGGGGAGGAGGGAGGGTAGGTGAGAACAATCAGCCTGCTGTCCTCGGAGAACACCTGCTACAGGTATGTATCATTCACTTTCTCCGAGGACAAGCAGGCTGCTTGTTCTCACGACTGGGGTATCCCAGGCTCTCAGGCTCACTCAAAACAAGAACCCAGGTCAATGGAACCTCGCAACGGCGAGGATACAACAGAAAATTGACCTACGAAGAACAACTAACTGAGAGTGCAGCCTGACCAGAATAAATTCGAGTCCTGGAGGGTGGAGTTGGATTTAAACCCCAAACAGATTCTGCAGCACCGACTGCCCGAACCGACTGTCGCGTCAGGTATCCTGCTGGAGGCAGTAATGTGATGTGAATGTGTGGACAGATGACCACGTCGCAGCCTTGCAAATCTCTTCAATAGTGGCTGACTTCAAGTGGGCCACTGACGCTGCCATGGCTCTAACACTATGAGCCGTGACATGACCCTCAAGAGCCAGCCCAGCCTGGGCGTAAGTGAAGGAAATGCAATCTGCTAGCCAATTGGAGATGGTGCGTTTCCCGACAGCGACCCCTAGCCTGTTAGGGTCGAAAGAAACAAACAATTGGGCGGACTGTCTGTGGGGCTGTGTCCGCTCCAAGTAGAAGGCCAATGCTCTCTTGCAGTCCAATGTGTGCAACTGACGTTCAGCAGGGCGGGTATGTGGCCTGGGGAAGAATGTTGGCAAGACAATTGACTGGTTAAGATGGAACTCCGACACCACCTTCGGCAGGAACTTTGGGTGGGTGCGGAGCACTACTCTGTTGTGATGAAATTTGGTATATGGAGCATGAGCTACCAGGGCTTGAAGCTCACTGACCCTACGAGCTGAAGTAACTGCCACCAAGAAAATGACCTTCCAGGTCAAGTACTTCAGATGGCAGGTATTCAGTGGCTCAAAAGGAGGTTTCATCAGCTGGGTGAGGACGACGTTGAGATCCCATGACACTGCAGGAGGCTTGATAGGGGGCTTTGACAAAAGCAAGCCTCTCATGAATCGAATGACTAAAGGCTCTCCAGAGATGGCTTTACCTTCCACACGATAATGGTAAGCACTAATCGCACTAAGGTGATTCCTTACTGAGTTGGTCTTGAGTCCAGACTCTGATAAGTGCAGAAGGTATTCAAGCAGGTTCTGTGCAGGGCAAGAACGAGGTTCTAGGGCCTTGCTCTCACACCAAATGACAAACCTCCTCCACTTGAAAAAGTAACTCTTTTTAGTGGAATCCTTCCTAGAGGCAAGCAAGACACAGGAGACACCCTCAGACAGACCCAACAAAGCAAAGTCTACGCCCTCAACATCCAGGCCGTGAGAGCCAGAGACTGAAGGTTGGGGTGCAGAAGCGCTCCGTCGTTCTGCGAAATGAGAGTCGGAAAACACTCCAATCTCCACGGTTCTTTGGAGGACAACTCCAGAAGAAGAGGGAACCAGATCTGACGGGGCCAAAATGGAACGATCAGAATCATGGTGCCGCGGTCTTGCTTGAGCTTCAGTAAGGTCTTCCCCACCAAAGGTATGGGAGGATAAGCGTACAGGAGGCCGGTCCCCCAATGGAGGAGAAAGGCATCCGACGCTAGTCTGCCGTGTGCCTGTAGTCTGGAACAGAACAGAGACAGCTTGTGGTTGGTCTGAGAGGCGAAAAGGTCCACCGAGGGGGTGCTCTACTCTCGGAAGATCTTGCGTACCACTCTGGAATGGAGCGACCACTCGTGCGGTTGCATGACTCTGCTCAGTCTGTCGGCCAGACTGTTGTTTACACCTGCCAGGTATGTGGCTTGGAGGAGCATGCCAAACTGGCAAGCCCAACGCCATATCCCGATGGCTTCCTGACACAGGGGGCGAGATCCGGTGCCCCCCTGCTTGTTGGTGTAATACATTGCAACCTGATTGTCTGTCCGAATTTGAACAATTTGGCAGGACAGCCGATCTCTGAAAGCCTTCAGTGCGTTCCAGATCGCTCGGAGCTCCAGGAGGTTGATCTGCAGATCTTTTTCCTGGAGGGACCACAGACCCTGGGTGTGAAGCCCATCGACATGAGCTCCCCACCCCAGGCGAGATGCATCCATCGTCAGCACTTTCGTGGGCTGCGGAATTTGGAATGGACGTCCCAGGGTCAAATTGGTCCGAACGGTCCACCAGAGCAGTGAAGTGCGGCAACAGGTGGAAAGGCGGATGACATCTTCTAGATTCCCGGTGGCTTGGAACCACTGGGAAGCTAGGGTCCATTGAGCAGATCTCATGTGAAGACGAGCCATGGGAGTCACATGGACTGTGGAGGCCATATGACCCAGAAGTCTCAACATCTGCCGAGCTGTGACCTGCTGAGACGCTCTGGTCTGCGAAGCCAGGGACAGGAGGTTGTTGGCCCTCACTTCGGGAAGGAAGGCCCGAGCCATCTGGGTATTCAGCAGAGCTCCTATGAATTCCAGAGACTGTGTTGGCTGGAGATGGGACTTTGGGTAATTTATCACAAACCCCAGCAGCTCCAGGAGTTGAATAGTGCACTGCATAGACTGGAGGGCTCCCGCCTCCGAGGTGTTCTTGACCAGCCAATCGTCGAGATATGGGAACACGTGCACTCCCAGCTTGCGTAGATACGCCGCTACCACCACGAGGCACTTTGTAAACACTCGTGGGGCAGAGGCGAGCCCAAAGGGCAGCACACAATACTGAAAGTGCCGTGCGCCCAGGCGGAATCTGAGATACTGTCTGTGAGCTGGCAGTATCGGAATGTGAGTGTATGCGTCCTTTAAATCCAGGGAACATAGCCAATCGTTTTTCTGAATCATTGGCAGAAGGGTGCCCAAGGAAAGCATCCTGAACTTTTCTTTGACCAGGAATTTGTTCAGGCCTCTCAGGTCTAGGATGGGACGCATCCCCCCTGTTTTCTTTTCCACAAGGAAGTACCTGGAATAGAATCCCAGCCCTTCTTGCCCGGGTGGTACGGGCTCGACCGCATTGGCGCTGAGAAGGTCGGAGAGTTCCTCTGCAAGTACCTGCTTGTGATGGGAGCTGAAGGATTGAGCTCCCGGAGGACAATTTGGTGGCAGGGAGGCCAAATTCAGGGCGTATCCGCACCGCACTATTTGGAGAACCCACTGGTCGGAGGTTATGAGAGGCCACCTTTGGTGAAAAAATTTTAACCTCCCTCTGACCGGCAGATCGTCCGGTACGGACACTTTGAGGGCGGCTATGTTCCCGTGGATCCAGTCAAAAGCCCGTCACCTGCTTTTGCTGTGGAGGCGCAGGGGGCTGCTTAGGCGCACGCTGTTGACGAGAACGAGCGCGCTGGGGCTGTCCCTGTGCCTGACGAGGCCTTCGGGCCGGCTGGGTGTACCTACGCTTGGCAAAAGAATAGGGCACAGCCTGCCGGGCCCGGGAAAAACGTCCACCTGCTGAGGTGGATGCTGAAGGCGCCCGGTGGGAGAGCTTGTCGAGGGCGGTTTCCCGCTGATGCAGTTGGTCCACCAGCTGCTCGACCTTCTCACCAAAAATATTATCCCCCCGGCAAGGGACGTCGGCCAGTCTCTGCTGGGTGCGGTTGTCCAGGTCAGAGGCACGCAGCCATGAGAGCCTGCGCATCACTATACCTTGGGCCGCAGCACGAGATGCCACGTCACAGGTGTCATAGATACCCCTGGACAGGAACTTTCTGCACGCCTTCAGCTGCCTGACCACCTCCTGATAAGGCCTGGACTGCTCCGGCGGGAGCTTGTCAACCAGGTCCGCCAGTTGCTTCACATTGTTCCGCATGTGGATGCTCGTGTAGAGCTGGTAAGATTGGATGCGGGTCACGAGCATGGAAGATTGGTAGGCCTTCCTCCCAAACGAGTCCAGAGTGCGAGACTCCCGCCCCGGGGGCGCCGAGGCGGTATCCCTCGAACTCCGTGCCCTCTTGAGAGCAGAATCCACGACCGCCGAGTCATGAGGCAATTGGGGCCGCATTAACTCTGGGTCCGAGTGAATTCTGTACTGGGACTCTGCTTTCTTGGGGATGGTGGGATTGGATAATGGTCGCATCCAGTTCCGAAGCAGTGTCTCCTTAAGGACATTGTGCAACGGCACCGTGGAGGACTCTCTAGGTGGTGATGGATAGTCGAGGACCTCGAGCATCTCGGCCCTCGGCTCATCCACAGAGACCACGGGGAAGGGAATGCAAATAGACATATCCCTGACAAAGGAGGCAAAGGAGAGGCTCTCAGGAGGCGAGAGCTTCCTCTCTGGTGAAGGCGTGGGGTCAGAGGGAAGGCCCACAGACTCCTCTGAGGAGAAATATCTGGGGTCCTCCTCTTCCCCCACGAGGCCTCTTCCTCGGTATCGGACATAAGCTCATGCAGCTGAGTCCTCAACCGGGCCCGGCTCGACGTCGAGGCACCGAGGCCTCGGTGTCGTCGAGCGGTGGACTCCCGCGCCGGCGGGGACGAAGCTCCCTCCATCGACGTCGACGGGGACTCCACCTGCGTGGCGGTTGAGACCGGCACTGCAAGCGGCGGCGGTGTCGAAGGCCTCGGCACCGGGCTGGAGCTCGCCGGCGCCACAGTCAACGGCGCCGAGGGCGCAAGCACCCCCAGCACCGGCACAGCCTGGCGCATCAGCCCTTCCAGGATCCCCGGAAGGATGGCTCGGAGGCACTCATCCAGGCCCGCTGTCGGGAAAGACTGGGGGCCGGTAGAGGCGTCGGTGCCGGAAGCTGCTCGGGTCCAGGAGACTGCACCGAAGTGCTGGGACCCTGACGCGTCAATACCTCCACTACCGAGGGGGACCTTTCCTCCCGACGTGGACGCTTCGGCGTCGACTCCTCTCCGGCACCGAGGGCCGGGCGCACCGATGGGGACCGATGGCGGTGCTTCTTCTGTTTCTTGTGATGCCCGTCATCGGCGCCAGGTGGAACGGAGGAGGAGGAGGTTGATCCCCCTCGATCTCGAGGAGCAGGGTCAGACAGGGTTTGGTCCCCAGGGCCATGAGCAGAGGGAGTGACCGGGGCCGTTTGCCCACGCGGCCTCTCACCCCTACCGTTACCGGAGGACCGGCAGGCCGACGGGACCTGTACTCCTGGGGTCTATGCCATCGGTGCCGATTTCGCGGACATCGATACCGGTACCGAAGAACCGGCCGTCGATACCGATGCCGTTGAGGTCGACGTCGAGGGGCCGGCGCAAGTTCCAAACAAACGGTCCCGAAGAACTTGCCTCGCAACCTGAGTCCGTTTCCAGAGACCAAGACACAAAGAACACGACTTGATATCGTGCTCCGGCCCGAGGCACTGGAGGCACCAAGCGTGGGTGTCGGTCTGCGAGATAGGCCGGCCGCACCAACCACACTTCTTAAATCCACTCGGGACCTTTGAGGACATCGACGGAAAAATCGCGTCGGCGAAGTTAAAGTTGTCGATGGTGGCGGTAAATCACACCTCGAAAAATAAATCGACCGCACGGCCACAAGGCCGCAACGCGACGCCCCCGCTAGAAAACAAGGGAAAATTCAGCGCGTTCTCTTTTTTTTTTTTTTTTAAGAAAAAAGTTTTGGAGG
The DNA here is from genome assembly GCF_901765095.1 of Microcaecilia unicolor. Classification (NCBI taxonomy): domain Eukaryota; kingdom Metazoa; phylum Chordata; class Amphibia; order Gymnophiona; family Siphonopidae; genus Microcaecilia; species Microcaecilia unicolor. The sequence continues at coordinate 534,074,351 of NC_044033.1, read as the reverse complement.
CGCGCGACAACAAAAAACAGAAAATAAGCGAAGATTCTCGGACAACGCGACGGTTTTCCGGGGCTGACTAAGAGAGAGCGGCGACGCACGACTCTCTCCAGGCGCGGAAAAGAAAAGCCTGACGGGAACGGTCACGCACGGGCGGGAAGACGGCCGCGCATGCGCGGTGGGCGTGCCCTGCGTGCGGACCGCCCACGAAGCTTCTTCCGGTTGGTGGGGTCTGCCGCGGACGTCACCCAGTCGTGAGAACAAGCAGCCTGCTTGTCCTCGGAGAATCGGCAATTACAGCAGTAAAAATATTCAAATAATAAAAAGTATGGCATAATATAAGTACATAAGTAATGCCACACTGGGAAAAGACCAAGGGTCCATCGAGCCCAGCATCCTGTCCACGACAGCGACCAATCCAGGCCAAGGGCACCTGGCAAGCTTCCCAAACGTACAAACATTCTTTACATGTTATTCCTGGAATTGTGGATTTTTTCCCAAGTCCATTTAGTAGCGGTTTATGGACTTGTCCTTTAGGAAACCATCCAACCCCTTTTTAAACTCTGCTAAGCTAACCGCCTTCACCACTTTCTCCGGCAACGAATTCCAGAGTTTAATTATGCGTTGGGTGAAGAAACATTTTCTCTGATTTGTTTTAAATTTACTACACTGTAGTTTCATCGCATGCCCCCTAGTCCTAGTATTTTTGGAAAGCGTGAACAGACGCTTCACATCCACCTGTTCCACTCCACTCATTATTTTATATACCTCTATCATGTCTCCCCTCAGCGTCTCTTCTCCAAGCTGGGAAACCATCCTGAACTTTTCTCGGACTAGAAATTTGTTCAGGACCCTTAGGTCTAGGATGGAACGCATCCCCCCTGTTTTCTTTTGCACAAGGAAGTACCTGGAATAGAATCCCAGTCCTTCTTCTCCTGGTGGAACGGGTTCGACCGCATGATCCTTTAGAAGGGCGGAGAGTTCCTCTGCAAGTACCTGCTTGTGCTGGGAGCTGTAAGAATGAACTCCCACTGGGCAATTTGGAGGTTTGGATTCCCAACTGAGGGTGTATCCTAACTGGACTATTTGAAGAACCCACCGGTCGGAGGTTACAAGAGGACACCTTTGGTGAAAAAATATTAACCTTCCTCCAACCGGCAAGTTGTCTGGCACGGACACTTTTACTGAGGCTATGCTTAACTGGAGCCAGTCAAAAGCCTGTCCCTTGCTTTTGCTGGGGAGCAGCAGGGTCCTGAGGCGCACGATGTTGACGAGAATGTGCGTGCTGGGACTGAGCATGGGTAGGCTCCTCTTCCCGCCCAAATACCTCCTAGATGAGGAGGCTGTAGCAGAAGTCACTCGGCAGGAGAGAGAATCCATAGCATCATTATGCATCATTATGCTTCTCACCAAAAAGGTTGTCTCCCCAGCAAGGAACATCCGCCATCCGCTGCTGGACCGAATGAGCCAGGTCACAGACACGCATCCATGAGAGTCTGCGCATCACTATGCCTTGAGCAATGATTCTGTATGTCACATCAAAAGCGTCGTAAGTGCCCCTGGCCAGGAATTTACGACACGCCTTCTGCTGCCTGACCACCTGGCGAAAAGGCTGGGCCTGCTCCGGAGGGAGGCCATCGACCAAGCTAGACAGCTGCCTCACCGAGTTCCGCAAGAAGATGCTCGTGAAGAGCTGGTAGGACTGGATATGGGCAGCGAGCATAGCGGCCTGATACGTCTTCCTCCCAAAAGAATCAAGGTCTTAGCTTCTCTGCCTGGGGGCGCCAAGGCATAGTCCCTTGTACTCTTGGCTCTTTTGAGGGCAGAGTCCACCACCATGGAATTGTGGGGTAACTGAGACCTCATCAATTCAGGTTCACTGTGGATCCGATACTGGGAATCAGCTTTCTTCGGGATCACGGGGCTAGATAGAAGGAATGACCAGTTTCGCATAAGGACGTCCTTCAGTACCTTATATAGAGTCGCCGTCACAACCTCCTTAAGTGGAGAAGGATAATCTAGGACCTCAAGCATCTCAGCCCTGGGCTCATCCTCAACCTCCATAGGGAACAAAATAGCCATAGCCATTTCCCGGACAAAAGATGTAAAGGAAAGACTCTTGGGAGGAGATAGTCTCCTTTCAGGTGGAGGGGAAGGTTCAGAGGGAATCCCATACAACTCATCAGAAGAAAAGTATCTGGGCTCTCTCTCTGACTCCCATGAACGCTCCTCCTCAGTATTGGATAATATCTCCCTCAGGGAACTCCGAGACTGAGCCTGCCTTGACGCCGAGGATAGACGTCCTTGATGGTGATGTCGAGAGGCCGACACCCGCATGGACTTTGGCAAAACTTCCTCCACCGATGTCGAAGGGGAGTCGACTTGGGTGGCAGCAGACTTGTGGCACTGAGGACTGGGACCTCACCACAGGTGAAGGGCCAGACACAGCTGCAACAGACGGTACGGAAGGAGCAAGCACCCCCGACACCAAAGTCCTTCCAGAAGCTGTGGAAACAGGGCCTGAATGCACTCGTCGAGAGCCGCCATCGAAGGCTGCGGGGTCAGTGGAATAGCCAGTGGTAGAATCTGCGGAGTTTCAGGTGCAGGTACCAGGCTGCTAGGAGACCGACACATCGGCACATCCTGTATAGAGGGGGAGCGGTCCTCTCGGCGCCAATGCTTCTCGGGTGCCGAATCCCTTGATGCCCCGGAGCTCCCAGCACCGCGTGTAGAAGGAAATTGATGATGGTGCTCCTTTGCCTTCACTCAATGCCCGTCATCGAGACTCCTTGGTACCGACGAGGACAACGTCGAATCCTCACGTCTCCTCTGGGTCGGATCTGACGATGGTCGGTCCCAGGGAGCCTGCATAGCAGGAGGCCTTGAGACAGGTGGATACCCACTTGATGCCTCACTGCTCCTAGTGCGACTTGGTCTCTCAACAGGCGTTAGCTCTGTACTTGACGTCGATGCCTCCCTCGATGTAGACGCCGCCGCCAACCTTGGTACCGATGTAGATGCCAACATCGAAGGACCGGACCGAGCCCCAAAAGGTTTCGCTCACTGGGCTTCTCAAGCCCCTTGGGTCCGTTTCTTCATACAAAGACACAGACTACAAGCAGCTGGGCTATGGTTGGGCCCAAGGCACTGGATACACCAAGAATGGGTATCGGTACCTGTGGTGGTCCGGTTGCACCGAGTACAACGTTTGAAGCCGCTGGGTGTCTTCGATGACATGGAAGGAAAAACAGCTTCGGCAAAATCAAAAGACGCAATTGTGCCAAAATGAAAGGGCACAAAAAGGGGAGAAACCCGATCGCGCGGCCTAAAAGATGTCTGCATCAAAAAGAAAGAAAACTTAAAATTAGGAAAAAATACTCAGAGGGAACTAAAAGGATAAAGTTCTTCTTTTTTTTTTTAAACAAACCAACGATGAACAGCAAAAAAACTCATGAAAAAACAAGACTCCTTTTCCAGGCCTCAACGAGGAGCACAGGAGGAACCTGCTGCACCTCGTCGCGGAAAAAGAAAAACCGAGGTACTTGCTCGTGTGGGAGGGAAGTTACTCCGCACATGCGCAGTGCGCTACACGTGCACCAGAAGACTCTGGCAAAACTTTTGCTATTGTAAAATACCGATTCCTGGGCCGACGCTGACGTCGAACCACGTGTGAGAATAAGCAGCCTGTTTGTTCTCAGAGAAAAATATTGTCGTCTACATCAATCAAACATAAATAACAGTCCAGTTCATTAACAGGCTTCAAAGTAGAAAGTGACAGGAGGACAAAGTTTGTCCCCGTCCTCATGGGCTCTGTCTCCATCCCCGCCTTGTCACTGTGGGATCTGTCCCCATCCCCATCCCTGTGGTTATCGCGGGTCCTTGTACCCGTGTCATTCTGTAATCTGAATGCACTGCTATGAAACAAAGAACGTCGCTGGATATATTTTGTACAAACTGTAACACCCAGGGGTTTGAATGGAACTTGTGATTTTTGAAAAGTTTTATTGATATCATGGATTTTTCATTGATTGTGTTTTCTATATTCCAAATTGTTTGAGCTGTCAGTTCATATGAGTCACGTTATTATTGCGTCATCACGTCACGTGAGTCTTTTTAAACTCGTAGATGTCTTCGAACTCCGCCCTCAGTCTTTTGTCTCAGATGGCGTTTGTACTTCTTTTGTTGTGTGTGGTATGAAGTTTTTCTCTTTTTGCTCATGTTATATGTTTTTTGTTTTGCTTTTAGCTTTGTCAACTCACTTAGACCCCGAAACGTCCTCAGTTTCCAGTAGCATCGGGTGTCTGAAGGTCGAGACAGCGCTGTGCCTGATTAGACAGATAAGTAGTCACCATAATTAAACTCTGGAATTCGTTGCCGGAGAACGTGGTGAAGGCGGTTAGCTTGGCAGAGTTTAAAAAGGGGTTAGACGGTTTCCTCAAGGACAAGTCCATAAACCACTACTAAATGGACTTGGGAAAAATCCACAATTCCAGGAATAACATGTATAGAATGTTTGTACGTTTGGGAAGCTCGCCAGGTGCCCTTGGCCTGGATTGGCCGCTGTCGTTGACAGGATGCTGGGCTCGATGGACCCTTGGTCTTTTCCCAGTGTGGCATTACTTATGTACTTATTTTTGGACTTGACTTGACATGACATATATTATAATAAAATATTGAGTAAAATATAGAGTAAGTCAGTGAATGCTGGATGCAAGTGATTGATAATGACATGGAGGCTCAGGATTGGAATAGCTCAGCGGTATACAAGATCCAGTGGCCTCATAGTCACAGTTTATCACATTCTATTTGGTCTACTATTTTCGTTCATGCCACATGAGCTTGGCTCTCTTTTTTGCTTGGTTTACTGTTCAGGTTTCTGCCAGGTACTTGTGACCTGGATTGGCTATTGTTGGAAGCAGGACACTAGGCTTGATGGACCATCGGTTTGACCCAGTATGGCTATTCTTATATTCTTATGTCCAGAACAGCTTAGTAGTTAACCCACTCCGAGAGAAGTAGTGAGCATGCAATCACAGAGTTGTGTGTTACTGAAAATCCAGCTCTTATGAGCTGCTGGGTCCCTTTCCTGCCCTTATATATTACTTCAGTTCATTACAAACACCAGTAGATGGCAGTATAATTCAAATATGTACAAATAAGGGAATGGGAAAGGATTTGATATACTGCCTTTCTGTCCTTACAATCTGAGCGATTTACATATAGTAACATAGTAACATAGTAGATGACGGCAGAAAAAGACCTGCACGGTCCATCCAGTCTGCCCAACAAGACAACTCATGTGTGCTACTTTTGTGTATACCCTACTTTGATTTGTACCTGTGCTCTTCAGGGCACAGACCGTATAAGTCTGCCCAGCACTAGCCCCACCTCCCAACCACCGACTCTGGCACAGACCGTATAAGTCTGCCCCGCACTATCCCCGCCTCCCAACCTCCAGCCCCGCCTCCCACTACCGGCTCTGCTATCCAATCTCGGTTAAGCTCCTGAGGATCCATTCCTTCTGAACAGGATTCCTTTGTGTTTATCCCACGCATGTTTGAATTCCATTACCGTTTTCCTCTCCACCACCTCCCGCGGGAGGGCATTCCAAGCATCCACCACTCTCTCCGTGAAGAAATACTTCCTGACATTTTTCTTGAGTCTGCCCCCCTTCAATCTCATTTCATGTCCTCTCGTTCTACCGCCTTCGTATCTCCGGAAAAGGTTCGTTTGCGGATTAATACCTTTCAAATATTTGAACGTCTGTATCATATCACCCCTGTTTCTCCTTTCCTCCAGGGTATACATGTTCAGGTCAGCAAGTCTATCCTCATACGTCTTGTTACGCAAATCCCATACCATTCTCGTAGCTTTTCTTTGCACCGCTTCGATTCTTTTTACATCCTTAGCAAGATATGGCCTCCAAAACTGAACACAATACTCTAGATGGGGCCTCACCAATGACTTATACAGAGGCATCAACACCCCCTTTCTTCTGCTGGTCACACCTCTCTCTATACAGCCCAACAACCTTCTAGATACAGCCACCGCCTTGTCACACTGTTTCGTCACCTTCAAATCCTCAGATACTATCACCCCAAGGTCCCTCTCCCCGTCTGAACCTATCAGACTCTCGCCACCTAACACATACGTCTCCCGTGGATTTCTATTCCCTAAGTGCATCACTTTGCATTTCTTCGCATTGAATTTTAATTGCCAGACCTTAGACCATTGTTCTAGCTTCTTCAAATCCTTTTTCATGTTTTCCACTCCCTCCGGGGTGTCCACTATGTTACAGATCTTAGTATCATCCGCAAATAGGCAAACTTTACCTTCTAACCCTTCGGCAAGGTCACTCACAAATATATTGAACAGAATCGGCCCCAGCACCGATCCTTGAGGCACTCCACTACTCACCTTTCCCTCCTCCGAGCTAACTCCATTCACCACCACCCTCTGGCGTCTGTCCGTCAACCAGTTCCTAATCCAGTTCACCACTTTAGGTCCTATCTTCAGCCCATCCAGTTTATTTAAAAGGCTCCTGTGGGGAACCGTGTCAAAAGCTTTGCTGAAATCTAAGTAGATTACGTCCATAGCTCGTCCCTGATTCAATTCTCCTGTCACCCAATCAAAAAACTCAATGAGATTCATTTGGCACGATTTCCCTTTGGTAAAACCATGTTGTCTCGGATCTTGCAACTTATTGGCTTCCAGGAAATTCACTATCCTTTCCTTCAGCATCGCTTCCATTACTTTTCCAATAACCGAAGTGAGGCTTACCGGCCTGTAGTTTCCAGCTACTTCCCTATCACCACTTTTGTGAAGAGGGACCACCTCCGCCGTTCTCCAATCCCTCAGAACATCTCCTGTCTCCAAGGATTTATTAAACAAATCTTTAAGAGGACCCGCCAGGACCTCTCTGAGCTCCCTTAATATCCTGGGGTGGATCCCGTCCCATGGCTTTGTCCACCTTTAGCTTTACAAGTTGTTCATACACACTTTCTTCTGTAAATGATGCTGTATCCACTCCACTATCATTTGTACTTTTTCCAGTCCATCGCGGTCCTGCTCCAGGATTTTCTTCTGTGAAAACAGAACAAAAGTATCTATTTAGCAAATTTGCTTTTCCTTCATCACTATCTTCATAGCGGTTCACAGTATCTTTTAGTCTCACAATTCCCTTTTTAGTCATTCTCCTTTCACTTATATACCTGAAGAAATTTTTGTCACTCCTCCTTACATTTCTAGCCATTTGTTCTTCCGCTTTCGCCAGACGTATCTCTCTCGGCTTCTTTCAGTTTCCTCCGGTATTCCTTCCCGTGTTCCTGTTCTTGAGTTTTTGTGTATTTCTGGAACGCCAACTCTTTAGCCTTTATTTTCTCAGCCACTTGCCATATTATATACAGGCTCTTATTTTGTACCTGGGGCAATGGAGGGTTAAGTGACTTGCCTAGAGTCACAAGGAGCCGCAGTGGGAACTGAAGACCATAGGGCCTATCCAGTCTGTCCATCCATACTAACTAACCCGGCTGGCTCAATCCATCCTCCTTTTTATGGAGCCATATGGTAACCCACTCTACTGTCCTTTCCTTTCCCTTAAAGATCCTCTGTGCTTGTCCCATGCTTTATTGAATTCAGATACAGTCCTCATCTCCACCACCTCTACTGGGAGGCTGTTCCAAGCATTCACCTCCCTCTTCCTTAGATTACTTTGGAGTCTCTCACATTTCACCTTCATTCTATGTCCCTTGTTGCAGAGCTTTCTTTCAATTGAAAGAGACTTGCTTCCTGTGCATTTAAATGTCTCTGTATCTCTTCCAAAGTATACATATTGAGATCTTTACATCTGTCCCCATACCCTTTATGACGAAGACCACTGACCGCCTTCTGGACCAACTGCATCCTGTTTATGGGGTTTTTTTTTAGCTCACAGTAGAAGTCATTTTAGCAGCCGTCCTCTGGACCAACTTCATTCTGTTTACGTCTTTTTTGAGGTGCGGTCTCCAGAATTATACGCAATATTTTACATGAGGTCTCACCAGAGTCTTATACAAGGGTATCATCACCTCCTTTTTGCTACAGGCCATTCCTCTCCCTATGCACTCAAGCATCTATCTAGCTTTCGTCATCGCCTTTTCTACCTGTTTGGCCACCTATGATCATACCCAGAGATCCTGCTCCTCTTTCATGTAGAAAAGTTCTTCACCCCTAAACTGTACCGTTCCCTCATGTTCTGCAGCCCAAACGCATGACCCCGCATTTTTTAGCATTAAATCTTTTTTTAACTCACTTTACTTATATTAACAGTTAAGAATAAACAATTAACAGAATAACAAATATAAGCAAGACAGTCAGATATTTTCATAATGATAGCTAGATTTTGTTTATTCATTATTTGTTCTACTACCTAGTCTGATGTACAGGTCAAGGCGGCATACAAAAAATAATGATTGGACAGGAAAGTCATAAGTACATAAGTATTGCCATACTGGGACAGACCAAAGGTCCATCAAGCCCAGCATCCTGTTTTCAACAGTGGCGAATCCAGGTCACAAATACCTGGCAAGATCCCAAAAAAGACCGATCTTGGACCAACTTTGACACACTCTTGTTCGACGACGTCTCACAATCGCTTGGAAAATATGCTAAGTCCCAATGCAAATTAGATATCTGCCCCACTAGTCTGATTAGATCTGCTCCACAACGATTCAAAACAGACCTCACAAAACACCTAAACTACTTGCTACAAAATGGCCTCTTCCCCATAGATAAAGGAAACATTCTACTTACTCCTCTACCTAAAGATGCTAAGAAAAACACAATGGACCTAATTAATTATCGTCCAGTAGCGTCCATCCCACTCATAACCAAACTTATGGAGGGCATCGTGATGAAACGACTCACTGAATATCTAAATAAATACTCAATTCTACACGAGTCTTAATCAGGATTTCGGTCGAACCACAGCACTGAAACTGTACTAGTGACTGTAATGAACTCATTTAAACAAACAATTGCAACTGGCAATAACATACTCCTCCTACAATTCGACATGTCCAGTGCTTTCGACATGGTCAATCATGGAATACTACTACATATACTAGAATACTTTGGAGTTGGAGGTAAAGTTCTTAGTTGGTTCAAAGGATTCCTGACCACTAGATCATACCAAGTAACTACGAATGCGGATATATCAGCCCCATGGACACCTGAATGTGGAGTTCCCCAAGGATCCCCCCTTTCACCAACCCTCTTCAACCTAATGATGATACCATTAGTCAAATTACTAGCCAATCAGAACCTCAACCCCTACATATATGCTGACGATGTCACGATCTACATCCCGTTTAAACACGATCTAAATGAAATCATAAACGAGATCAACCAAAGCCTCCAAATCATGCACTCTTGGGCAGATGCATTCCAGTTAAAACTTAACGCAGAAAAAACACAATGTCTTGTACTCACCTCACAACATAAAACAAACAACTTCACCACCATAAACACACCAAACTTCTCTCTCCCCGTCTCAAATAATCTGAAAATTCTTGGAGTCATCATTGATCGAAACCTCACACTCGACATCCACGTGAAGAATACAACGAAAAAGATGTTCCACTCCATGTGGAAACTCAAAAGAGTAAAACCTTTCTTCCCGAGATCCATCTTCCATAACTTGGTACAGTCATTGGTACTAGGCCAACTGGACTATTGCAACGCACTATACGCTGGCTGCAAAGAAAAAACTATCGAGAAACTCCAAACAGCCCAGAATACCGCCGCCAGGCTCATATTTGGAAAATCAAAAAATGAAAGTGCAAAATCCTTAAGAGAAAAACTTCACTGGCTCCCACTTAAGGAACGTACCGCATTCAAGATCTGCACGATTGTACACAAAATCATACATGGTGACGTCCCGACCTATATGCAAAACCTCGTGGACTTACCTCCTAGAAATGCCAAAAGATCTTCCCGCAAATTTCTTGATCTACACTTCCCCAGCTGTAAAGGACTAAAATACAAGCTAATACATGCTAATACCTTCTCTTGCATGAGCACGCAGTTGTGGAATGCGCTACCAACTGACCTGAAAACAATTGATGACATATCTAACTTTTGTAAATCTCTGAAGACACATCTCTTCAACAAGGCCTACAAAGAGAACCCATAACAACTATGCCACCTCGCTAACACCACCCCAAACCTGAAAGTCATCTTTCTATACCTATCAGCTTAGATCCTCCTTCCCATCCCTAATCTTCTTGTATCACCAATTGTATCTGTTATCCTGGAATGGCGATGCCATAACAGGTCTCTATAAATCACATTGAGCCTGCAAATAGGTGAAAAAATGTGGGATACAAATGCAATAAATAAATAAATAATAATAATAATGCTTATCCCAGAGTGGAGGAGTGGCCTAGTGGTTAGGGTGGTGGACTTTGGTCCTGAGGAACTGAGTTCAATTCCCACTTCAGGCACAGGCAGCTCCTTGTGACTCTGGGCAAGTCACTTAACCCTCCATTGCCCCATGTAAGCTGCATTGAGCCTGCCATGAGTGGGAAAGTGCAGGGTACAAATGTAATAAAATAAATAGTGGATTTTCCCGAAGTCCATTTAATAACAGTCTATGGACTTTTCCTTTAGGAAGCCGTCCAAACCTTTTTTAAACTCCGCTAAGCTAACCGTCTTTACCACATTCTCTGGCAACGAATTCCAGAGTTTAATTACACGTTGAGTGAAGAAAAATATTCTCTGATTCATTTTTAAATTTACTACATTGTAGATTCATCGCATGCCCCCCTAGTCCTAGTATTTTTGGAAAGCATAAACAGATGCTTCACATCTACCCGTTCAACTCCACTCATTATTTTATAGACCTCTATCATATCTCTCCTCAGCCGCCTTTTCTCCAAGCTGAAGAGCCCTAGCCACTTTAGCCTTTCCTCATAGAGAAGTCGTCCCATCCCCTTTATCATTTTTGTCGCCCTTCTCTGCACCTTTTCTAATTCCACTGTATCTTTTTTGAGATGCAGCGACCAGAATTGAACACAATATTTGAGATGCGGTCGCACCATGGAGCGATACAAAGGCATTATAACATCCTCATTTTTGTTTTCTATTCCTTTCCTAATAATCTCTTTCCCAATAATAATTGATAGGACAGAAACAGTTAACCAGTAACAACAGTCATACTGGATACAGGTCATACAGATGTCATGGTTAGACAGCAACATCCAGCACTTAGCCACCAAAAACCTGGTTAAAGAGGCGAGTTTTCGAAAGCTCTTTAAATTGGACAAACGCGGATTTCATGAAGGAAGGAAGAAGATCATTCCAGTTTCAACGCAAAAAAGCTGAACATCTTGTACTTTTGTAGGGTTGGAAGCACAATGAGAATTCAGGTATCTAAACATAGAAACATGATGTTAGATAAGAAGGGATCTCACATGCCTGTCCCAAGCTTCCTTAAATTCTGGCACAGTCTTTGTCTCCACTACCTCCACCGGAAGGCCAATCCACACATCCACTACCCTTTCCGTGAAGCAGGGTGGGAGGAATGCGGTAAGCAGGGTATGCATGGCAGTGGGGCACCAACATTTGAGAGGCACCAGAAACCCTCCCTAGAAGACCTACCTTGATCTTTGAAGGCCACCCTGGTGGTTTAGTGGCCTTTGCGGCTGCGGGGGTAGGAAAGAATCCCACTCTTTCCTTCCCTCTGCCGCTCCTCCGTCTCCACTTTGCTCTTCTGTGCCGCGGGTGACACTGCAGTATTCCAAGGCTTCCGGCGGCAGTCTCGCCCTCAGCACAGAAGAGTAAAGTAGAGATGGAGGAGTGGCAGAGGGCAGGAAAGAGTGGGATTCTTTCTTGCCCCCGTAGCCACAGAGGCCACTACACCACCAGGGCAGCCTTCAAAGATCAAGGTAGGTCTTCTTGGGAGGGTTGTAATGTGTGGGAGAGGGGGATTGTAGGGGGATGGCGGTATTACTGTGGCGGCAGCAATGGCAGGGGGGGGGGGGGCATGACGTAGGCACAGTATAAGTCATCACAAGGACAAAATATAAGAAAACCAATGATCCAAGGCAGCAAAATCCACAGAACAAGATAAAGAGGATGAATTGTCCAACACAGAACGTTCCAGAAAGAGCTGCTGTGTTTCGTACATACACCAAATTCACTGCAGGTGCACAGCTTAGCTAGCACCTGTCAGCTCTGGAGCAAGCTTATAATTAAAGCTCAAACCACTGTCTCCCTCCTCTTGAATTACAGGTACAATTTGTTAGTCCTTTGTAGTCATGGCTTATAAATGATACCTTCATCATTTGTCAGTATTGTAATACCTTTTCACTGGTGGGCTGCGTTAGGGGCTTATAGCCCATTTAGTTATGTTTAAGCAAATGAGAGATCTATATGAAAGAAAATATGTATTTTTATTATTTTGACTTATGAAAACTACTTGTCTCTGAAACATGCTCAAAAACAGAATAATCCATTTGTACAAAAGAGATGAGGTGAAGATGTGATTCCATGTGCCCCAATGAAAGGAGACTTTAATTTTACTTCCAATCTTTATAACACCAGCAGTGGATTTTCCCCATTTTAACAATGGTCTATTGACTTTTCCTTTAGGAAGCCCTCCAAACCTTTTTAAAACCCTGCTAAGCTAACTGCTTTCCCTACATTCTCTAGCAATGAATTCCAGCCTTTAATTATGCATTGAGTGAAGAAATATTTTCTCTGATTCATTTTAAATTTATATTTACTAAGTAACATGGTAAAGGTAAAGGGTAAATCATCATGTCTTTTTGTGGTACAACCAAAGTGGTTTATATTTTTATTATATGCAGGCACTTTCTCTGTCCCTGGTGGGCTCACAATCTAAGATTTGTACCTGGGGTAATGGAGGTTAAGTGACTTGCCCAGGGTCACAAGGAGCTGTAGTGGGAATTCAACCCAGTTCCCCAGGATCTCAGCCTGTAACAGAGGTAGAACATTCTACAACCTTTCATCCAGTGAATAAATTATCTCTGTACCAACATTCAAGCAACTTTTATATGTAAACAGACGTCAAGGGAAGTTAAGAAACAAAAGTCCTGAAAAGCCCTGTACTGTCTATTAGAAAAAACAAATCTAAACAGAAAGCAAAGTAAATATCTTGGCAGCAGAACAGGGTTTTTGTCTTACACAAAAACCCAGAATACAATGGGAGATAAAGGCCATCAGTGTACCTTAATCTGCCCAGTTTCACTTCTGGATTAATGCCTTAGACCCCAGAGGATCTCTTCATGTCT